>NC_136271.1:28246952-28589452 GCF_964187855.1 Myxine glutinosa | reverse complement strand
TTTGTCTGTCTTTCTGACTACAGACGTCTATAATTGAAAACCTACTTCGTTTAAATAGGTTTTTAGCCACGTCGCAGACGCTGCGAATAGAGTGCCCTCTGCTGTTGTTGTTGTTGTTCTTCTTGTTCTTGTTCTGGCAGAGAAGACAAAACCTCAAAGCTCCACCCATTCTGGGAACCATAGCTCCACCCATTGTGGGAGAGGCTTCATATAAACAAATATCCACCATTTTATTAACTCGCATAGCTTTGAGGCCTGTTTTGTAGGCCCGTGGTGTCTTCCTCTCTCACACAGTTTTATTTCAAATCAAATTCGATATATCATTTCATTTTTCACAGTCGCTAACATAGTTTTAGACTCGGTTGAAAAAAAACGTGAAGAAAATCCGATGAAAGTTGCCCTTTATAGAACGAAATGAATTCTCAAAGGCCTGTAACTTCAAGTCCATTGAGATTTTTTTTTTTTAATCGCGGCATGGTCAGTCATACACCGCCCAAAATAACAGACGGGAAAATGCCGAGATATATATATTTTGTTTAAATCGCGGCATGGTCAGTCATACACCGCCCGAAATAACAGACGGGAAAATGCCGAGATATATTAAAAATTCGTCCATTTGATGACAATCGTCACGATGAAATATTTAATTTATACGTCGTCACAATAATGTGGAGAGAGGAGCATAGCTTCGTTCACGTGTCGCCACATACGGGAAATTGCCGAGATTTTTTTTTTTTAATTGCGGCATGGTCAGTCATACACAGCCTGAAATAACAGACGGGAAAATGCCGAGATATATTAAAAATTCGTCGCCACACACGGGAAATTGCCGAGATATATTTTCACTTTATACAAAAATAACATCAAGTAATCGAATCAATAGGAATGTCCTGTGTCTATAACATCGACGTTATAGGCACAGCTGCATCTAGGCATTGTGTAACATCGACGCGGCTTTTGTTTTAATGAAAACTTTTTGTACTTGTTATATTTTAAACACTATAAAACACAAATCAGAAAATGAATCAGAACACAAACCTGCAGTTTAGCAGTACTTTGGTTCTGAAATGGACAAAATGTGTGGAATCTTGTCTTGAGTGCACATGCACAGAGAGGAGTAAGGTAATTTTCTTAGTCTGTCTGCCTGTCTGCAAGTCAAACTAAATTGAAAATAATTCCAAACAGAAAACTTGTTGTTCTTAGAGAATTCATAAAGGACACAAACAACAGGCATGAAGAACGAATTTAACATTTTCAATAAGGTGGTGTAAAAGTCGTACATCAACAGCGGTAAACTTCCAAAAGAAAGTAAAAAGAACAAAATTATACACCCTTTAAAACCCTTATTGAATTTCAATTGATTTAGGTTTCCCATTTTTACGTCGTTTCACAAATATGTCGTCACATTATTAATACCACTACCCGATTTGTGTCCCCTTAACTCAAACTTATACCACTTTAAAAGCCATACCTTTTATTCTCGAGCATTTTCAGAACTCACAGGACTGATAAAGATGCCAGAATACATCGCATTAGGAGATTGACAAATCCATTTGGTACCAAACTAGATTGAAAAATCGCCAAAGAACTACTTTGCTTCACACATAAATAAAGGTCCTGGACTGTAAAGTGGCTAAGAGGCATCGTAAAAGAGTGGCCTCAGAAGCAAAATTCGTTGAATGGATCCTGGTGAACATGCAGTTGATGGCGACGGGTTATTCGGTTTGCATCCAACTACCTTCAGTGCCATCTTTAAAATGCCGACAGTCATTGAATAAGATGGAAGAAGAAGAGGTACCGCAGAGTTAGACCGCTTCGGGAAGAGGTTTATTTTTATTAAAATATATCTGGTAATTGTTTTTATTTATTTATTTACATGTGTGTATATTTGAATATAATTGTAAAGAACCAAAACAAAGGGTAATACCATAGGTAGAAAGCAAAATATAACAGGGGAAGTGGCAACCTTGGGAATGCACCCCCCGCTTATTCCATTAATTCTTATGAGAACAAGACCAAAAGTCTAACAGCGGCATAGCCGGGCTTGTAAAATAATATAAACCACAAACACACACGATTAGCTTTTTAAACAGTCGCTAATGCTGTTTATAACATTAAACAAAGAAAGTTGGAGGAATCCAGACATCCATGAGGTAATTTTACTTAAAGAACTGAGCGAAGATCTACTGTAATCTATATACCCCACAAAGATGGGAGGTGTGCTCATTTACCAAGCAGCTAGCTAGCACTTGTCAAGCCAGCCATTCCTCAAGGGTTTTGAATGGAGTGCTTGCTCGAATGCTTAAACCGCTTGGTGATCTCCCCACAAGAAACTTGGTGAATGAACACACACCCAAAGTTCTTGAGACCTGATCATAGAGAGACTGTAATCTATATACCCCAAAGAGGAATGACCTTTCCTGTCACTCTCGAAGTGAGCGGGTGTTTACACCGTAATGACATCATATACGTAATGACATAGCATGATGGCCGGACACAAAATTTCCGCTACTTTAATATATATAAGATATATATTTAACCTCCTGTAACGTTTCAGTCACTACAAAGGGATTAGTGTTACGATTAGATTTACTATAATAATAATGTTACGTTGTTACTACGAAAATTATATTCGTTTAAAAAAAACCGAGGTGAATTCCTTACTTCTGCTTTTACACCGCTTCAATCCATCAACTTTCCATTCACGACATTGGGATTAAAGTGTTATGGTTATATTTACTATAATATTATTAATACTACGAAAACGATACTACTGAAACGATACCACTGTATTAAGAAACCTGGGTAATTTGTCCGAAGCGGACGGTGAGTCATAATGCCTAAGTTTGTGTTTCACGCTGAATGAAAAACGTAGAAGGTAGAGCATGGCGATTGTGATATATGGCAGGTTCGACAATATGTTGGGCATTAACGGCATATAAATCAAAATGGCGGTGCGTGGAGAGTCAGCCGCAGCACCACCATAATGACATCAGACGTAATCACATCACCCTGTCATGTGACCAGATTCTCAGCTCTGATTGGTATACGTTTGAGAGGACATACATACATACATACATACAGACAGACAAACACTGTTCTAGACGGCTCTGCCCGATGGGCTATGTTTAAGCTTTGTTTTATGTCGTTTGGATATTCATTGCACCTTTCAGGAACGTGCCCCCTATGTAAACCAGGGTCTGACATTAATTGAAAGATGGAGAACACTAATCACTTTCTTGGCACTTCCAAAAACCTTCTGTTTAGCAGGACCAGGACTTGGAAAAAATATTTACACCGTCTCAAGCCCTCAAGGCAGGTTAGCTGTGAGATTCAGCATTCAGACAAATATGGTGGTGCCAAGTGCTGCTTTTTCTTTACACAGTTGTAGCTCCTTTTTGTAAATTTAAAAATAGAGCAATGCAACCGTGTCGCCAATATGCCTCCGCATAGTCCCATAATGGGTAGATGCCCTCGTTCACAGTCCTAAAAATAACAAATTTGATTGAAATCCCTTCAGCTGTTTTCAAGTATCACATTTTCACCAGCCATGACAGGTTTCACATGATCGATGAAGCATTTTCAGAGAAGGGATTAAAAAAAATCGGCTTTCAAGCTAATATGGCTGCCACACCACGTGACACATGACCTTTAAAAATGCACACTCTGCACAAGTATGGGTAGAGGATCACGTTTGTGAAGTTTCGTGTTGATCGGATAAGGTTCGTTTTTCTATCCAAGATGGCTGCCAAACCACGTGACCTATAACATCCTCATTTTCAAACTATATGCACCAATGGTGTTGGATGATATTTATAAAATTTCGCATCGATAGGATAAGCGGTTTCAGAGATATAATTATTTAATATATTACTTCAATCCAATATAATTGGGTCATCATAAAGTTTTGAGTCAATCAATTTGGTGGTTTGGGAGAAGATGTTTTTTTAGGCTTTTAGGTTAAATCCAATATGGTTGCCACACCATGTGACCAATGATGTCATAAATTTAATATTTCAATACAAATGGGTCATAGATCATGATTGGATATTTGCATGCAATTTCAGATTTTTAGGATAAGAAATTTGATTTAAACATTTTTGGCTAGTATACCACTTCACCTATGATGTCATCATTATGATGATTTTGGTCCCCATTGGGAGTACTTGACAATGTACCAGGTTTAATAAATTTCCATTCAGCGGTTTCCGATAAATATTTTTTAATTATTTGCATTTAATCCAATATGGCTGCCATACCACGTGATCTATGATGTCACAATTATCATAAAAGCATTCTGCATATGTGTCACTCCTACACTGAAAGTTTCGTCTCAATTGGACATGTGGTTGCTGAGAAAAACGAGGATTAGCCCGTATGGACAGATGGACGGACGGACAGACGGACAACCCGAAAACATAATGCCTCCTGCCACCTTCGGGGGCGGCGGAAAAAAGCATATTAAAGTTAAATCTGTCTCTTCCCCTCTTTCTCTCTCCCTATTTCTCCTCCTCTCTTTTGCTCCACATCCATCTCTCCCCCTTCATCTCTCCTCCATCTCTACTCCTCCATCTCTCCCCCACACAATCTCTCTCTGTCTCTCTTCCTTTTTCAGTTTTCTTACCCCTTTCCAGTTATTCCCAATTGTTGCCCTGCTACTCAGATATGGTGGGATAATGAACACACAATATTGAAGAGGACAGTTTCCACTGTCAATTTCACCTTGCTCTTCTATTAGCCTCACTCTTGTAGAAAATCGCGTCTTAGCTGTCTACACTGGCTTTGGACTAAAATATGTGTCAGATCTTTGCTTCGCAGACAGGCCATTGCATCACAAAGTGTGTCTGTCATCCCTTGGATGGACGTTGAACTGGGTGTCCCGTCTGCTGGCATTAATTGATGGACTTTAACGATCCCACGGTATTCTTCGACACAGAGTAGGTGTATGATCGCTGCTCCCTGAACAAATTACCCAAATACATGCATTTTCAGTCGAGCAGCAGACAAAGCCAGATGGTTAATGAGAGTTGGGCCAAGTGTACACACTCTTTGATTTGACGACCTCAACTCAATGGGACGTGCAAAGAGGAGAGGGAGTCTGGGTGGAATTCCTGTCCTCACTGTCTATTTATCGATTTATATATATATTTTTATATAATATACTACGCTTGTTCGTGTCTGTCTGTCTGTCTGTCTGTCTGTGTAACAATCCTGCCCACCGATTGGTTGGACAGCTTGCCCCAACTCCACCCACAATTATAACTTCGATTGGTATTTAAGACGCTTCACAAAGGATATAATTGATTTACGATCATTTATTAATACAATTAGGCAACTCACAATCACATATTAAAAAATTACACGGATGGACAAACTATAATCCATGACCTGCGGACATCCGTTTCATGTTTCAATCGTGCTTTCCGTGACGTCACCAATGGCATGAGGTTGAAGGAGCTGCGCTCCAACGCGAGTCGAAAGAATTGACGCGACCAAAGACGGAATTCGTCCGAGTTGCTTTATTGAAACAAAACAGCTCAGGTATTCTGACAAGCCCGTTTATCGGGCAGCAATATATATACACATTTATGCCGGGGCGTTTGCCCGGGAAAACCGAGACCGGGCATGCCCGGGTGTCAAGGGCGAGTCCTGGAAAGGCGAGTCTGGACATGCCCGGGCGTCCTGGACGCGGCCTGGCAAGTCGAGGCTGGGCGTGCCCGAGCGCTCTGGGTGAGCCCTGGAAAGGCGAGAGCGGGCATGCCCGGACGCTCTGGGCGAGCCCTGGAAAGGCGAGTCTGGACATGCCCGGGCGTCCTGGACGCGGCCTGGCAAGTCGAGGCTGGGCGTGCCCGGGCGCTCTGGGCGAGCCCTGGAAAGGCGAGAGCGGGCATGCCCGGGAGGTTCGGGCGTGCCCGGGAACAGCGAGTCCGGGCATGCCCAGGAGAGGTGCGTCTGGGCCCGTCCGGACGAGCCCGGCATGGCGATCGCGCCCTGGCCGCGTCCTGGCAGGTGCAAGGCGATTGTGTACATTCAGCGGGAACCGCTACACACGCCCCTCCAGAATCGACCTGCACCGGCAGGGTCAATTTAAGGGGGGTCCAGATGACCCGGCCGAAGCGACCCCTGGAGGGTCGTGGGGGGGGGGGGGGGTGGGAGGGGGGTCCGATCCGGTGGTGGGTGGTCGAGCGGGGGGAACTGTGGACGGGGGGCGGCCTCGCCGCGGAGGAAGGGCCAACCGTGGTGGTCGGTCGACGTCCACGTGCGCCGGTTTGAGGCGGTCCACAGAGATCCGGTCCGACCGGCTGCCGACGTCGACGACGAAGGACTTGTCGCCCCGTCGCAGGACCCAGAAGGGCCCGTCGTACGGCGGCCGGAGTGGCCCCCGGTGCGCGTCATGACGCACAAAGACGTACTCCGCTGTGCGAAGCGCCGGGGGGACGTAGGACTGGGGGCCACCGTGGCGGGACGTTGGCACGGGGGCAAATCGTCGGGCGGCCTCCTGGAGGTTCGAGCGCTGGTGTGCGGCGGACCAGGGACTGGTAGCGGCAGGCACGAACTCGCCCGGGACGCGGAGCGGCTGGCTGTAGACGAGCTCGGCGGCGGACGCCCTGAGGTCCTCCTTGGGGGCCGTGCGGAGGCCCAAAAGGACCCACGGCAGCCGGTCGGTCCAACCGTCGTCCTGAAGGCCGGCCATGAGTGCGGCCTTCATGGAGCGGTGAAACCGCTCGCACAACCCGTTGGCTTGGGGGTGGTAGGCCGTGGTGTGGTGCAGTGTGACCCCCAATGAGCGGGCGACCGCGCCCCAAAGTTCGGACGTGAACTGTGGGCCGCGGTCGGACGAGATGTCCGCCGGTGCACCGAAGCGCGCGACCCAGGTGGCGATGAACGCCTGCGCCACGTCGGCGGTGGTGGTGGAGGTGAGGGGCATGGCCTCCGGCCACCTGGTGGTCCTGTCCACCATGGTGAGCAGGTGGGTGAACCCCCGCGATGGGGGCAGGGGACCCACCAGGTCCACGTGGACATGGTCGAAACGCCGTGCAGGCACGGTGAAAGGTGCTAGCGGGCCTGGGTGTGGCGGTGGACCTTGGCCCGCTGGCAGGCCGTGCAGGCGTTGGCCCAGTCGCGGACGTTCCGTCAAAGGCCGTGCCAGACGAAACGCGCCGACACCAGCTTCTGAGAAGCTTTCCGGCCCGGGTGAGAAAGGCAGTGGATGGAGGCGAAGATGCGGCGCTGCCAGGAAACGGGCACGATGGGGCGAGGCTGGCCCTGGGAGACGTCGCAGAGCAGGACGGTGCCCGCGAAGGGGATGTCAGCCAGGCGGAGGCCCGTGTCCGCCGCCCGGAGGGCCTGCACCGAGGTGTCGGTGGTCTGGTCGGCCGCCATGAGCGCGAAGTCCACGCCGAGGTGGACCGCGTTCGCGCTGGCCCGATAAAGACAGTCGGCCACGGCGTTGTCTTTGCCGGCGACGTGCCGGATGTCCGTGGTGAATTCCGACACGGCGGAGAGGTGGCGCTGCTGGCGGGCCGACCACGGCTCCGTGACTTTGGCCATTGCGTAGACCAACGGCTTGTGGTCGACGAAAGCCGTGAACGGGCGGCCCTCCAGGAGGTGTCGGAAATGGCGAACGGCCAGGAATAGACCGAGCAGCTCGCGGTCGAACGTGCTGTATTTTAACTCGTTCGGCCGGAGCTGCCGGCTGAAAAAAGCGAGTGGCTGCCAAACCCCGTCCACCCATTGTTCATGGACGGCACCCACCGCATAGTTGGAGGCGTCCGTAGTGAGGGCGATGGGCGCGTTGAGCACCGGGTGAGCCAGCAGTGTTGCGTTGGTGAGGGCCCGTTTTGCGCTCGTGTAGGCCGCATCCATGGCCGCGGCCCAAACGATGTCATGCTTGGCCGGCTTGCCCCGGAGGGCCTCGTAAAGGGGCCGCATGAGCTGAGCAGCGCGGGGCACGAATCGGTGATAAAAATTCACCATGCCGAGGAACTCTTGTAGGGCCTTGATGGAACGGGGACGCGGGAACGTGGTGATGGCCTCGACTTTGGTCGGCAGCGGCACGGCCCCGGTCTTGGTGATGCGGTGGCCCAAAAAGTCAACGGTCGTCGTGCCGAAATGGCATTTGGCCGGGTTGACAATTAAGCCATGCTCGCTGAGGCGACCGAACAGTGTTCGGAGGTAGAGGAGGTGCTCGGCGCGGGACGTGCTGGCGACGAGGATGTCGTCCAGATAGACGAAAAGAAATGGCAGGTCGCGCAGCACGCCGTGCATTAAGCGCTGGAACGCCTGGGCCGCGTTCTTGAGGCCAAACGGCATCCTCAAAAATTCGAACAGGCCGAACGGCGTGATGACGGCCCTCTTCGGGACGTCGGCCGCCCGGACAGGTACCTGGTGGTATCCCCGTATCAGGTCAATTTTGGAAAATATGACCCGTCCCGCCAAACGGGCGGAAAAGTCCTGGATGTGCGGGATCGGGTACCTGTCGGGGGTGGTAGCGTCGTTGAGGCGGCGGTAGTCGCCACACGGGCACCATCCGCCCCCCGGCTTTGGCACGATGTGCAGTGGTGAGGCCCACGCGCTATTGGAGCGCCGCACGATGCCGAGGTGCTCCAACGCGTCGAACTCGGCCTTTGCCACGGCGAGCTTGGCCGGGTCGAGGCGGCGGGCCCTGGCGTAGACCGGCGGGCCCGTAGTGGGTATGTGGTGCTCGATCCCATGCCGCACTGCGACGGCCGAAAACGTCGGCCGCGTGAGGGCCGGGAATTCCGCGAGCAGGCGAGCGAACTCGTTCGCCGTCGGGAGGGCGCACGCCAGTTCGGTCGGCGCGGAGCTGCTCATTGTGCATGCCAGGGAGCTGAAGGTCTCGGCGTTGACAAGGCGACGACGTTTGACGTCGACCAGCAGCCCGTGCGCGCAGAGGAAGTCGGCGCCCAGCAAAGCCATGGGGACGCAGGCGGTCACAAAGGTCCACTGAAAGCGCTGGCTGCCGAAGCAGAGGGTGACGTCGCGCGGGCCGAAAGTGCGTATGGCCGAGCCATTAGCAGCGACCAAAGAGGGGCCGCAAACAGCGTCCCGCCTGTCCTGCTTGGAGGCGGGTATGACGCTCAGTTGGGCGCCGGTGTCACAAAGGAAACGCTGCCCGGACACTTTGTCCCAAATAAAAAGCAAGTTGCCCGAGTGGCCGGCGCTCATGGCTGGGAATGAACGCCGGCCCGGCCGTTTCCCGACTTGCCGAAAGTGCACGGGGGTCGGCACGTCCGAGCCTTGTGTCCGAACCTGGCGTGGTAATAACACCACGCCTGGTCAGGTGGAGGCCCCGGCCGTCGTGTCGGAAGCGGTCGGCGCGGCGTGGCGGCCGCCAGTTGCACCGGCAGTTCGGCCTCCAACCGCGCAGGGCGCTCGGGCGTCGTGGGCGTTGCCTCGGACGGCGGCAGGCTCCAGGTAGCCGCGACGATGTGTTGGCCCGCCGAGGAGATCTGATCGGCTTCCCTGGCGAGGGCGCGGGGATCGGTGATCGACGTGCCAGCCAGGGCGAGGCGTACCGGGTGAGGCAGCTGGCGAAGGAACAGCTCGCGGAACAGAAAATCCGGAGAGTGCTCACCGAGCAACGAGAGCATATAGTCCATGCGCTCGGACAGGCGCGTGTCGCCGAGCTCGGGCAGGTCGAGCAGGCGCCATGCGCGTGCCGCCGGTGAGAGGGCGAAAGCATCGAGGAGGAGCGTCTTCAGCGCGTCATACTTGTCGGCAGCCGGCAGGTGCTCGAGGAGGCTCAGGGCGCGGGCCGCGGTGGCGGAACCGAGCGCTGCCACGACGTGGTGGAAGCGGGTGTCGTCCGCGGTGATGCCTCGCAGGGCGAACTGGGAGTCCGCCTGGGCGAACCAAACAGCCGCGTGAGCCTCCCAGAAGGTAGGCAGTTTAAGAGTCACTGCCGTGTCCATGTCGGTAGGTCACCAGTGAAGGAGCTGCGCTCCAACGCGAGTCGAAAGAATTGACGCGACCAAAGGCGGAATTCGTCCGAGTTGCTTTATTGAAACAAAACAGCTCAGGTATTCTGACAAGCCCGTTTATCGGGCAGCAATATATATACACATTTATGCCGGGGCGTTTGCCCGGGAAAACCGAGACCGGGCATGCCCGGGTGTCAAGGGCGAGTCCTGGAAAGGCGAGTCTGGACATGCCCGGGCGTCCTGGACGCGGCCTGGCAAGTCGAGGCTGGGCGTGCCCGAGCACTCTGGGCGAGCCCTGGAAAGGCGAGAGCGGGCATGCCCGGACGCTCTGGGCGAGCCCTGGAAAGGCGAGTCTGGACATGCCCGGGCGTCCTGGACGCGGCCTGGCAAGTCGAGGCTGGGCGTGCCCGGGCGCTCTGGGCGAGCCCTGGAAAGGCGAGAGTGGGCATGCCCAGGAAAGACGAGACCGGGCGTGCCCGGGAGGTTCGGGCGTGCCCGGGAACAGCAAGTCCGGGCATGCCCAGGAGAGGCGCGTCTGGGCCCGTCCGGACGAGCCCGGCATGGCGATCGCGCCCTGGCCGCGTCCTGGCAGGTGCAAGGCGATTGTGTACATTCAGCAGGAACCGCTACAAGGTAATGAATAAACATGTAATGGCGATATAACAATTTATCCTTTTGCTTTGAAGAACGGGAAAAAAGAGGAAGGAGGGTGTTAATGTCTGGTTGAGGACTTTGTGTGGTGATGGTTGTTTGAAGACAGATTTCAATCTTACGGCCGCCATGTTGGTGCTCACTGTAATAGCAATCCAAAGACGCCTCGCAGCCATCGCAGTCACAATCACTATGCACTCCCAAAACATGTTCCCTTCAGGCCTTCATCATAAGACTACCAAAGCGACAGTTAAAAGGATTTTGAGCCGATAGGTGTTATACGGCCTTGGAAAGATTGGCCTCAACGATTGCGACAGCGGTCTGTTAACGTATGCACCGCCCAAAGAGCTACGTGGCATTCTCTCAAGCAGAGATTAAATGCATACAATTTGAAATTTGTCGGAGATCATTATTTACTTTTAACAATGTATGTATATACGAATCAGGAAGAAGATAATTGGTTTCGGGTCGTTTATTATCACATATATCCTTTCCGCATACATCATGCTTCAGGCTTCATGCCTCATGAGATTGTAAGTTGGATAAGCGACCGTGATTGGCTATGAGCTGCACATGGGCACGTCTTTTCCGCACATCTCGTGAGATTGTGAGTTGTACAGGCGACTGTGACAGGTGGGGAGGGGTTTTTGAAGGCTTAGAGTGTGGAAAGGATTGACACCTTAAGGTTGAGAGGAGGAAGGTGAGGATGTGGTTGTTAGAGGTGGAGGTTGAGGACTTGGGGTTGGGGGAGGAGTTGACGACTTAAAGTCACATCTTGTATTCCATAGAATTTACACCGGTCCCTGATAGTATTTTTTCAATCGGACCAAACATTGAACCAGGGCATTGTACAAGGCAATAGACTGTTGCTTCAATCGCTCCCAAATTAAAGGAAAAATGGTGGACTTTGGAATGAGTACAGGCGACTGTGACATGGAATGGCGACTGTGACATGGATGGAATGAGTACAGGCGACTGTGACAGGTGGGGAGGGGTTTTTGAAGGCTTGGAGTGGGGAAAGGATTGACACCTTAAGGTTGAGAGGAGGAAGGTGAGGATGTGGTTGTTGGAGGTGGAGGTTGAGGACTTGGTGTTTGTTTGGGTTTGGGGGAGGAGTTGACGACTTAATGTCACATCTTGTATTCCATAGAATTTACACCGGTCCCTGATAGTATTTTTTCAATCGGACCAAAAATTGAACCAGGGCATTGTACAAGGCAATTTAGACTGTTGCTTGAATCGCTCCCAAATTTTCCTTCCACAAAGCTCGGACCAAGTGTGTGTCTACCCTCAGGAGGGCCAGAAAACATTTTCCATCAACTCTCAAGACTGAACTCTCAAACGTGTCTCCCTCCTCCAAATTCTGGTGGTGTCTGGTCAAATCTGCTTCTGGTGTTTGTTCCCCTCCATCCCCTCCTTTACCTCAAATGGCTTCACAGCTGACTCCACACGTGAAAAAGATGAATGCCTCAACTCTGTGTTTGCCTCAAAATCTTGTGTCCCAAACCCCTCTCTCTCTGTACCCACCTTACCCAGTCGTACCCAGCTGCTCCTGGACTCCATGTCCTTCTCTCCTGACAAGGGGGAGAAGTTTCTGTCAAACCTCGATTCTTGATTCTGCAACTGGACCAGACGGCATCAGCACACGGGTCCTAAAATCCTGTTCTGCCGCTCTTTCACACCCTCTCTCTGTTCTCTTCACCCTCTCTTTTGCTCAAGGTCATCTGCCATCTGCTTGGAAATCAGCCAATATCACCGCTTTGACCAAAAAATGTGCAAAAACAGATCCCAGCAACTACAGACCAATCAGCCTTCTCCCAATTATCAGCAAAGTCATGGAATCCATCATTGCTTCAGATATGAAATCTTTCCTCTTCTCCAATGGCTTGGCTTGATCTCTGATCATCAATTTGGTTTCAGACCAGGTCACTCTACTCTGGACATGCTGCTTCTGCTTTTCTCAACGATGGATGGAGGTCCTCAATGCCAAACAGGAAGTTAGAGCTGTCTCCCTTGACATATCACGTGCCTTCGATACGGTGTGGCACCCCGCTCTGCTCACCAAACTCTCCTCCTTTAGTATCCATGAAAATCTCCACGCATGGCTGGTGGACTTCCTCTCTAGTCGTAGTCAACGTGTGGCCCTGAATGGGTTTCTCTCATCTCCTCTTCCTGTTCAGGCTGGAGTTCCCCAAGGCAGTGTTCTGGGCCCTGTGCTTTTTCTGGTCTTCATCAATGATCTCTCTGACTCTCTTGAAAATCCTCTCTATCTCTTTGCTGATGACTCTGCTCTCTGTCGCTCCATTCCTCATCCCTCAGATCGGCAGTCTGCAGCCTCCTCACTCTCTGCAGACCTGGACAAAATCACAGACTGGGCAAACAAGTGGAGCATGTTTTTCAATCCTGATAAATCTCACACTCTTACGATGTCTCTCCGAAAAGAACGACTGGACAACCCTCCCATCCATTTTCTGAATAATCCTCTCCAAGAAGTCACAGTTCTGTCACGTTCTGTCACTGTCAAATTCTGTCACTCAAGCTTTTGGGTCTCACTCTCTGCCATGATCTTTCCTGGGAAAACCACATTTCAAATCTGGCCTCCAAAGCCAGTCGCCGACTGGGCATCCTCCGTCGTGCAAAGTCCTTCCTTGGCACACCTGAGCTCCTCACCACATACAAGGCTTTCATCCGCAGCTCAATGGAATTCTGCTCTCCCCTCTGGGCTGGTGCTCCTGCCTCACACCTATCTCGTCTTCACGCTGTTGAAACCAAAGCGTTCAGAATCATTGGAATCTCCCGCGATGAAGCTAACTCCGAGGGCCTTTCACTCACTCACCGCAGGTAGGTTGGTGGTCTTTCCGTCTTCTACCGACTCCTCTCCGGCCTTGCTCCCCCAGTTCTCTCTGGGCTCTGTCCCCCAAATATTCCAACAGGTCGCACAAGATCTGCCTGCAACCTTCTTATGGTTAAACTGCCAAAATCAAGACTCTCTGCCCAGTAGGCACACAGACATTGGATCCACGTTGAATGAACGTCAAGATTCGACGTTGACCCGAGGTTGAAAACGAGTTGGATTTGCAAATTGGATCAACGTCATTTTTCCAATGTTGAATAAACGTCGTAACAATCCTAACAACGTCGAATAAACGTTGATACAATGTCACACTTTCAACGTCGATGTAGGGTCGAACAACCAACATTGAAACAATGTCATTTATTCGATTAAAAAATCAAGCCAAGTTGCCAACGGTGAAACAACGTTGAATGACTGTCGGGTTTTGGTCTCAGGTTGGGTTTTGGTTGTCCGACGTCGCGAGCTCATTCCAACCGTTATTCGACGTTGAAACAACGTCGTGTGCCCGCTGGGTGCTCACCTTCACTCCTTCATTCCTCTTTTCTCCCACCTCTGGAACAAATTCCCTCACTCCCATCAATCCCACTCCTCCCTCCAGGTCTTTAAAACAGCTGTTCACCACCATCTCTTATCTTCCCCCATCCAAAACCTGGAACTTTTCTACCCCCGCTAATTTCACCCCAAATCCACTTTTTTGAAATACCAACTTCTTTCCTGGAAGTCCTTGGTGTCCTTGTGTTTTATACTTTTCCCATCCCCGCCCCTTCCCACGCCTCCTCTCCCCAAGCCCTCTCCCTCCCACACATCTCCCGATGTCCCTGCTCTCAAATGTTGTGTTTGTGTGCTTCCCCTTCTCTCCCCATCTTGTCTACTGCTCCCACTTTTTATATATTTTGTTTGTCTGTTTGATTTGTTTGTGTGATAAATGTTAGCTCTTTCACGAGCCTCGATTCTGTATACAAAAAAACTACAAAAAAACAAAACAAGCTGAGTAGATTTTGGTTCAGGTCCGAATCCAGATCCGGCCTATCATTGGGATACAAAACAAACTCTTCAGCCTGGCCGGAGGTTTGCTCTCTACCGAGTGCCGTTCTAGTATTTTTATTTTTTTATCGTGGCATTTTTACAACGGGCTTCCAACTAATATAAACTGTTCTGCTAATGCTAGACAGGCAGGTTATTGTTTCAAGATTTCCGTCCTTTGGATGGGTGTAAGCAAGGTGTCCAGTCTGGCAGCATTAGAGGTTTCAACTAACCTTTAGAAACAACGTAGGTGGTGGTGTGCCGAAACACTGGCCAACTTCCAAATTCCCACCCTGACTATCGTTGGGAAGCCCACGCTTCGTGTAATCTCACTAAGCCCGACCTCAGCTGGTTCCGGCTGACAGTACCTGGTATAGGCACCTTGTCCAGGGTAACGGAACCCACTGCCTTGTTGGGGAATCCTCTTTCGTCTAATGCGAAGAGAAGGACACTCAGAAGTCAAACCGCACCTGCAGGTCAGCCTGGGCAGCACTACAGCATGGATAAATGTGCCCACGAAAGTCAGTGGTTGCACCAATTTAGGCATCACTGCGCAGCATCTGCATACAGCTGTGTCCACTTTGGACATCAAGGGCAGCAGTCATCATACCGACGACCTGGCCAGTCTGCTGTGCCTATGTACATCAGACTTCACGTTGCATTTACTGCACCTGCAGCCGACGATGTTCATAGGAATAGAGAGTAGGAAGGGGATAGCACACACCTATCACTTTAATTGCTTCTTTGTGCGGGTCTTTCCCTTCATTGGCACCTGCTCACCTGCTCACCACCCATTTTTATTACACTTTTATTTAACTTCATCTGAACTTTGTTTGTTTGTCCCGTTTCAAATCTTTGAGCCGTTCGTTTTCTAGGTTCCATACGTCCTAGAGAACTTAAATTTGGCCAAAGGTCTTCTTTTCTGATACATTTTCATGTAACAAAATCGAATTTTAAAAAAAATCCAGAAAATAAAAAAAGGTTTAAAACTTTAAAAAATAAAATAAAAGTGTGTAGCCCTAAAACATGTTTTTTCGTTTACTTGTTATCTATACAGCCATCGCATAGCACACAATGCTTAGTGAGCACACCAACGAAAAGAAAGAGATTCATCGAAAGCGACAACTTACAACACCATCAATCTCTGCCAAGTGTATGCTCTGGCAGCAAAGACCCTCTGGAATGATCATGACCATGGACGATGACGAATAAGTCATCCAGTTAGATTATCAAGAATTTGGTGTTTCCTCCAGACAACACTCCAGCACATTGTATACATATATGAGTATAACTCCAATAACGCAAAAAGGGTTCAAAGGTGCGGAGGGGGAAGAGAGCTGACCTCACACTTATGTAAGAACAGTTAGTCTTGGCTGAGGATTGTTGAAGCATTTTTTGTCATTCCCCTTGTAATTAGCCCTTTTTATGGTCACTGTAATATGCATGGCTAACTTCATGGAAATATATATCTTGTTGGAGGTATTGCTGTTTGCTAATGCATAATTATCATGCACAGGGTAGGACTGTGCATGATGTTTTTCAGCCAAAATTTTGCTCATTCTTGTATCATGTTCCATTTTATAGGTGGTTGAGTAATCAAAAGCCTTTGGACTGATTCCAACAATAACAGGTCTTCTACATCCTGTCTTTGAAATCTGCAATTTGTTTATGGGGCATAAATATTAACTACTCTGGAATAACGATAAAAATGGTTTATTGTACACTTTGGGTTGCTTTCATCTCTATCTAGCGAAGCGTATTTGATCAGAAATCAATGATGGATTTGGTGTTAGCTGCATCTCTCCTGAGATTGTGCTGCTGATTTATATCATGGGAGTAACTTAGACTTTGACCAGAGTAGACCGACACACGATTATCTGATCTTTTGAAAGATGCTGTGGTATATTTAATTTCTGTCGAAGTGGGTACTTTCATGAATGGTCCTGTCATGGATCATCAATACATATATATATATATATATACAACAACAAACAACAACAGGTATTTTATGGCCATTTTCCCTGCAAGAGCGGGGGTTAGCCTTGCGGTCCCCATGACAATGTTCTCCATTTTGTCCTATTTTCTGCATCTCCCCTTGTTAACCCCCTTGCCCGCATTTCTTCTTCGACAATCTTTAGCCAAGTCTTTCTCGGTCTTCCCCGTCCTCTACTTCCTTCTACATTCATTTCCATCACTCTTCTCAACCAGTCACTTTCATCCTTCCTCAACACATGACCAAACCATCTCAACCTGTTTCTCTTCACAGCATCAATCACAGGCTCTATTCCCATCATCTTTCGCAATTCATCATTTGTCTTCCTCTCTCTCAACGATACTCCACACATCCACCGAACCATTCGCATTTCCACCCTTTCCAGCCTTCGTTGCTGCTCTACGTTCATTACCCATGTCTCGCTCCCATAAATCATAACACTTCTCACACATGCAGCATACACCTTTCCCTTCAGCTTCAATGACACTCCCCCCCTCGTCAGCACGCCACTCAGTTCCCGAAACTTCTTCCATGCACATCTCACTCGAGCAACTGTTGCCGAGTCTGATCCACCTTCTCCATTCAGCATGTCTCCTAGGTAACAAAATGTTTTCACACCTTCCAGCTTCACGCCGTCTCCAAGATCCAACTCAACATTTCCTCCATCTGCAGCTCCCTCTGTGCACACCTTACACTTGAATGTAGCTGCCACACTGGTTAATGACCCTCTCAAACCCCTACATTTTTGATGAACCCACTCAGCGCACATTGGACATTGAAGGGAATTCACTTCGACACCCTTCCTGCACACAGCACACGGACACTTCCCAGTTCTTTCCACCTCACCACATGCTTTACCACTTGCCATCACCTTCGTTTTTCCGATATTCACCTTCAGACCTTTTGTCTCGATACATTCCTTCCACTTGTTCATCTTCTCCTTCAGTCCATCCATACTTTCTGAAATCAAGACCAGATCATCTGCATACAACAACTCCCACGGTAAACCCTCCTTTACGTTCTGAGCCAGCACCTCCATGACAGCTACAAATAGTACTGGACTTAGTACCGACCCCTGATGCACTCCCACCTTCACCTCGAACTCACCACTGTTCCCGTCCTTCGTCCTTACAGCTGTGCACGCTCTTTTGTACATTGCCATCACGACTCTGATCAACCATTCCTCCACTCCTAACTTCCTCAATGCCCATGTCACTACTTCACGTGGAACCCTATCGAATGCTTTCTCCAGATCAACAAACTTAAGAAACAACTTCTTCCTCTTCTCCATATACTTCTCCTGCAACTGCCTCACAATAAAAAGCGCGTCTGTCGTTCCTCTTCCTGGCATAAATCCAAACTGCATTGCGTCAATCTTCACTTTCTTCCTTATCCTCCTCTCCAACACCCTTTCCAATACCTTCATTCCATGCTCCAATAACTTTATCGCTCGATATGAGCCACAGTCCAGAGGGTCACCTTTCCCCTTGTATAGAGGGACGAGGGTACTCAGTTCCCAATCCACTGGAATGCGGCCTTCTTTCACCACCAGATTGCAGATCTCTGTCATTCTCTTCACACCCCAATTTCCCGCTGCCTTCAACATATCTCCCACAACTCCCGTTGGCCCTCCCACTTTTCTACTCTTCATTGCTTTTATCACTTCCTCAACGTCCTTCTCGGTTATCTTCTCTGCCGGTCCTAAAACTGGGTTACTCTCTATGTTGCCATCCCATTCATTCTCTGCATGCAACTATTTCCATATATCTCTTCCATGTTCCTTTAATTCCATCTGATTCCACAACGATTTGTCCCACTTCATCCTTCAAGCAACTCACCCCCATCACATCACACCTCTCTTTCGCTATCTGCTTTGCAATCCTGAATACCGCTCTCTTACCCTCTTCCAAATCCAAGCGTTCTCCGAACTTTTTCCTACATGCCTCCTGTGCCTTTGCTTCCTCTTTATTTGCAGCCTTCTTGGCTGCCTTATCACTTTCATGCCCTGCCATTTCTGCCCCCATACCCTTCGCCTTCTGCCACTCCTTGAACTTCTTCCTCTTCTCATCAATCTTCTTTCAAACTTCGTCATCCCACCACCATGTTTCCGAGTGCCTCGGTGGTCCTTTTGTCCATCCACATACCTCACCAACGGCTCCCAACAGACTATCTTTCATTGACATACAACCACTTTCAAGCTCAACCACATCATATATATATATATGTATTTATATTCATATTTATATTTATATACATTGTGGCGGACACAAAAGCCCACTGGCGTGGTGACATCATTCCACGCACCAAGTGGGCGGTGGCCATGCCCGAGGGGTAGGCGTGGCCTCATGATATACACCGGGTGACCAGCCCGGAGCAGTTCAGTGTTACAGTGTAGTCTTACAATAAAGACGTTTATATGTTACCGCTTGTCCGCTTCCTCCTTGCTCACAAGCAGCGCGCGTAACGCCGCGCTTTACTGGTGACCCTCGATGTTGGATCTGCCGTAGCGATCCTTCCGAACACGACGCCATTGCAATGGCCAACGACAAGGCAATGGCGATTAAACTTCCCGAATTTTGGGAGGCCCAGGCCGAAGTCTGGTTCGTTCAAGCCGAAGCCCAATTTCAGCTTCGGCGCCTCACCAACGACGACCTGCGCTACTGCCATGTCGTCGCCTCCCTCGGGCCCGGCACGGCCGCTCGAGTTGTGTCCGTCCTTCGCCACCCACCGGACGGCCACAAGTACGAGGCACTCAAGCGGCTACTCCTAGCCACGTTCGGCCTCACGGACGACGCACGGGCCGACCGCCTCCTGGATCTCCCCGAGCTCGGTGAGACGCGCCCGTCGGTCCGAATGGACCATATGCTGTCACTGTTGGGCGACGAAGCCCCCGGTTCGCTATTCCGGGCGCTTTTCCGGCGCCAACTTCCAGCGCAGGTTCGCCTCGCGTTGGCCGGGACCGAGCTAACGGAACCCCGAGCATTGGCAGCCGAGGCGGACAGGTACTTCGCCGCTTCGGACACGCGGGCGAGCGTCGGCGTGGCCGTCACGGCCCTCGACGCTGATGTTCAGCAGCATGTTCCACAGCATCAGCTTCTACAGCACGCTGATGTTCAGCAGCATGCTGATACGCACCTCGTGAACGCCGCCACGCCCCGCCCACCGCCACGGCGAAAACCGCCACCGCGGGGAAACCCGCCAACTCCACCGGCCTGGCGGAGCCAGCCGCGCTCCTCCAGCTCCACCACCTGGTGCTGGTTCCACGCCAAGTTCGGCCACGAAGCTCGGCGGTGTCATCCGCCGTGCTCCTTCAACGGGTCGGGAAATGCCCGGGCCGGCGCTCAATAGTGGCGATGAGCGCCGGCCGTTCGAGCAGCCTGCTGTTCATAACGGACACCTTCTACGGGCGCCGTTACCTGTGCGACACGGGAGCGCAGGTGAGTGTCATTCCCGCCGGCACGTCAGACAAGCACGCCGCGGGTGGGGGCCCTGCGCTGCTTGCCGCGAACGGGACGCCCATCCGTACGTACGGAAAACGCTGCCTCTCTCTGCGGTTTGGAGGGCAGGTTTTCCGATGGACGTTCGTCACCGCCGACGTGCCCATGGCACTGCTTGGCGTGGACTTCCTGTGCGCTAATGGGCTCCTGGTCGACGTCAAGCGCAGACGGCTTGTCCAGGCCGAGACGTTCAGCTCGCTCGCTTGTGCGTTGCCCAGCTCAACGAGCGGCTTGCCAAGCGGCTTGCCGAACGATTCGGTTCCGGCCACGTTGGTCTGTACGCTTCCGGCAGCGGACGCATTCACCCGCCTCCTCGCCGGCTTCCCGGCCCTCACGCGGCCCACCTTCTCGGCGGGGGCCGTCAAGCACGGGGTGGCCCATCACATCCCCACCGTCGGGCCACCGGTCTACACCCGGGCACGCCGCCTCGAGCCGACGAAGCTGGCGGTGGCAAAAGCGGCGTTCGCTACCCTGGAGCGACTCGGCATCGTTCGGCGCTCAGAGAGCGCTTGGGCGTCGCCGCTGCACATCGTGCCGAAGCCCGGCGGGGGATGGCGACCCTGCGGGGACTATCGCCGTCTCAATGACGCCACGACTCCCGACCGCTACCCCGTCCCCCACATTCAGGACTTTTCCGCCCGTTTGGCGGGCAGGTCCTTCTTCTCGAAGGTGGACCTCATACGCGGCTACCATCAGGTCCCCGTCAGGCCGGAGGACGTCCCGAAGACGGCGGTCATCACGCCATTCGGACTCTTCGAGTTCCTGCACATGCCCTTCGGTCTGAAGAATGCGGCTCAGGCGTTCCAGCGACTGATGGACAGCGTCCTGCGCGACTTGGATTTTGTCTACGTCTACCTGGACGATATCCTCGTCGCAAGCGCGTCCCGCGAAGAGCACCTACGCCACCTCCGCACGCTCTTCGAACGCCTGGGCCAGCATGGCCTGATTGTGAACCCCGCAAAGTGCCGGTTCGGCGCCGCCACAATCGATTTTCTGGGGCACCGTGTCACCAGGCACGGAGCCGTCCCCCTGCCGGCCAAGGTGGAGGCGGTGAAGGGGTTTCCGCGCCCCCGCACGATCAGAGGGCTGCAGGAGTTCCTGGGCATGGTGAACTTTTACCATCGGTTCCTGCCCCGTATCGCCCAGCTCCTGCGCCCCCTGCACGAAGCTCTCCGAGGTAAGCCGGGCAAAGGCGACGTTACCTGGACCGAGCAGATGGACACGGCGTTCACGGGCGTGAAGCTCGCCTTGGCTAACGCCACCATGCTCGCGCACCCGGCGCCCGATGCACCGATCGCCCTCACCACCGATGCCTCGGACTACGCGGTGGGCGCGGTGCACGAGCAATGGGTGCGTGGAGCTTGGCAACCGCTGGCGTTCTTTAGCCGGCAGCTTCGCCCGCCCGAACGCCGTTACAGTACCTTCGACCGCGAGTTGCTCGGACTTCACTTGGCGGTCAGGCACTTCTGCCATCTGCTCGAGGGCCGGGCGTTCACTGCCTTCGTCGACCACAAGCCGCTGATCTTCGCGATGGGCAAGGTCACCGAGCCGTGGTCGGCCCGTCAGCAGCGTCACCTCTCGGCCGTGTCCGAGTACACAACGGACATCCAGCACGTCGCGGGGAAGGACAACCCGGTGGCGGATTGCCTTTCCCGGGCCGTCGCCCACGCAGTCCACCTCGGCATCGACTATGCCCGGATGGCAGCGGACCAGGCTGCTGACCCCGACGTCCAGGCCTTGCGGACCGCCGTCACGGGCCTCCGCGTCACCGAGGTGCCGTTCGACGGCGCGGGCACGGCCCTCTTGTGCGACGTCTCCCTCGGGCGTCCTCGCCCCCATCGTGCCCGCGGGCTGGCAGCACCAGGTATTTGACGCCATTCACGGCCTGTCCCACCTGGGCGCGAGGGCCTCCCAAAGGCTGATCGCCGACAAGTTCGTCTGGCATGGCCTCCGGAAGGCCGTCCGCGGCTGGGCCAGGACGTGCCTCGCGTGCCAGCGCGCCAAGGTGCACCGGCACACCCAGGCCCCGTTGGCCCCGTTCACGGTGCCGGAACGCCGGTTTGACCACGTCCACGTGGACCTGGTGGGACCTCTGCCCCCCTCGCGGGGTTTCACCTATGTCCTCACCATGGTGGACCGCACCACCCGGTGGCCGGAGGCCGTGCCCTTGGCGTCGACAACGGCGGCCGATGTCGCGCAGGCTTTCATCGCCACCTGGGTCGCCCGGTTCGGCGCCCCCTCAGACATCTCATCCGACCGCGGCCCCCAGTTCACCTCGGAGCTCTGGGGGGCGGTTGCGCAGGGGCTCGGGGTCCGGCTGCACCGAACCACGGCCTACCACCCCCAGGCTAACGGCCTGTGCGAGCGATTTCACCGCTCATTGAAGGCCACGCTCCGGGCCACCCTCCGCGACGGCGGCTGGGTCGACAGGCTCCCCTGGGTCCTGCTGGGCCTCCGGACGGCGCCCAAGGAGGACCTGCGCGCATCCGCGGCGGAGTTGGTCTTCGGGCAACCGCTGCGGGTGCCGGGCGAGTTCCTCCCCGACTCCACAGCACCATGGTCCGCGGCACAGCAGCGCTCCGCTCTGCAAGAGACCGCCCAGAGGTTCGCCCCGGTGCCAACGGCATGCCACGGGCACCCACCGACGCACGTCGCCCCGGTGCCAACGGCATGCCACGGGCACCCACCGACGCACGTCGCCCCGGAGCTTCACACGGCGGAGTACGTCTTCGTCCGCCACGATGCCCATCGGACACCACTGCGGCCCCCGTACGACGGGCCTTTCCGCGTGCTGGAGACCAGGGCGAAGCACTTCACCCTGGACATCGGCGGTACTCCTTACCGCGTTTCGGTAGACCGCCTCAAGCCGGCCCACCTCGATGTGGACCATCCACCGCCAGTGGCCCGACCCCCATGTCGGGGCCGCCCTCATGTGGGCGGACCCCCGGCACCACCCAGCCCCGCCGCCCCGCCGCCCCCCGGTCCTGCACCCATCCCAGGGGCAGCCAGGGGCATCCCACCTGGCATCCCTGCACCCCGGACGCCGCCGATCGCCAGGGGGCGCTTCGGCCGGGTCATTCGTCTGCCCCGCAAACTGGCCCTCCAGGTGCGCGGGAATTCTGGGGGGGCGCGTGTGGCGGACACAAAAGCCCACTGGCGTGGTGACATCATTCCACGCACCAAGTGGGCGGTGGCCACGCCCGAGGGGTAGGCGTGGCCTCATGATATACACCGGGCGACCAGCCCGGAGCAGTTCAGTGTTACAGTGTAGTCTTACAATAAAGACGTTTATATGTTACCGCTTGTCCGCTTCCTCCTTGCTCACAAGCAGCGCGCGTAACGCCGCGCTTTAACATCATATATATATATATATATAATTATATATATATATATTTCGGGCTCTCACTGCGAAAGTGATGGAGGTCCTTGGTTCGAGTCCCGTGTTAGTCAGAGTTTTTCACATTTAGCCCCATGCAGGAATTTAATTCCTGTTTATATGTAAAGACAGCATACTAAGCAGTAAAATAATTGAAAATTCTTTATTAATAGCCTGACGTTTCGAGAAGAAACTAGTTCTCTTCCTTAGAAGCGTTGAGTGTTATGTTAACCGTTAAGTTCTGTTGGGGACGGGTTACGTCATTGATTGGGTCAGGTCCTTGCCAAGCACAAGGCTTCCCTGCATTCAAATGACTCTGCCGTTTTTGACGTTGTAATTGATTGCGTCGTGCTTTGTATGTGGGGTGTAAGTCGATGTGTCGGTTGATTTAGTTTTTATCAGAGTACCAGGCCTCAATCATCTCGCGGTTCACTCTCAATGATTCTATGCCAAGGATCGTGGTCTGATTCAATGAGAATGTGTGTTGGTGTGTGTGTATGTGTGTCGCAACCAATGAAAACCTGTCTTGTCGTCTTACAGCACGTTGGTGTTCAGTTAGCCTGGTGGTTAAGTGTTTGGATGTTTGGCCCACATAATTGGCTTCACAATCTTCACATTGTATGTTGTAGATGACATTCTTGCTGTCAAATTTGTTCACCTGGTCTTTTGGCTTTGACAGCTGTGCTCGTAAGGATGTTTGTGGTTTGTGGATGATGTTGATGTACTCACGTAGAATGCGGCTTGTGGTTTCAGAAGCGAGTTGTATGTATGGAAGTGCCATCGTGTGTGGAGGTGTGGTTGGATTGTTGTTGCCTTAGTTGGATTTCTGGTGACAAGATTTGATAAATGCAATTGGGTAGTGGTTTCCTTGCAGTAGTTGAGTGACGTGCAGCATTTCCATCCGGGATTGCTCATGGTCACTGCAGAGTGTTTTTGCACGATCTACTAAGCTGCGAACACAACTTATTTTGTGGCACGTTGGATGGCCACTACGGTATTCAAATACTTTGTCTGTGTTGGTACGTTTACGGTACACCTGCGTGTGTAGCTTGCCGTTTCCGTCCCTGGAAAGATGTACATCCAGGAATGGTAGAGACCCAGCTTGTTCTACTTCACATTTCACCTATCTCCCAAATATTTATATATATATATATATATATATATATATATATATATATATATATATATATATATATATATATATATATATACTGTATATATATATATATATATATATATATATATATGTATATAAATGCAAGTTGCCTGATTGCGTCTGATCAGGGTAATCATCGTAACCACAACACATTATACACAATGCTGAATGAGCTCTTGGGTCCATGATATACCTCATTTATGAGCTCTTGGGTCCAGACAGTGCATGAGGAGGTTTACAAATATTGTTCTTCATGCAATGTCAAGTTATATTCAATTTTGTTGCACACGCGGTGGATATGTTCAGAGTCGTTGGTTTGCACACATACCAGAAGTAAAAAAATTAATAAAACCCGCCCCCCCCCCCAAAAAAAACAGTCAGTTCTGTCATTTATCTTCGATATATATATATATATATATATATATTGTTATGTTTGTGGGGGTAGTGATATGTAGAGTCAGGTAGATTCATATAGGTAGGTGCTCTGGATGTCGGGTAAGAACCATCACCTATAATAAGTTCTGTTTAGCCTAATTTCGGAGTAAGGTGTATCTTCGTCCCTGTCACGAGGGGGCGGGGCATGTTAACGAGCTTAGGGCATAAGGATAATTTATCCCTTGTAAGTCTTACCCAATGTGATTTATCCTTTGTTCTTTGTGGCACCACAATAGACACTGGTGAGGAAATGCACCTGTAATGGCACTAAATAATAACCATAAAACCAACCGGAAGCCAGTTCTGAACACTGCCATTTGGACACACAAGCTACATCGCCACGAAATGACAGGCAGGCCAAAGACACGCCCCGAGAAGCCGTGATTGGCCAGGGCAGAAAAGAAGCGACTCACTATTGGGTGGGAGTTGACCAATGGGAAGGTCGGGGTAAGAAGGGACTCATGAATGGCCAGGGCGGACAAGAGGAGACCGCTGATTGGTGGAAAGAAGGCCGAGGAGGAAGCAGAGGACTGATCGGCAAAGACCACCGATGATATCAGAGGCGAGCAAGAAGCAGCACGCTGATTGGTGGAGAAGCGCTGATGACGTAAAGGACCCAATGTAAAAAAAAACTCAAGGACCGACATTTTCTCTTTTGCTCTAGCCCTCCACTCTTACCCTGGACTCTTGTACTCTGACCCTCTGATCTTGCCCTGTTCTTGCTCTCCTCTGGTTCCCTTGTTCTTCTCCCTTGCGCGTTTGTGCTTGGACCTGTCGTGGTCAGAGACGCCACTGTAGACATGGAGAGTTTTGCCGGCGGAAACGACGTGAGGCTTGCCGCTACAGTGCGCGAGTGAGGCCTATTTCCTGCCAACGCACGCGTTTCGAGCGCAGCCCTGGCCGGACCTCCGGAGCCTTGAATTCCTGGGGAGACCCCCGTGCTGATCAGAGCTAAGTGCAAGATAAACCACACGTTATTATTTTCCAGCTTATTTTCTTCCTGTGTCTGTGTTATAAGTCTGGTGTGGGGACGTCCCGATTAGGAATTTAGTTTTACCGTCGCGTTTTTCTTGTTACTGGCATTTTATTTAAAAAATTCTTTTGTTATTTTCTGTACATTTTATATCCGTTTCTGTGTGAGTTATTTTCCGCAGGTTTGAGACTGCACTGCCGGCGATCGCGACAGGTAAGCTTCAGCCTCCTCTTCCCCTTTCTTTCCCTGCGTGTATAAAATCTGCATATGGGCATCGCCTCCGAGTTAAAGCCTGCTATTGCCTATCCATGATTCCCCAGGTATTAACCAAGGGGAGTCACGTGACAATATATATATATATATATATATATATATATATATATATATATATATATATATATATATATATATATACAGTCATGTGAAAAAGTAAGTACACCCCATGTAAAGTTTTGACTTTTTCAACATATTTCAACATACAGCTATTTGATCTTCATCTATCTATAATTCCATTAATCTCTGTGTGTATGTGTGTATGTGTGTATGTGTGTATGTTTGTCTGTGACCGCTGTTTCTCGACAACTACCGGTCCGATATACTTGAAACTTGCCAGGTATATTGCTGGGGACCCGAGGATGTGCCTTTTCAAGGTTTGAAATTAATCGGACAAGTAGTTACCGAGCTATGGCGATTTCTTTACCAAACACCGCAAGCCGTTCGCTTTGGACCAAACCATTTCATGTAAATAGAGGGGGGGGGTTCTGTGGTCGTTGCGAATGGACCAAACCATTCATGTAAATAGAGGGGGGGGGGGGGTTCTGTGGTCGTTACTGCCACGTGGTTTCAAAGTTTTTTTTTGTTGTTGTTGTTTGCACGCATGTTTTTTTGCACCCACGTACGGGCACGCCCTAGGATGTTTACACACACACCCCCCTACACAAATTTTTTTTTTTTTTTTTTTGGCAAGGAACGGGCACCCACGTACGGGCACGTCCTAGCTTATATATAGTACGGGCATGCCCTAGTTTCAACAATATTGATAGATAAAGGTGATATAATACAACAAATATCATGAAACATTTACATTTTGTAGTCCATTGTATAATTTAAATAAACATAAATGCAAATTTAGCATGTGGAAAAAGTAAGTACACCCCTACATTTATCACTACTTCAAATACCTAAAATTAGAATCAGGTGCACCAGCTCAGGTGCAAATGATTAGAACATCGTTTAGAGAGGATCTTGGAGGAACCTGTCTTATTTAAACCTCAGACATTTAGTTTCGTTTGCTCTTTGTTGTTGAAGTGTGCGGCGTCACCATGCCTAGATCAAAAGAGCTCTCTGATGCATTCAGAAAGAAGGTTATAGATGCCTATGAGTCTGGGAAGGGATATACAAAGATCTCCAAACAATTTGAAATCAATCATTCGACTGTCCGGAAGATCATCGACAAGTGGAGAAGATTCCAAACAACTGCCAACTTGTTCAGGCCAGGCCGCCCCAGCAATTTCAGCCCGAGAGCAGACCGCAAGATGCTGAAAGAAGTCTCTAAGAACCCCAGAATGTCATCACGGGACCTACAGGTAGTTCTTGCCACAGTTGATGTCAAAGTGCACGAGTCTACCATTAGAAAGGGCTGCACAAATTTGATCTACATGGGAGGTGTGCCAGGAGGAAACCTTTGCTGTCCAGAAAGAACATCAGGGCAAGACTAAAGTTTGCCAATGAACACCTTGGCAAAGACCAGCACTCCTGGAACAATGTGCTCTGGACAGATGAGTCAAAGGTAGAGTGATTTGGCCACAGTACCAGAAGACATGTTTTGGCGAAAACCAAAGACAGCATTTGACCACAAGAACCTGATACCAACTGTAAAGCATGGTGGTGGAAATATTATGGTTTGGGGCAGCTATGCTGCATCAGGGCCTGGGCAGCTCTCCATCATATAATCCACTATGAATTCTTCATTGTACCGGAGGGTGCTTGAGGATAATGTGAGGCCATCTGTCGGAAAGTTGAAGCTCAACCGAAGCTGGATCTTGCAACATGACAATGACCCTAAACATACCAGTAAATCCACCAAGGAATGGCTGAAAAGAAAGAAATGGAGGGTTCTGGAATGGCCAAGTCAAAGCCCGGATCGAAATCTCATTGAAATGTTGTGGGGGGATTTGAAACGAGCTGTGCATGCAAGAAACCACACAAACATCGCACAGCTGAAAGAAATCTGCATGGAGGAGTGGGCAAAAATTTCTCCCAGTCGATGTCAGAGACTGGTAGACAGTTACAAGAAACGCCTACTTGAGGTTGTTTCTGCCAAAGGGGGCAATACCACCTATTAGAGCCAAGGGTGTACTTATTTTTTCTACATGTGAAATTTGCATTTATGTTTATTTAAATTATACAATGGACTACAAAATGTAAATGTTTCATGATATTTGTTATATTATATCACCTTTATCTATCAATATTGTTGAAGTGAAGATCAAATAGCTGTATGTTGAAATATGTTGAAAAAGTCAAAACTTTACATGGGGTGTACTTACTTTTTCACGTGACTGTATATATATATATATATATATATATGTATATAGATATATATATATATACAGTGCGTATTAAAAAAAAGGTAATCCGAATTCAAGGGGTTAATATACAAAGGTTATTTATTTTGACAATTTACATGTGGTTTTCTAATTAAGAGGAGATCCTCAGCTTTCCATTGATACCTTCCATGCATCATTGCTGTCACACATGACCGAGTACCTGTTCATTGAAAATGACAAGTTCAAATCACATTTTTACTCATATACACAAAGAATTAAGTTAAGCACCCCTACACAACGAATTAAGGTAAGCACCCCCTAATATATATTCTTTGTGTATATGTATACATTGGCATATATTCTAAGGTATGTGAGATCAAATAATGATTGGTATGACATTAGCAATTATCCATTGATGAAATGCAGATGAGTGCACTCATCTGTGACGCCCATCGCTCGTGCAGCACGTGTTATCATCCACGTGGTCGTGATTTTCTGTAAATGCACTATCATCACGGGTTATTGCAAGTCACGCCTGAGCTCGTGTGGGGGTTACATGGTCATTTTCTCGTAATGGTGGCTCGTAGACGGTTGTCGGACGGAGAACGATGGCGGATAATAGGCATGATCGAGTCCGGAATGTCCAGAAAAGCTGTAGCTCGAACGTTTGGTTACCACCATTCGGTGATCAGTCGGTTGGTGCAGAAACACCAGGAAACGGATGCGGTGAAGGACCGCCCAAGGTCTGGAAGACCTCGCGTGACAACAGTCCGCCAAGATAGAGCGCTTTTGAGACTGGTGCGACGATATCCCTTCGCCTCGAGCCATTTCCTGAAGGACAACTGGCTGCCCAACAGAAGGCTATGTCACCGTACCGTGAGGAACCGCCTGAAATCGGCCGGGTTAAGGTCAAGACGAGTGATCAAGCGTCCAAGGCTACTCGAACGACATCAGAGGGAGCGTTTGGCATGGTGCCTAGCGCGACGTGGATGGAACATCCGGTCTTGGAGGTGAGTTCATTGGTCGGATGAAAGCCGGTTCTTGCTGTACGTGACAGATGGGCGTGTTCGGGTGTGGCGCCACAAAAACACCGCGTATGCACCTAAAAACATTCAACCAACGGTACCCTTTGGTGGTGGCTCGATTATGGTCTGGGGATGCTTCTCCCATGACTGTAAGTTGGACCTGATAACTGTGCGAGGTAACCTCAACGGAGAGCGATATGCCGAGGAAATCCTGAATACCACCGTAATCCCGCACTTCGATGACCACACCCTCGCCAGCAGACCCATCTTCATGGATGACAACGCCAGGCCTCACCGTGCGAGACGCGTCCGAGCCTTGCTGGAGCAAGGTGCTGTGACAACCATCCCCTGGCCTGCGTACAGTCCTGACGTGAACCCCCTCGAGCACGTTTGGGACATGTTGGGACGACAAATTGCGAAGATGGTCCCTCCAATAGCCAATCTGGATGAATTGGAACGTGCATTACATCGGGAATGGAACAACCTGCCACAGCAACGCATACGACGGCTTACAGGGTCTATGAGACGTAGGGTTGAGTCAGTGATCCGATCACGTGGGTCCTACACACGTTATTGACGCAAAGATCGCTAGAGGTCTTCTCAGAACAATGACTGAACGTTAGAAAACATAAACGTCATCCACACTGTCCGTGATGGACCTATAGCTCCATACTTAAATTGAGGTGAAAATATGCCTAAAATTCCCAAAAAATTTCACCTCAAATTATTCAGAATAAAATATTGAAAACGGCATGATTGTTATGTTTTTATGTGACCATAATATCACTTCTCCAGAAAATATAGCAATATCATGGGTATATTACACTGTTTTGACGACAACAAACTTGTAATGTGCGAGGTTGTAAAAAAACGGGGGGGGTGCTTAACTTAATTCTTTGTGTATATATATATTGTTGCGGATCTCAAAACGTCGGCTCTCCCCTTATCAAGGGGGGGGGGGGGGGGGGGATTAATGCCCTTGATTTTTGTCTGGCCGACGCGAGTCCTGGAAGTTATAACGTTCCTTCCGGTCGGTGGTAAATAGGGTTGTTGGTCGATTTTTAGTCCTATTACCTAATTACTACCACCGACCGTAAAGCAAGGGAATAACTCCCGCTCAAACCACAGATATTGATGGGATATGCCGAGCGGATAGCAATCCGCGATCCGAGCTGTTAACAGGTGACTAGACCCGATTGTAGCGGTTCCGAATCGTGCCACGCTTACCCAATTAGAGAAAAGACTGATGCGATCGGATAAGAGGAAACCAGAAAGAACAAGGCAATTTATTAACAAATGTACAAATAGAAGAGGAAACGAAAGAATGTACAAGAAAGAAAGAGGAAGGAAAAGCACACAGGGCAGTCTTAATTACAGTCTTATCTTATTCCCTGGACAAACTGGCCCGTCTCACATACAGACACTCACACGGGGATTGCAGATGGTAGGGTTGATGGTCACCAGCGCGTCCAGGCTCCAGTCCGGCTCCGGTCCAGGCGAAGAAAAACCCGGCAGGCAGCTCTTCGTATTGCGTAACGCGGGCGAACAATTATAATGGTGGGGGGAAGGCTGGTACTAGCGTACGTAATAGGCGCACGACCCGCACCAAACGCCCCCTCCCCAATGTCCTTACACTCGCGAGTCCTTCGTAATCACGACAGTCTTCATGCAACACGCAGATTGTGCAATTCCTTTCAAGCCCTTCAAATCGCAGCAGACCTTATATTCGCGAGTTCTCCGGGTAAGTCCTCTCAAAAGCGCATATATTCTCGAATCCTTTCACAAAGCGCATATATTCTCGAGTCCTGTTCGCGCAAGCTTCCTTGGTAAGTCCTCTTTAATGAGCGCTGCTGCATAAGTCCTCGTGAGGGCTTTGCGTTCGCGCTTTTATAAGTAAGCCAGCGAACGCTCCGCAAGCCCAAAAGCCACGCCTATCAGGCGATGTCACTCCAGCCCTGGTTGGCTGGTTATTGCTTACCGGCCCCGCCCTGACGGCTGGGTGACGTGGCCACACCATCTCCCTGGCACTCCGCCCCCTTTTTCCGGGCCTCACCTCATGGCTTAAGGTGGTGTTGAGCAAACTCAAGGGCAGCGAAGGCTGCTGCTGCTGGCCAAGGAGCGTACCAAATTGGGAGGGGCCATGGGGCACAGACTGGGGAGCGCACTTAATGGCGTTGCTTGGAGGGAGGCCGGCAAAATGAACGAGGGGCCTACTTTTTATTTGATTGACGCAACGCAGAATCAACTTTTGGAAAATGCCTTATCTAACACATATTATGAAATAACTGACGTCCTATGGTGACCTACGTGTTGTTTGTGGCCTATCTATGGGGTGCTACCTTTAACCTTTAATGATGTGATATTTACAAGCAAGTGTGGGTTCTCAAAACCGCAACAATATATATATATATATATATATATACACACATCTGTGCAGTGTCTGTGTTGTACTGTGTTGTCTTGTCACTGAACTACTCCCTCAAACTTTTGTGAAATCGTACAAAACTTCTGGTATGCACCTATCTCCCCCATGTATATGTCCTAAGGGTATTGTTTTAGAATTTTTTTGAAAAAAAAACAAAAACATTTCCAACTTAAATCTTCAACTTAAATTGTTTATAAAATGTAATATAACGTATATTACAAATACATTTGTGCAAAATAATTGTTTGTATTATGATTGGTGTAAACCATGACAAAACAGCAACTCAGGTACAGTCATCTATCTATATATCTGCTTATGTGGGCAGTGTCTGTGTTGTCACTGAACTGTGTTGTGTTGCCCTCATACCTTTTTTTCCGTGGCGGTGAAGTGTTTTTAATAACGTGGTGGTGAGGCGTTTTGAATTATGTGGTGGTGAGGTGGTTTGAATTACGTGGTGGTGAGATTTTTTCAATTACGTGGTGGTGAGGCGTTTTCAATTACGTGGTGGTGATGTGTTTTCAATTACGTGGTAGTATGGCGTTTTGAATTACGTGGTGGTGAGGTGTTTTGAATTACGTGGTGGTGAGGTGTTTTGAATTACGTTGTGGTGAGGAATTTTCAATTACATGGTGGTGAGGCGTTTTCAATTACGTGGTGGTGAGGTGTTTTGAATTACATGGTGGTGAGGTGTTTTGAATTTCGTGGTGGTGAGGTGTTTTTAATTACGTGGTGGTGAGGTGTTTTTAATTACGTGGTGGTGAGGTGTTTATAATTTTGTGGTGGTGAGGTGTTATCGTCCCCAAACTTCCCATCTGCACCTCCCCATCCCGTATGTATGTACTGAGGGGTTCTTTTTTAAATGATTTTTAAACCTAAATCTTAAACCTAAACTGCTTATAAAAATGTAATATCACAAACACTACAAATAAATTTGTGCAAAATAATTGTTTGTATTATGATTCGTGTAAATCATGACAACACAGCAACTCAGGTACAGTCATTATCTTCAGCTAAAACAAGCCCATTGCTCTGTAACGACGCGTGGTGAGGTGAGCGTAGCGAGCCGAACCATCTCGTATATATATATTGTTGCGGTTTTCCGAAGCCCATTCCCTTACACAGGGGAGATTAAGCCCCTTTTTCTCTCTGGGTCTTCGAAACCACGAGATTGAGTCACCACTTCCAGGCAGACGTGGAAAAGGGTCTCGGGACAATTTCGCACGTACCTTGAGTACCCATGCCGCAGCGGAAGCGGGGATCAAGTCTCGCACGAACCACGCGTGATTGCGTACACCCGAGTGGATGGCGTACCACGTGACCCATGCTGTTACCTTTCTTATAGAACCCGATCAGAGCGATCTAATTCGTACCATGCTAAGCCAATGATGGAAAACACAAGATGGTCGAATCAGAAGGAAGAACAGATTTATTACACTATTTACAATGATTTGGTAGAAGAAGAGACACACGGCAGAACTTAAACAGTCGTAACTAAAACCCAGACAATCGGCCCACTTACACACACAGGGAGATGGAGGAAGAATGTCCGCGTGCCGAACGCGCCTGCTTCGGTCGCTCCAGGAACAGCTCACCCGGTGTGGCCCTCTGGCGGTCACAGCACGTAGCCTGGCGAAGGCAGGCAGGCGGGAAAGTCCTTGCGGCGCGTATATCGGCAAAGGCAGGCAGCTGGAAATACGCGCGTCTGGCCCGGCGCGGGTTGTCTTTACAGCGCGATTAATACTGCGCAGAGCGCGGGGAGCAGGGCAAAGTTCATATACACGGAGTTATTCAGTTCCTCCGATATGACTCGACACAACAAAAATCTCACGCGCGTCTCTCACAACTCCGATTCGTAACTCTTCTCACCCGAACTGCTCTGGCTCTCTGACTCAACTCAGCGCTTTCACTCTCATAACTCAACGGAGGACCCCGAACTCATAACTGAGGTGGGGGCTCTGGGCACAGGGTTATATCGCCCCGCCCTAGCCCGAATCGAATCTTACAATTTCGGGAACTTTTCAATTTCGGGCATTTCTCATTTTGGGAATGCCGCAGTGGTAAGTCACTCCCCTCGAGCTCTGATTGGCGGCTCGCGCTTACCGTTGGCTCCTCCTCCACCTTCCTTCGGCCTCGGTCGACTTGTTCAGGCCTGCCTCATAGTATTTCGCACCAAAAACAAAAGCATCGAGGCATCGTAAAGGCACCTAATTCTCATTATCCTACTCAACGCAAAACTAAACACAGGAAAGGTCTACGCTTACATTTACGAAGAAATTTAAATTTCTTACATTTACCTTTCTTACATAAATCTCGCGAGATCTTTGTCGGTGACGTCACATCTTTTCGAAGCTGTCCATGCGCTCACGCTTTCGAAGCTATGTAATTTTTTCACAATTGTGTTTTTGTCGAGACTGTATCTATCTTTCGGTGTGTGTACCTATTGCGTGTCTTTAGGAAAATTTTCGGTGTTAATTTTTCGTACATGTATACACAATCGTCGGTTAATGCGTGTCGAGTATTCTGAGGCCTAGTACTAGTACTAGTAGGCTTAGGCTACCGTCTCCGACCTTGTGGTTTTGTTTTCTCTCAGCGGTTCGTCGAATGCGCTGCAATTATTTTCGTTCTCTGTTTCGTCCCAGTCGTTCACCCCATACTTCCTTGTTTAATATCTCTACTCAAAAAAAAAACCCCAAAAAAAATATTTCCTTCTCAGTTAAAATTCGTTTATTTGTTGTTCTTATTTGTTCGTTCGTTCTTCGTTCATGTTGTTCGTGATCACGCGATCACGTGGTTAGAAATGTTTAATCTCACCCCTGAACAACTGTTTTCTGTCATATATTATAACACCTTTTTCTTCTTCTCCTACAAAAGGATGCTTTCGTCTTGCTCACCAAATCTATTCATTCCAAAAAATAATAATAATACCATCTCTTACAGTTCATCTTTTCTACATTCCCTAAACTCTCCAGCCCTCCACCCCTCCTTCAGCGTCCTCAAACGTATTTTTGACTCAAAGGTTTCAAACTCATTTTGCAAAAAATGTTTGTTTCCCATGAATCGTACACTTTTCAAAATCCAATCTCACCCCTCCCCTCCAAATCTTCCCCATGCCCCCTTCCCTCCAAAATTTCCCCATCCCCCCTCCCCTCCAAAACTTCCCCATCACCCCTCCCCTCCAAATCTACCCCCTTACCCCTCCCCTCCAAATCTTCCCCATCACCCATCTCTTTCAAATATTCCCCCTTGCCCCTCCCCTCCAAATCTTCCCCATCACCCATCCCTTTCAAATCTTCCCCCTTGCCCCTCCCCTCCAAATCTTCCCCATCACCCCTACCCTCCAAAACTTCCCCATCACCCCTCCCCTCCAAATCTACCCCCTTGCCCCTCCCCTCCAAATCTTCCCCATCACCCATCCCTTTCAAATCTCCCCCCTTGCCCCTTCCCTCCCCTCCCTCCCCTCCCCTCTGAGACTCTCCCTCGCTCCTCCCCTCCTAGACTCCCCTCTCACCCCTCCTCCTCAAAGCATCCTCCCTGCTTCTTCCCCCTTCCAACTTTCACCTTCATCTCCCCCAACCTTCTGCCTCGCTCTTCCCCCTCCTCAAATAACACCTCACTGTGCCTCACCCAATCTCCATCAAACCTTTTGTCCGCCCCATTCTTCCCTTTCTCCAAGCTATTCTGAAATCTCTGAAATCTCTGACACACCTTCAACAGCTCTCCCTACCTCTTCCTCATCTTCCACATCTTACCCTACCCCCCCCCCCTGTCTGTATCCGATGCTCCCCCTTCCTCTTCATTAACGGTATGGACCTCAAACATCCGGGGCCTTCGCTCAAACTTGACTGATCTCTCCATACAGGTTGCTTCTGACAAACCAGATGTGATCTGCTTAACAGAAACTTTCCTCCTTCATGATGTCTCTGATGCCTTGGTAGCTCTCCCAGGTTACTCCCTCCTCCGGTATGATAGACCTGAGCCTCGTCCTGGAGGTGGGGTTGCTATCTTTATAAAAAACTCTCTTCCTCACTCGCCCTCCACTGCCCTCTCTCTACCTCACCCCCAGGAATACCTTTGGCTACGGCTTCCCCTTCGCTCCCACCTATTGTTCATATGTTTGTTGCACCGTCCACCAAACAGTGATGACTCCATCTACATCTCGCTGTCTGATAATATGGACCAACTTCTATCTACCCATCCCAACTCTCTCTTCCTCATATGTGGTGATTTCAAATGTCACCATGCCAGTTGGCTGGGTGTGGGTACCTCTCTCATCAGCCATGGCTCTTCAGCAAAGGACTTCTGCGACTCACTGGGACTGACACATTCTGTCAATTTCCCGACCCGGATCTCAGTCAACGGAGCATCCTCTCTTCTGGACTTGGTTATGACTAACTTCCCTGAAAATGTCTGCTGCTCTTCTTCTGCTCAAATCGGCTCATCTGATCATGTGCTTGTTAAAGTGGACATCTCTCTGACCATTCTCAGAGAGCCTCCTCAGCGTCGACGAGTCTGGCATTTCACTCAGGCCAACTGGCATGGTCTTCAAGCAGCCATCAATCATATGGACTGGTCTCCCATCTCTACCGCCTCTGACATCAACTCATCCTGGGAATTCTTTCAAAGTAAATTGCTCTCTCTCATGTACAGATTTATCCCATCTCGTCTTCAGTTGTCATACCCTTCCTCCCATCCATGGTACATGGATTCTTGTGGTGAGGCTGTTGCCCAGAAACAACTTGCTTTCGTCTCCTGGAAAGCAAATCCAACGGAAGGAAATCTCATTTCCTTTCACAAAGCCCGAAACAAGTGTGTGTCCACCCTCAGGAGAGCCAGGAAACAATATCTCACCGTTTGCAAGACCGAACTCTCTTATCTGTCTCCCTCTTCCAAATCCTGCTGGCGTCTGGTCAAATCTCTTTCTGGTGTTTGTTCCCCCTCCATCCCCTCCCTCACCTCAAACGGCTACACGGCTGACTCCGCACGTGAAAAAGCTGAATGCCTCAACTCTGTGTTTGCCTCTAAATCTTGTGTCCCAAACCCATCCCTCTCTGTACCCACCGTACCCAGTCATACCCAGCTGCTCCTGGACTCTGTGTCCTTTCCTTCTGACAAGGTGGAACAGTTTCTGTCAACCCTCGACTCTGATTCTGCAACTGGTCCTGACGGCATCAGCCCACGGGTCCTAAAATCTTGTTCTTCCGCTCTTTCACTCCCTCTCTCTGTTCTCTTCACCCTCTCTTTTGCTCAAGGTCATCTGCCATCTGCTTTGAAATCAGCCAACATCACCGCTTTGCACAAAAAAGGTGCAAAAACAGATCCTAGCAACTACAGACCAATCAGCCTTCTCCCAATTATCAGCAAAGTCATGGAATCCATCATTGCTTCAGATATGAAATCTTTCCTCTTTTCCAATGGCTTGATCTCTGACCATCAATTTGGTTTCAGACCTGGTCACTCTACTCTGGACATGCTGCTTCTGCTTTCTCAACAATGGATGGAGGTCCTCAACGCCAAACAGGAAATTAGAGCTGTCTCCCTTGACATTTCACGTGCCTTCGATACGGTCTGGCACCCCGCTCTGCTCACCAAACGCTCCTCCTTTGGTATCCATGGAAATCTCCACACATGGCTGGCGGACTTCCTCTCTGGTCGTAGTCAACGTGTGGCCCTGAATGGGTTTCTCTCATCTCCTCTTCCTGTTCAGGCTGGAGTTCCCCAAGGCAATGTTCTGGGCCCTGTGCTTTTTCTGGTCTTCATCAATGATCTCTCTGACTCTCTTGAAAATCCTCTCTATCTCTTTGCTGACGACTCTACTCTCTGTCGCTCCATTCCTCATCCCTCAGATCGGCAGTCTGCAGCCTCCTCACTCTCTGCAGACCTGGACAAAATCACAGACTGGGCAAACAAATGGAACATGTCTTTCAATCCTGACAAATCTCACACTCTTACGATGTCTCTCCGAAAAGACCGACTGGAAAACCCTCCAACCCACTTTCTGAATAATCCTCTCCAAGAAGTTCCGTCACTCAATCTTTTGGGTCTCACTATCTGCCATGATCTTTCCTGGGAAAACCACATTTCAAATCTGGCCTCCAAAGCCAGTCGTTCTCAAGTTGGTGGGCATCCTCCGTCGTGTGAAGTCCTTCCTTGGTACACCTGAGCTCCTCACCACTTACAAGGCTTTCATCCGCAGCTCTATGGAATACTGCTCTCCCCTCTGCCTGGTGCTCCTGCCTCACACCTAGCTCGTCTTCACGCTGTTGAAACCAAAGCGTTCAGAATCATTGGAATCTCCCGCGATGAAGCTAACTCCAAGGGCGTTTCACTCACTCACCGCAGGCAGGTTGGTGGTCTTTCCGTCTTCTACCGACTCCTCTCTGGCCTTGCCCCCCCCCAGCTCTCTCTGGGCTCTGTCCCCCAAATATTCCTACAGGTCGCACAAGATCTGCCTGCAACCCTCTTATGGTTAAACTGCCAACATCAAGACTTTCTGCTCACCTTCACTCCTTCATTCCTCTTTTCTCCCGCCTCTGGAACAAACTCCCTCACTCTCTTCAATCCCACTCCACCCTCCAGGTCTTTAAAACAGCTGTTCACCACCATCTCTTATCTTCCCCCATTCAAAACCTTGATCTTTTCTACCCCCACTAACTTCGTTCCCCATGTGTTTTATACCTCTCCCCCCCCCCCCCTCCCTTCCCACGCCTCCTCCCCCCAAGCCCTTTCCCTCCCACACTTCTCCCTGCTCTCAAATGTTGTGTTTGTGTGCTTCCCCTTCTCTCCCCATCTTGTCTTCTACTCCCTCTTTTTATATATTTTGTTTGTCTGGTTGATTTGTTTGTGAAATAAATGTTAGCTCTTTCACGAGCCTCGATTCAGTATACAAAAAAAACAAAAAAAACAAAACAAAAAAAAACTGAGCTTAAACGAGGCTACATGTTGTCGTGTAACTAACTAGGAGGGGAAATTAACCTTTATTATAAAAACACAAAACCGCAACAATATATATATATATATATAACCGAAAAACAGTCCCTCCGTGAGCCGTCCATGAAGCCATGTGACTAAATGTCGATTAATCACGTCCCGCTTGAACGTCAGTTGCATCCTGTTTATTAATTACGTACATCTATTAATTACATGTTATTGGAATGCACTTTTTGACCCATGAGACTGCTGAGGCCCTACAGACTTGTTGGTCATCACTGGTAATATTATTTTCTGCACATCAATGCAAAACAATTTATCGATCTGATTGTTCATACTTTTGGTATTAATATTAATACGAGATTTTGAAACACTTCCTCAGCTCCGCTCTCATTACAATGACTACTTGGCGTGATAAATTGCCTCTCACAGGATTAATACCTTCATGTCCCAATTCCCTTTTCTCCTTATATAAAAGACCATTAGTCGATCCCTTTTCAATCACTGAACCGAGCTGACTTGCCACAAATTGTATTTCTAAGGCGCCCTTCGATGTTTATCTTCGTGATTCTTCGAGGTTTGTCTGTTGTATACATTTTCAGCCTTCTTGCTTACATAATTACATGATGTAGATGTTTTATTCCTCTGCTTGCATGTTTGGCTTCCTTTCCTTTTTAAAGAGCATTCCGGACATGACAACTACATTCCTCTTCTTCACATTTTCCTGCCATCAACCTGTATGTCACGCCATTTCCTCAGATTATATTATGTACCTCTCATTATTCCCGCGAGGGAATAATGCATTCGATCGTGTGTGTGTGCGTGTGTGTGTTTGTGTGTGTGTGTGTATGTGTGTGTGTGTTCGTCTGTTTGTGAACAAGATATCTGGAAAAGTTCTGAACGGATTTGGATGAAAGTTGGTGGGATGATTGCCCTTGGGATAAGGAAGAATTAATTAGTTTTTGGTGAAGCTCAGGATATTATTCCGGATCCAGGAATTTTTTAAAGGATTGTTTACCATTAGAAGATAGGGCTCATTTTTTTTAACATTATCTTATATATATATTCTATATTTAACATTGTGATTTGTGATATGAAAATAGTTTTCATAATTGTTGTAAATGTAGTTTAAACTCATGGTTATGCTTTAGAGCGGTGTATTTTGTTTGCAGCGTCGTCTTCAAGGTTCTTTTTTTATTTATATATATATATATATATATGATTCGTGTTCAAAATATAACATTTAATTTGAATGAAGTTGTTCCTCAATCATAAACTGACGTTTGCAGACGGATTGATGGACGGACAGGAGCCAATTGCTTAACCCCGCTTTTCACTTCCCGTGCACGGTGTAATGACCCAGAGGACCTCAAGATACAGGATGGTGTGGCCGGCACAGCTGGTTGGTCAGTATCCATGAGGCAGTAATAATAATAATAATAATTCATTTATTTTGTATAGCGCTTTTCATGAAGCCCAAAGGCGCTTTGACAGAGTGCAAAACATAATGCATAACAAAACATGAAAACAACAATTGCAAAAAGACAAGAATCAATAGGGAAATATTTAAAGCAAAAGGAGGGAGAAGGAGAAGTGATAGTCAGGGGTTAAATGCTGTGGGTTGAATGTTGAATGCAGTGCTGAACAGGTGGTCGTGGTCCAAGGCTTCTGGGCCACAAACAGTGAAGGAGTTTGTAATTGACCAGCAATTGCATGAAATAGTTGTTGTTCACTGGTAAAAATGAGACATCAGGACATGAGCAAGGATTTTTAGCCAGTAATTTTCCAAGAACACTCTTATGAATATGAGACAATAAGTTGGGCGATTTTTCCTTATTTTCATGGACAATTATTGGCTCTGGATCGTTGCCAAGTATATGTATATATGTATATGTATATACTATATATATACCTTGGCAAAAGGCTGCGTTGCTGACAAGTAAATTATATTTTTCATCCTCGGGGCATGTACTTTGGTGAAATATGTTAGTCATGCTTGTTTTGGAGTTGCTGAAGAACATGTTCATCGTGTTGTTTGTAGCCCATCCACTCCACAACAGGAGTCGGGATTTTGCAATCGCTTCTGTGTTTGTGTGTGTGTCAGACTGTCAGAGTGTCTGTCCAGGCCATAACTTTTTTTAAACTCAACTTACCATTTGAGCTTATGTCATCAAATTTTCAACAAAGCTTTTTAATGAGAATATGGAGAACACAAATCTAGCACAAAAAGTGGACGGTGCCCTTCATCTGCATGTTTGTGTGAAACCAACTGCACTCGGTTCAGTGATGAACTGATCTACTTGATTTCTTGATTGATTTCTTGATCGAAAGAAATCTACTTGATTTCTTTCGCAACACAAAAAAGGGGCGCTCTACATCTGGCAAATAAAATACAATTTCTTCTTCATGCAGCTGTATGAATCAAATTGGCACCCCTTTATATGAACTTTTCTAGAGCATTACTTGGTTCCTCCTCAGAACACAAGGGTAGTCCAGCATGCACACGAGATTTTTTGAATGTCCCTTGTGTTCTATTCTTTGGCATTTTCTACAAGCTATGGGATGTCCCTTCTTTTCTATACTTTGCCACATGGCACATACCCTTGTATAAAGGGACCTTTTCTATGCACCAGGCATTTTACCCAAGAATTAATAATTGAAACAAAATGTCAAAGAGAAAAGTCACACCGAGTCCAAACAGGTCTTATTCGGTCGGCTGTGTGCTGTGCAGCATAAGACTGCCGGGTTTTGTTATCGCTTCCATGTTTCTTTATTTAACATTCGAGTTTTTGTCATCAAATTTTCAACAAACCTTTATTTTGAGAATATGGGGAACACTAATTAATAAATTTAACAGTTTCTTTAGCTGTTTTTTTTTTGTCAAGTTTAGTTCAAGTACAAAGCGAGCATGGCCGAGCTTTGCATTTTGAGATTTTTTGTAGTTCTAACTGCCACCCTTATGAACTTTGTAAGTGCAAGAATGTGTGTGCACGCACACACACACACACACACACACACACACACACACACACACACACACACACACACACACACACACACACAACAAGCTTTTTTGATTCATGATGCAGGTATCCCAAATGCAAATCCTCGATACCATATATAGATATCTGTTTGTGCATTGTCAATTAAGCTTGTAATTCATGTAAATATACTCTGATGTCTACGGATGTCTTTGTCCTGCATGTGATATATGTACAAGCTCCACGATGAACCTTAGGTCATTGCAATGGAAAAAAAAATCGAGCTGAAGATGATGTGCCCTCAATTCCCTGGATTGAAAGGGAGGCATCTTGTTGAACATTTCGAAATGGCACAAAAATGTCGATCTTAAGGGGGGGGGGGGGAACCTTCACTCTAACCTCGGCTTATGAAAAGTAAACCGTTGAGACATTCAAGATGATGCACCTGTGGAATGTCCTCCAAACATTCCACTTTTATGCAAAGTTTTGTCTGCGTACGTCCATTAAATGTCTTCAAAACGAGATTGACAGCCATCGGTGTAACACTTGATGACCTCTCGATCCTTGCTCTCGGCATTTCATCAATTATCATCTCCAGATAATGTAATTTCTACGAACATTTCCCTTCACCGTAGCAGCAATGTTCGGGAAATGTGGAGACGACGCGGGGCAGATGGAGCCGTTTGATCCAATCTCGCATCGATGCGCTCTCGCAAAGAGCCCTCGTCGATCATCTCACCTCGCAGACGTAAAGCAGACGCTCGATTTGAAACGAGGGGCAGACAGGGGTTGCCCAAATTGGACGAGCGGTCGCAGGAATTTGATCGGAATATTATGGGAATGTTCGGAGTCATGGATACCCCGCTGGGTGCGCATTATCACGCAGCACATTTTAACATTCGGCACTGAGCCCTACTCGCACATGCTTGCGATCCCAAGGATATCCCATAAACGAAGATCTTTTTTGGAATTGTCGAGAGAATTTCGGTGGATTCTTTATTTTATCTTTTTAATTTCCGTTCGTCGAAGGTGTGTGGCATACACCTGCACAGAAATCAAGGTCGGTCTTCTCCCAGCGTGGCAGAGCGTAGGACGCGCGAATGGACATAAAGATGGAGGGGAGGGAGAGGGGGGGGGCAGCCCCGTTGTACACCGTGGGAACTCCGTGGGAATCTGCAGCCCCCGCCGCAACGTCGAGCTTCTCCGCGCTCGCCGAACCTTGCGTGAAGGACTCGCAACGGAAGGCTTGGCAAGCTCCGAGCGAACATTGAGCTCTTCAATTTCACCTCAGCCCCGTATAAAGAGAGCCCCGTCCGGTGCGGACTCAGTCGACGCTCGCCCGGGGGGCGCCAAAGCGACCGTGGTTGCCGAGCGTGAAGGTTATCGCAGGGGTCGCCCGAACCAGGGAGCCTGGCGCAGCCGCACCGGTAAGCACCGCGTTTGGCGCTCCATCAGTCCTCTTTACTCGCTCGGAAACGCCTCATCAAGAAATATGAGAATTCATTTAAAATTGAATCGCGACGGCTGTCATTGCATGTTTGTGTGAAACCTACCTGCCCTGTACCGTGCCGGTAGTCCCACACCTGGAGGGTTGTTTCGCGCACCGTGTGGATCTTGGCGCACCTTGTGTGGGCGTCAAGCGGCTGAAAGTCCCAGCGGCACGGGGAAAAAAGCCCAACGTTTTGCGCTGTTAATGCTGATGATACCCGTCCGGTTTGCAAAGTACTTTTCAGGTATGTTGGAGGAAAAGGGATTTGTTGGATGCGGCCGCTGCACTGGGTTTTGTGTCGAGCCTTGAGGAGAAAGGATCCAATCAATGACCTCGCTGTGCCTTTGCAATCATTTGGACGTGATTTGCATTGGTAGTTTAGTTCTTACACGAGCGTCGATCTTGTATACAAAAAAATAAAAATAAAGAAGTTGCAATTGAGATGCGAAATGGCTACCTTGGGGAGAGTGGGAAGAAGCTGTTACAAGCGAGGTTGGGGGTGGAGGGTCAGCATCTCACGAGGATGGGAGGCATCCATGTATTATGTAACACGCAGGAAATGGGGAAGGGGTGAGTGTGTGGCTTCCCATGCGTTACGAAGAGCTCCACCAGAGAATGGGATGTCAAAAATGCCGTACGTAATATGTGTACAAGCGATAGCTCGAGGGACGTTGGTAAAATGAGGTCATGACGCGCTAATTTGACGATGGGAAAACTATCGCTTATTCAAGCAGTCGCTTCTTAAATTTGAATTTTGTATTGATTTATTTTGCCATTTTAATGGCTCTGGTTAACAAAATCAGGGTAAGCGTCGAAAAAGCATCAAACAAAAAAATCCAATTTATTTTCCCTCCGCCTGCCAAGGAGATAAAACGAGCGAACTTGCTAAGAGGGAAGCTGTCGCATAACGCGGTTTGCGAGTGTGATCTGAAGCGGCTCTGCACAATTTATCAGCTGCACACATGTGAAGCATTGTAATTGTTGCTACCTACTTGGGATGCCGACCCGTCCTGTCCCGACATTTTTGGTTCTTTTTGAATGAATTTACTACCATAATTCAGCTTTTACTCACGGCCGTAGAAAATTGACTACTATAATTCAGCTCAGCTTTTAATTGCGAAATGGGCCCAGCCCGGCCGAGGTGGGCCTTGACTGGCCTCACCACCTAGCCTATAACCTTCCCGAGGCCCGTCCCGACATTTTTAGTTCCTTTTGAATGAATTTACTATTATAATTCAGCTTTTACTCGTGACCGTAGAAGATTGACTACTATAATTCAGCTCAGCTTTTAATTGCGAAATGGGCCCACCCTGCTGAGGTGGCCTCGACCGGCCTCACCACCGAGCATATAACCTTCCTGGGGCCCGTCCAGACATTTTTGGTTCTTTTTGAATGAATTTACTACTATATTTCAGCTTTTACTCATGGCCATAGAAGATTGACTACTATAATTCAGCTCAGCTTTTAATTGCGAAATGGGCCCAGCCCGGCCGAGATGGCCTCGACCGGCCTCGCCACTTAGCCTATAACCTTCCCGGGGCCCGTCCCGACCTTTTTTGTTTTAGAGGTTTCCTCCTATCTTTCACCGTTCAGGAGATTAGCACGTGCAGACAAGCACACAAACAAATAAACAAACAAAAACTTTCTTTTATATATATATATATATATATATATATATATATATATATATATATATATATATATATATATATATATATATATATATATATATATTGTTGTGAATTTTTGGGTAGAATGATATATAGATCAGGTAGATCTGTGTAGGTATCATGCTCCGATTGTCGTGATAGGGAACCCCACATGTAATAAGTTTGTTTCGGTGGTTTGTTCGCGTAAGTGTATCTTTGTGATCATACAAGGATGATTCTTGTGCTAAATAAAGTAGGGATTAGGTTAATTCCCCTGTTCGTGAGACCTGGTGATTTATCCATTGTCCCGTATGGCACTACACCATAGACATTAGTTAGGCCCAATAGCACCACAAATACTAATTAAATCCCCCCCACAATAAAACTCACCGGAAGCCAGTTCGTGGCACTGCTGATAGAACCGCAGCCAGCTACATCACCAACTTGCATAGCAACACTCATTGCTCAGGCAGGCTGAGGCCATGCCCACCTCATGTGATTGGTCAAGGCAGGGGCAAGAAGCTGGGCACTGATTGGTGGAAGGAAGGCCGAGGGGGAAGCAGAGCGCCGATTGGCCATGTACCACCGATGACGTCAGAGGTGAGCAAGAAGCGACGCACGGATTGGAGGAGAAGTGCCGGTGACGTCACGAGATGGCCAATAAAATAACTGGCTGGCCGGCATTTTCCCCTTCTCGTTCTGGACCCTTCTTGCCCTGGACTTCCCTTGCGTTCTTGACCCTGGATCCTTGCTTGTTGGGCGACGGTGGAGAGACGGTGGAGCACTGACGATTCTCCTCCCCCTGTGTTCACGTGTGAGCGATGAGCATACAAGCGAGGCTTGCCGCTGCAGAAAAAATATTGGCACCCTTGCACTTTTTTCAAAAAACTTTCCCCCCCCCCCAAAAAAATTATTTGTAAATAATTATTTTTTTTAAACGAAAGTATTTAGTCCCCACAATTCTTTATTCCACTGTTAATATTACAGAACCTTTGTTTTTGATTCAGAACTTAATATATCCTTTTAAATCAGAAAATAAAAAGAAATGGCTTTGACAAAATTATTGACACCCGAGATTTAATATTTGGTAGCACAGAATTTGGACAAAATAACTGCAGTCAAGAGCTTCCTATAGCCATAAATGAGCTTCCTTCACCTCTCTACTGGCAGTTTGGCCCACTCTTCTTGTGCAAACTGCTCCAATTCCATACATGTCAATGACATGAGAAATCAAGAGTGTACTTTTATTATGTGAATTAGAAAGATATCTAGAGTGGCACTCAGTAGAGCGCATATCTCCACCAGTCTGAACAGTTTATGTTTTGTATCCCATTGAAATTCAACCACTGATCTGCATCCAGATCTGAACCAAAATCGAATCGGCTTATTATTGTCGAACACCCAACCTGTCCACCAAGTTTTGGTCGAATCCATCCACGACGTTTTGAGATATCATGCTATACGTATATCGTTTTTGGTCCTATCACTTAAAAAATTAAAGAAATTCTCAATTCCGGATCCGAATCTAGATTTGCACCAACAGCGAATCAATTCGCCCTGTCACACTCCTAACATGTCCACCAAGTTTCGTCCAAATCTGTCCACAACGTTTTGAGTTATCCTGCTCAAAGACAAACAGACGGGCAAAAAGTGGCGACCTCCGTCCACCTTCGGTGGCGGATGTAATAATAGGCAACCAAGGGACAAATCAACACAGTATATGGGATTTAAAATGAATGAAATTAAAAGGGATGTTCAATTGATGTATGCTGTCCGCCATGGGAAGCAAGAAAAGCTGACGTTTGGGGCATTTACCCTTAGTCGGAGCGAAGGAGAAAGAAGGGATAGGGGTAAGGGTTAATAAAGGCTGAGTGATTCAGAGGTGGGTAGGTCAAAGCAGGGGTGAGAGGGCACATGAGGTTGAGAATGAGTGGTTTTGATAGGGAGGGTCATGGTTCAGGGGTTAAAAATCAAGAGGACTGGGACGACAGGGAGAAAAAAAATTGGATAAATCAGAAGTGACATTTTAGATTTAAAAAATTATTTTTTATTATCATTATTATTATATTTATATTTTTTTATAAGTATCACTTTTCAAAGTTGCTTTAGTTTATTTATTTAATTTCCTGTTTATAAATTTTGGTCCAATCAAGATTAATTTTAGAATCATAAGGGATTCTAAATGTTATCGAGGCCGAGGCAGTGCTCTTTGGGTCGTGCAGTCCTGAACAGCATGCTCACATAGGAAAAGGCAACAATAACTACAAGATCTAGACTCATGGAAGCGATGACAGATGGAAAAAGGGCAATTCACAGGGAAGTGAATGAATGAACAGGAAAAGGAAGATTGAGAGAAGAGGCGAGGAATGAAATAAAGTAACCAGCAGGTAAAAGGGTTGGGTTAGGCAGGGTTAATCGGTGTACAAAGGATCATAGGTAGGTGACGGCATTGGATCTCCTTGCATTTTATATTTAATTACCACCTATTTTTGTGTCCCAGGATTTTTGTTTCCACGATTGTGTTTGTAATGTATTGTTAATATTTGCCCTGTGCTCACGAAGCGAAAAGCAGAGTTAAACAATGGGTTGCGTGCATGCGTACATATGTCATACGTGTCTGCATTTTTAAAATTCATTTTCTCGGCAATTGTTGGTCCGATTGACACAAAATTGTGCACCATAAGAGCGCCTCCTCCTGTGGAATTTTTAGTGCTAATTATGACGCCATCGGTTACGTAGTATGGATGCCATCTTGGAAAAACGTTGCACCTCTATATCTCTGAAACCGCTCAATAGAAAAAATTGAAACATGGATCATTGTCAAGTACTTCCCATGGGGAATAAGATATGTCAATAATAATGTCATCAATGCCTTTATTATGACGTCATAATTCAACAAGTACAACGCTCCATTCGATCACTATGAATTCTTTTCTCTGCAGCTGTTGGTCCAATGGACACAAAATTTTCACCTGAGGAGTTCCTCCTCCTGTAGAATTTTTAGTGATAATTATGACGTCTTAGGTCACCTGGTACGGGCGCCCTCTAGGAAAAACTTTGCACCTCTGTAGCTCCAAAACCGCTGTATATAAAAATTGAAACATGGCTCATTGTCAAGTACCCCCCATGTGGAATAAGATATGTTAATGATGATGTCATCGGTGCCTTCATTATGACATCATAATTCAGCGAGTACAATGCTTGATCTGATCAGTATGAATGTTTTTTTTCTCTGCAACTGTTGGTCCGATGGACGCAAAATTTTTGCCCTCGGATTGCATCCTGTATAATTTTTAATGATAATTATGACGTCATAGGTCACATGGTACGGGCAGCATCTTGGAAAAACCGAAAAGGTTGCACCTCTATATCTCCGAAACTGCTCCATGGAAACATTTTAAACGTGGCTCATTGTAAAGAACTGCGCATGGGGAATAAGTGTTGTTAATGATGACGTCATTGGTGCCTGAATTATGACTTCATAATTCGACAAGTACAATGCTTCGTCCAATCAGTTTGAAATTTATTGACCATGATCTACACAACAATTATATTGGACAATGTAAATTTATGATGCTATCAGCCACGTGGTCAGGCAGCCATATTGAATTGAAGAAAAAAACCTTTAAAAAACAGAAGAGTTGGTTCGCACCAAGTTGACTGGGCAGGGTAAGTATTCTATGAATACCATGTAGTTTTCATTTGATCTGATGTTCCATACTCTTTACAGAGCATTGGTGCTGTTGAAGCAGGTTCTTGACGACAGTTATACTCGGTGGTTTCCCTTACCTTCCCAGTGTTTTGTCCATTTTTTAGCCTTTCAAATGCTGAGCATCAAGCAAGGAAAGCACTATGTACCATTATTAGTCTTTGGCATGACTCAGCTGGGGTTTGAACCACTGACCTACCAGACCCGGAGCGGATGCTGTTAGGGTTAGGGTTGGTGTTAGGATCTTGTTAAATACATTTACTTATTTTTTGCTCGATTAACACAATACGGTAGCTCGTTTTGCCGCCATCTTGTCAGGCTGGCTAGTCAGATTCATTTGGGATCCATGGAAGGCAAAATTTTTAGTAATATGTACTGTTTTATAACCAACACGATAATAGACCCTGCTGGATCACAGGCCGACATTAACGACTCGGGGTTATTTTGTGAAAATGGTGATGGTTCAATTCAGCTACTACAGCGTGACGGTAACCAGCCAGGTGTGATTGCGGACTGTCTCGAGTCTAGACTCCAGAGATTGCCACCCATGCGGAAATATTGTGTTAAATTAATAAATTGTCTCAAAAATGTCATGTGAATTCAATAAATCACAGCCGACTTTGAATGTTTTTATCGATTGTATGGAAACAATTTGATAACCAGAGAAAAATGTGCATGTGTCGATGAACCAAGTCGATTCACCACCTTCTCATTAAGACTCCCCCTATCGGATAGGTGGAGGCTTATTGCTGTTGTATGGTTTGTTTCTACAATTAGTGACCCAAATTTTTAATGTTACTCTAGAGTTTCTTCGTCCCCTAGGAGTACTAATCCATCAATTTTTTTTTCTTCCTTCACTGTCAATTTCCGAGATGTATCTCGGAGCCAGCTGGGACTTTTGGAATGAAATTTAGCATCGATTAATTGGAATAAAAAGTATGCATAGTTGACATTTCTTTTTACCTTAACCTAATTTTTGAGGTTATGGCCAAATTATAGACATTTTAACATTTTTCACCATAACTCAACCAAGGTTTGGCTGATTGGAATGATATTGCTCTTTCTAGATAGCCTATGCCCTAGTGCAAGGCACATTTACACTTAATTCACATCATACCCCTCCGAGTTAAAGGTCAAGGTCAAGGTCAAATGTTGGTCTGGAAAAACAAAAACACGTTTTTAGTCATCGCTCAGTTTTGCCAATGCAGAATCTCAAAGATCGCTCGGCTTTCCAAGATGTTCTTACATCATAATAGTGGACCTAAAATGAAGTTGTGCACCTGATATTTGATTAGTGTCCTTGACCTACTTTTTTATGCCTCCACCCCCGAAGGTGGCTGGAGGCATTATGCTTTCGGGTTGTCCGTCCGTCCGTCCGTCCGTCCGTCCGTATGGGCTAAACCTCGTTTTTCTCAGCAATCACATGTCCAATTGAGACGAAACTTTCAGGATAGGAGTAACACCCATGCAGAATGTTTTTATGATAATTGCAATGTCATTGGTCACGTGGTATGGCAGCCTTGTTGGATAAAAAGCAAATAATTAAAAAAATATTTCTCGGAAACCACTAAATGGAAAAATTTGAAACTTGGCATATTGTCAGGTACTCCCAATGGGGAACAAAAGCATGATAATGATGATATCATAGGTGAAGTGGTATACCAGCCAAAAATGTTTTAGTGGAATTCCTTCTCATAAAAATCTGAAATTGCAAGCACATGATCTCTGACCCATTTGTATTGAAATATTACATTTATGACATCATCGGTCATGGTTTGGCAGCCATATTGGATTTAACCTAAAATCTTAAAAATAACATTTTCCCAAACCACCAAATCAATTTACTCGAAACTTTACGTGTGTCATTAACTTGGCATGGCGATTAAAAGATGATCATGGAAACATCATTGGTGTTTTTTTTTTGGTCCAATGCCAAAGGTCCAACACCAGCCACATTGAAAAGTAGCTGGTGTGGCAGCCGTATTGGATTGAAGGAAAATATTAAATAATGATATCTCTGAAGCCGCTTACTCTATCGATGCGAATTTTTACAAATATCATCTAACACCATTGTTGCATATAATTGAAAATGATGACATCATAGGTCATGTGGTTTGGCAGCCATCTTGGATAGAAAAACTAACCTTATCCGATCAACATGAAACTTCACAAACGTGATCCCCTACCCATACAAATGCAGAGTGTACATTTTAAAGGTCATATGTCATATGGTATGGCAACCATATTAGCTTGAAAGCTAATATTTAAAAAAAATCCCTTTTCTGAAACCGCTTCACCGATCGATGTGAAACCTGTCATGGCTGGTGAAAATGTGATACTTGAAAACAGTTGAAGGGATTTAAATCAAACTTGTTTATTTTTAGGACAGTGAACGAGGGCTGTGGAGACTATGTGGAGGCATAGTGGCGACACAGTCGCATTGCTCTAGTCTGAATTGTGACCGAATTAACAAAAAACGGTTTTTTATCATAACTTGAATAAATTTCCTTCGACCTTCATGATGTTGAGTTTTCTGCATAGATTGTAAATGGGGATCCATTTTCTTAAATTACACTCTATCCCTAAATGTTGAAGTGTAAGGTCATATGGTGGTCCAAACAAAATATGCCATCATTTGATCGTGGGCCAAGGGCAAGCCATGGGAGGATCACTCTTGGCGATCGCTTTCTGTTCGCAGATATCTAGTTTGCATTGATCATGCCTGGAGCAAACATCTGTGTTTTTTGTTTTTTTGATCATCAAATGTTATTGTTTCAAATGCATCTCTGGCAGGCACAGTATGATTTTCTGCCCTTACTTGTTTTGTATTTTAGCAGCAAGAGCCTATGAAGCACATTGATGCATTATTCACTACTCTTGAAGTATTCTATACATGGATCCTGACATAGCCTGTTTTCCTGGATGCTTAAGATCGATTTCCAAATATTTTTGGACCATTCTTTCCATGGAGTGCAAGTCGAGAACTCATGGTAATCAGACTTTTTTGTGATTTTTTATTTTTTATTGGAAAAAAGATCTTATTTTGTTGTTTGTTTCTGCCAAATCGAGGCTTTTATAAAGACGTACGGCTTTGCAGATTTTCAAATGGCAGGCCCCAGAGTGCAAATCCCACGTGCAACGACACGTTCACTTATAATATTATATATAATTCATGTACATCAACATCAATTCTCATATCCTGGCATTCTTGGCAAAGGGGTATCATAATGTTCAAGACGTGTCGTGAACATTGCTTTGAGTTTTCTGTGGAAGGTCACCAGCCAACATCAAGGGGAAACTTGGGATTTGAAATATAAAATCGTACAGTACAATTTTTTGATCCAAATATAATCATTTTTTAAGGAATACATTCTGTACAAGCCCTAATTGCTCTCTCTCATGAAAAAAAATTCTGAATAAACACAAATGCTATTGTTATCGCAAAGTGAATCAGCTTTCAAGCAGACCATTTTGGGAGTGCAGTGAGCATCTTTTTTTCAGCAGTCCAAGTTTAAATTTGTTTTGTTACCCTCGCCAGAGGGTTTGGGTCCGTTTGTCTGTTGGTCTGTCTGTCTGATTGTTTGTCCACACAGAACGTGAGTATGCTTTTCTCTGCAACCGTTGGTCCGATTGACACACCATTTTCACCATAGGAGCACCTCCTCCGATAGAATTTTTAATGATAATTATGACATCATCGGTCACGTGGTAGAGCGCCATCTTCAAAAAACCTAAAAACTTTGCACCTGTATATCTCTGAAGCGCTGATATGCACAAACATTGTGTGGAACAATTAAATTGATGACGTCATTGGTCAGGTGGTTCGGCAGCCATATTGGATTGAACATAAATCTATGTCGTCACTAAACCACACAAACACAGCAGCTAATAAACACCAAATAAAATACACCGCACAAACACGTCCTATTGAGGGTCTGCAATCTCTGATTGCTCTTTCTTGTTTTCAATGTGTAGCACAAATAAGCGCTAGTAATGTACTCTCAGTGTATTGTACTTGATGTCTTACATTTGGGTTTGTAAAGCGAAGTGTAATCCAATCCGTGCAGTGTTTTACCATATACTGAATACTTGCTGCAATGTGTATCTTGTATTCAAGTGGTTCATTCCTTTTTATTGAATGCATCTTGGGGTGGAACTCGATTTTGAGTTTGACGCACAATTAGCATAGTTTCTGGGGGCACCGCTGTATCAGCGACTGTACCACTTATGTAGTTCCCACTGTTGGTCATGGCAGGAATTTGGAATTTTGCCAAACAACTGGCAATAATTTACCTGTTCTTAATTGTAAAAACCTGGTGTTGGCTTAATGGTTAAGGTGGCTGGTTTAAAATCTCAAGGCCCTGGGTTCAGGCCCCTGTCAATCTGTTGAATGAACCCCGGGTGGGTTGACTCAGCCTGTCATCTTTCTAAGGTCGGCAAAATGAGTACCAGCTTACTGGGATGAATATACCATTTGAGTATCATGTGTCGGAGTGGCAAGCCATCCGGGATTGTGCCCAATAGCCTTGGAAACTGCTTCGGCAGCCGTATACATTTGAAGATGCAAAAGGACTGGTCTTCCTAATTGTAAGGCAATGCGGGATATTCAACGTCCACCAGCTAATTGTAGCAGACGGGAGGTCAGCTTAACGGCCATCCAAGGGACAGCACACCTTTGTGATGAAACTCCCTGCCTGCGAAGTACAAGTCCAACCATTTAAGTTTCAACGCAAGCCGATTAAGGTATTTGTTATGGGAAAAGGCTTTGCTTCGTCGCATGGAGTAGGATGATATGAAAAGATGAGGACAAAGCAGATGTGGCTCTACTGGGGAATACAAAATACAACACCAAACTAATAATATGAAAAGTGTGTGTGTGTGTGTGTGTGTGTGTTGTTCGTTATCTCCATAAGCAGCTATGTGTGTGTGTGTCCGTCCGTCCGTCCATCCACATCTACATATTTTCATTCCACTGAAAAATTGTTTTCTCTGCACCCACTTATTCGATCGAAGCGAAACTTTAAATGTAGGAAGGATTCCCCAAGGAGAATATCTTATTGCTAACTCTGATATCATAGGTCACTTGATATGGCAGCCATATTGTATTAAAGGAAAAAGTTCGACATCATTTTATCCAAAACCGCTCAAAGAAAAAAATTGAAACTTGAAATATGTCACCTCCCCATGAGGTGTATAGGGGTGATAACTATGACATCATCGGTTAAGTGGTATTCTAGCCCGAATTGATTGAATTGAAAACCTTATCTGACAAATGTGAAACTTCGTATATCTGATCTATGACCCGATGTGACTGAATAATTTAATTTCTGGCGTCCATAGCCCATGCCAAGAAGCTATGTGACCTAATAAGGTGCATGGATGATACGGGTATGTGGGCCATCATAGCAGTGGGCCATAATAGTAGCGTATTCAGTTAACAATGGCAATTTTGTTCAGAATCAACGCGAGACTATGCGCTCTACGAGTGCTGTTCGAGTTAACAATAAATTGCTTTTGGTTCATGTTTCCATGAGTTTTCTGGAACTGGGATATTTTTGTTTGTTGAGATGTACCAGTGGATTATTGCCCTGCGCTCGCGAAACGAAAAGCAGGGTCAGGCATTCGGTTGCGTACGTGTGGTGTACGTGCGTGTCTGTGTTTAAAAAAAAAATCATTTTCTCGACAACCGTTGGTCTGATTGACACAAAGTTTTACCATAGGAGCGCCTCTGCCTGTATAATGTTTTATTCATAATTATGACGTCATAGGTCACGTGGTACGGACGCCATCTTGGAAAAACGTTACACCTCTATATCTCCCAAACCGCTCAATGGGAAAAGGTTAAACGTGGCTCATTGTAAAGAACTCCACATGGGAAATAGGTGTTGTTAACGATGACGTTATTGGTGTCGTAATTATGACGTCATAATTTGACATGGACGATGCTTCGTCTGATCAGTTAAAAATTTATTGAGTGTGATCGATGCAACAATTATATTAGTGGAATATAAATTTATGACGTAATTGCTCACGTGGTCTTGCAGCCATATTGGATCAAAGAAAAAAAAACCGTTAAAAACACAAGAGTTGGCTCGTACCACGTTGACTGTGCAGGGTAAGTATTCTAGGAATGCCATCCAGTTTTACATACTTGTTGTGCCTTTGGGTGTGCAGCTGTTCTTACATGAGTTTTTTGCATCCCAAGAGGTGACTTGTGCTTTCTGTTTCTATCTTGTAGAACCTACACTTGTCTGATTGACCCATTTCCACCATCGTCTTAAAGCCATTGGTATAGTGTCTTTGGTCTTGGGTATTTATGATTCGTTCTCCAACCTAGATGAGCTCACGTCTCCGTTGTCATTCCAAAGAGCCTTCTTTGTCCATGCCTAATCTGTCCATCACTTTTTTTTATATCCGCCTGCTCTTTTATCATTCTCCCAGTTGTTGGGCTAGATATCTGTTGCTATTTCGTTTTATATTTTAATTTTGTCATTTTTGCAATAGTTGTGGCTGTATTTTATGCTGTTTCAGTTACATGTAAAAGATCTTCTATTCACTCCTGTCTTTGGAAAATGTTTGCAAGGTGGGTTAGGGATACCCTTTTTGGCTTGCTGTTTTCATGTTGGCATCCAAATTGTATTCAGTAGTCTGTTGAACTCTTTACTACTCAGCCAATCCTACTGTTGTTACTGTGCACTTGGCTGAGGCCCATCAGTCTGCTACCTCCTCCTTGTCTCAGCAGTTACATTCTTGGGATGCACTGATTTTTTTAAACAACATTTTGTTGATAGTGAAGATGGGTTATGAAGTTTTTTTTGTTTTTTTGTTTTTGTGTAAAGATTTTTGGCATGGGTTATACAACAACAACAACAACAACATGCATTTTAAGGCCATTTTCCCTGCTAGAGCGGGGGTTAGCCTTGCGGTCCCCATGACAAAAGTGCACAGTTGATGACGTTGATGACGATGACGGTGACATGAGTTGATGCCGTGCCAAGTTTCAACGTTTTTATTTGAGCGGTTTTATAGAAAATTATGTCCAATTTTCTTCCTTTAATCCAATATGGCTGCCATACCATGTGACCAATGATGTCACAAATTGAATTCTTCACTCACATCGGGTCAAAGATCTCACATCGGGTCAGATTTTTGGATAATGCTTTCAATTCAACCAATCAGAATGGCACTCAGTAGAGAGCATACCTTCGCCAAGCTGAACAGTTTACATTTTGTATCCCACTAATAGGCCAGATCACCTACCCACCTCATCCACCAAGTTTTGTCATAAGTCGTCCACAACATTTTAAAATATAATGTTGTTTTTATGCTTTTGGCCATATCACTCAATGATGAAGAATCATTTGGCGATTTTAAAAACTCTTATCCGGATCCGGATTTGGATCTTCACCAAAATTGAATAGATTAGTCCTCGTCGCACACCCAACCTGCCCAAGTTTTGCCCGAATCCGTCCAGAACGTTTTGAGATATCCTGATCAAAAACAGACAAACAAACAGACAGGGGTGAAAACATAACCTCCATCCACCTTTGGTGGCAGAGATAATTATGACTGGAATACCACTTCACTGATGACACCTCATTATCACCCTGTATACCCATGGGGAGCTGATAACATATGCCAAGTTTCATTTTTTTTCGTTGAGTGGTTTAGAAGAAAATTATGTCCAATTTTTTTAATTTAATCCAATATGACTACCATACCATGTGACGTATGATGCAAGGGAGTCCTCCTACATTTAAAGTTTTCCATCAATCGGACAGGTGTTTCCAGAGAAAACCATTTTAAAGTGAAAATATATAGACGTTGACACACGCACAGACAGACAGGGGAGTTGCATGGTCTCGCATTCCCCTGCAGGGTGAGGCCGATGAGTTGAAAACTGGTGGTCCTACTCAGGGCGTGCATTGGGAGTTTTTAGGTATCTAAAAATATACATAACTAGAACGCCACTCAGTAGAGCGCACACTCCCGCCGTGGGTGGCCGCTGCTGAGCCCTATCTTCCAATGGTAAAAAATCCTTCAAAAAATTCCTGGATCCGGAATAATATCCTGAGCTTCACCAAAAATAAACCTATTCTTCCTTATCGCAAGGGCAATCATCCCACCAACTTTCATCCAAATCCGTTCAGAACTTTTCCAGATATCTTGTTCACGAACACACGAACATGCGAACACACATACGCGCACACACACACACACGGACGGACACGATCGAATGCATTACTCCCTGGCGGGAGTAAAAAGTCATCATTTTGGGAGTTCAGGGGGAGGTGGGCGAAGGGAAGGTTGGGGATTGCAATTTTTCTGTAATGTAAAATTGCATGGCGTAGCTCCTCTCCCAGTTGAAATGCGTTTTACAAGTTATGGTAAAATACATCAATTCTGGGGGAATTATGAAGAAATCTCCGTGCCTCCATTTCATAGGCCATGTACATGCCACCTCCACTGTGATGCCCTCACGCCTCCAGAATAATTGGTTTTTGACTGTTGCAGTGCCCTGAATGGTTATAAGGTAATGCTGGATGGTGGTTGTCCTTTATTCACTTCCTGTATTGGGGCCTTATCCATCTCTCATTTTAAATCTGTTAATAAGATGACTCATCTTGTTGATATGCACTTCTTTGAACACCATTTGAGTTAATATCAAATTTTCATACAATATTTTAGACTTGCACTCTGGTATTAGTCCTTAATTAAAGGCACTTTTCAGTAATTATAGATATTGTTGCGAATATGGAATTTGGCCTCCATATCCGCTTGTAAATATTCCCCTATTTCCCCAATACTCCCCAACTATCCCCAATCCCCCATTCCCTAGTCCCATTGTCTGTAAACAACAATCAGTAGAGCCGACCTTCCCCTTTTTCCCCCATTAAATGTCGTGCCCAGGTCCACCGCATCACACGTAGACAACTTTCGGACATCTTGCTAGTTATTCTTAGTCTATGTCAGTTAAGGACTCGTTTCCATTAATTATGACTCTTCGTTGCACCAGAATGTGATTATATGGCACCAGTAGTGAGTTTAGGACCTTTCCCATACCTCCTTCCATCTTCTTCCCCAAACAACAACAACAACAACAACTACAACTACAACTACAATTGCAACTACAACAACAATTACAACAACAACGACGCTCCGGACCATGCGCTCCACGGGGTTACCACGAAGGGGCTCCTTGTCAGCTCCTCGTCAAGGGCGGAGCCGGTAACCCCCCCCGCACGCACCCAATGAGAAGCAACGTGCCGATTCCACGAGGCGGAGCTAACGAGCCGAGGGCGTGTCACTCCCCGCCGGATATACGCGGCCACGTAGCGGACGTGACGTCAGATGCGCCCCCAGCCTGGAGAGAGAAGTTGCCACGTACGAGCGCTGAATACCTCCCCGCATCTCTGGACCGGACCGAGTTGATTCTGACCTTTGAGCCCAGGTGCACCTGGAGCCATCGATTCTGCCTTTCCTTGCCATCAATCCCCGTGTGAGTCAGCCTTGTCCCGTTTATCTGTCGTCTGTTGGGGTTAAGATAAGATTGTGTCTAAGTGCCTATCTTCCTTTGCTGTCCCTCTTGTAGTTGTAATCTAACCTTCCGCCTTAATATAACCTCCTCCGGAGGTCTTGAGAACTGAACCCTGGGTGTCGTGTCATTTGAAACCCAGCTGTGTGTCCTTTTCCTTTATTGCCTTTATTGACCTAGCGTAGCGCGATTAGTCAACGTTCGAGTATAATCGGGTAACTTGTGCAGGCGTGGTCATACCAAAACCGCTCGGTAAATAACATCCAAGCCACGTCTGTAACAATTGGTGTCGAGGAGTGGAATTCGAACCCGGGACTAAATTTATTAGGCCCAAATTTGTAACAATTAGAATCGATTCGGAGCGCGTTTCCCGCGCGTTGTTAGGCCCAAACCAGGGAGGGAGAATCGATTCAGAGCGCGTTTACTGCGCTCGACGAAATTATAACGGCCGAAATTTGTTTTGTTGTATAAAAACCCGAATTTTGAAAGTCGCGCTATGGCAGACCAAGACAGCTGGGGTCCGGTAGGGGAGAGTGAGGCAGGGTCGGTCCAGGACCAAATTGAGGGACATGAGGGACAGGAGGAGAGCGAAGCAGCGAGGGTAGCAGACGCACAAAATAGCGTCGTTGTGCCCGACATTGCGGGAGCGCAAAATGGCGCCTCGCTGATCACCGCGCCCGCGACCGTGGCAGCGCCGCCGGTGGATTTGAACTTGTTTTTCATACAAATGAAGGCCCTTATGGCCCAGAATAGCGAACGGTTAGAACAAAAGATGGGGGCCAATAGCGAACGGTTAGAACAAAAGATGGGGTCCAATAGCGAGAAATTGAGGGACGAAGCGAGGGCTCGGAGTGAGCAAATGAGGGCTGATAGTGAGCGATTGGGTGAGCGATTAGAGGGCCAAATGGGGGTAATGAGGGACGAAGCGAGGGGTACTGGTGAGGGATTAGACAATAATTTTAAGGGATTAGACGAGAAATTTGGGAAATTAGACGATAGATTAGGGGAAATACAGGAGGGGTTAATGGGGGTAGAAAACAGAATGGCCGCTCAAGAGAATCAAATGGAAGGGATGCAAAAAGGGTTAGAGGGGTTAGAAAACACCATGGAAGGCAAATTGAGGGACATGAGGGACCAAGCGGAAAGGGAAGTTAAACAAATGGAGCAGCAGATAGAGGGGGTCAGAATGGGGGTAGAAACCAAACTGGATGCTCACAGGGAGGAGATGGAGCAGATGAGGGTGGCATCTGGGCAGGAGATGCAAGTGATGGGAGAGGAGATCAGAAGAGGAGTGAGTGAGGAGGTCGGAGGAGTGCGCGAGGAGGTGAGGCACTGTAAGGAGCACATGGAGAAGGAGGTGAGAAAGGGGACTGTAAAGTTACAAGGGGGCATAGAGGACCTGACGCAGGAGGTGGAGCAGCTGACGGTGGGACAGACGGAGTTAGTGGAGCAGGTTCAAAGGAACACTGCGGTATTAGGAGGTTTAAAAGTGACACAGAAAGAACTAAAAGACGACTTGATAGCGACGAAGAGGGAATGTCAGATGGTACGTGAGGGACTGACAACGAGGTTGGACGAGGTGATAGAGGTAATGGAGACGAAGGACCGGCAGGTGAGGACGCACATGGAAACGGTCAAGGTAGCCTTGGAGGATGAGCTTGAGGAGACGTACCGGGGAATAAAAGAGGTGAAGCAGAAATTAGAAGAAGTGGAAGAAGGGATGAGCGAAATTAAGAAGCGACGGAGAGGGGATAAGAAAGAGATAAAAGAGGAGATAAAAGAATTGGTCCAAAGTCTGTGTTTGGATCGTGATGATGTGCTCATTAACCGGATGAGGGATTCGCAGGTGATGGAGGAGAAGCGAAGAGGAAGAGGACCCGGTGTAAGTGGTGACCAATATGGTCGTGCGTATGATGCGCCAGGGGATTTAATAAGCTTGGGGGTCGAGATAGACCCGGGTGTTCGTGAGAGGCCGTTGGTGAAGTGTGCGACAGGTCTGGTGTGCGAAAGAGGAGGTGTGCGAGAAAGTCCGACTCTGGGGTGTGTGAGGAAAAAGTGCACGCCAAGGAGTGAGTGTGCTGGCGAGAGTGAGTCGGTCGTAGCGCGTGTGCGAGGGAGCGCATGGAAGCGCGGTGTGGTAAGTGTTACAGAGGGTGTGACGGGAGAGTGTGCGCGAGAAAGGTGTGTGACGGACAGGTGCATGGGGAAAGAGTGCGCTGTCAAAAGTAAGGAAGAATGCACACCTGTGGTGAGTGTTACAGAGGGTGTAACGGGAGAGTGTGCGCGAGAAAGGTGTGTAACGGACAGGTGCATGAGGAAAGAGTGCGCTGTCAAGAGTAAGGGTGAGTGCGCTGTAAAGAATGGAGGTGAGAGTTTTGAGAGTGACAAGGAGCGTGAGTTAGTTGTGACAGGTGAGCGAGGATGTACACCTGGGATGGAAGGATGCACACCTGGAATGGTAGAGCGTGAGTGGGAATGCACGCTGGAGTTGGTGGTGAGGCACGTGGTTGGGTGTGCGAATGAGGGCACACCTGTGATTGTCACAGAGGAGGTGACCGAGGAGGGGGCGCGAAGCGGTGTATTGGTGAGGTGTGCGGGCAACGAATGTGTGCCACAGTGTTCGGTGGTCAGGTGTGTGACCAAGGCTGTGAGTGGAATGAGGGTACCTGGGTGTGTAAGGAAAGGTACGAGGAGCATGGGCACGGCTGGATGTGTGAGCAAGGAACGGGCTGCGGGATGTAAGCGTCCAGGTGAAGCATCGACGTTAGACGGGGTAGTGTTTAGAACGACTTATAGCCGAATCGGGCCCTCGGTGCGTGCCGGGCTTCGCGTGCCGCGAGAACCAGCGGGGATCCGACCCACGGCGGGTTCGAAAGGACCGCCGTGCGCGATCCACGCTGGGCCTCGCGTGGGACGGCCGCGTCCGTGCTCCACTAGGCGGAGCGGGCAGCCCAAAAGAAAGGGTCGTCATGGCGACCACTTCTTGGTGAGACGTGCCGGCAGGTCGAGATCGAGCCATGGGATGGCTCCGTGCCGAGATGGTGCGTGGGATCTCGGCCCGGGTAAACCTCCTTCCCTGCACCGAGTGCCGGACGCATCCAGCCGCTGGCACAAAACAACCAGCATCCATTGCTTGGCTTTACGAAGCCGGGCTTTGGACAGGGATTGGCGCACCGAGGGGTATTAGTGAGTAGACTGGGTGATGAGGTTAGTGTTTTGGCCCCAAAATTAGAGAAAAACAAAATTTGATGATTGGCAAAGGATTGGCAGTAGTGATTGGCAGATGATGGGCATTGATTGGCAAATTTTTTGATTTGTTGAAATTTGATGTGCAAAATTGGTAGTGAGCGATGGGCCCGGTGGGTAAGGCTGGCATCCCTGCCACCCTTCCCATTGGGGGCAAAGGAGCAATAGCTTATGGGGTGTATGGCAGTGAAAACTAGCCCGGGTGGGTTAGGTTATATTGATAGGGCCCTAGAAGATGACATTAGGTGACGTTAAGTTTAGTTAGTGACTGATACCTGTAGTGGGGACGCAGGTAGATTAGTATGGATGATAATGACGTGGGAGCGCAATAGTTTAAAGGGACGACTGGGAAGCGCAAGTTTCAGAAGGGCGTAGTTAGCTGAGATGATGCTGTGTGTGTGAGAATTGAACAGGTGTGATTGCACAGGTGTGCAACTGGACAGGTGTGTGGAGTAGTGTGTGAGTAGTGAGTGTGTGGATCAGCGCGAATGCGCTTGGGGAGAGAAGGGTGCAGGCGGCACCAAGAGTGAGAGCACAGGTGTGCAAGTACAGGTGTGTGGAGAGAGTTGGAGTAAGTGGAACGGAGTGGTGTGCATGGTGCGAAGGTGTGAATGGGGGAAGAGTGGACCCCCATCACGGATACCCGGGGCGGGTAGTGTAAGTGTTAGGTAGAGGGTATAGGTAAATTGTGGTTGGAAATTGGCATTTGTGGTGCGGTTGCAGAATGGTGTTGTGAATGGGTGCATTAGTGTTGTGGAAATGGCTGGGCGTGTAGCCTGTTAGTGTGTGTAGTTGGTTGGGCACTCCACCACTGTGAGGATGTCGGCCAGGTGAGGCCGCAGGTGGGCTCTGGGAGCCGGTAGTTGTGAGTGGGTGCCTGAGGATCCCGGGTGTGGATCGGGCAGCCCAGTGCCAGAGAGGGCATTGAGTGGGGAGAGCGCCAGAGGGCCTTCCCCAGGTAGTTAGGTTAGGGTAAGGAGCAGGTAAGCTCGGAGGCAACTGCAGTGGTGGAGGTGTGCAGGTGGGTAGACCCACTGGGAGAGGTACACGCCACAGCCCAGAAATTGTGCGAGGGCACCGGGAGATGAATCGGGGGAGTGAGACCCCAAATTGAAAAGCACCACAGTTTGGCCAATGGGAATTGGTTTTTAGAACCCATAGTGTAAGAGGGCCAATGGGTTGGCCGGAGAAAGACCCCGGGTAGTGTAAAGTTGTTAAAGTCATTTAGGAAATAGTTAGGATTGATGAACCTGTTGCACCATACGCAGCCACTTACCAGTGGTGATGATGATGACTCCACACCTGTGTTTTCTTTGTTTTGTTGCAGGAAATGGAATTGCTGTGTGGATTGTGAGACGCATCACGACGTGGATGAGACATTGGGGTGATTCCATCTCTCCCTCCCTAGGAGGGACTGATGATGAGTTGAAAATGGCAAATTTGATTGGTTAGGAGGGAGAGAAGACGAATGTGGTATATGGGAGGAACGGGGAAGACAGTAGGGATGGTTGTTGATTTGTAAAGTAGATGTTTATGGGTAGTGTTGTGTTTTGTGGATACAGTAAGGGGTAAGGGAGGGGCCATGTAGGTTACCTGGTGGGGGGGGGGGGGCGTACGGTAGGAACGTACCTGTCTCACCTGGTTCCCATGTGCCCCCAGTGTGCATCACCTTGTATTGCGTGCACTCTTGCGCCCTTACCACCTTACTCACTTGTCTTTTCTTTTGTCTCCCACCTCCGAGGATCTGGCTTTGGGGTAGAGAGAGAGGAGAGAGAGGTGCTGGCTACGCAGTTGTGGGCCTGCACTTTCGCTGCTTGCTGCTTGGATCGATACACCATATGGACCGCAATGTTTGTGGCCACCCACCATGGACCGCAGCTCTTTTGCGGCCAAGCACCACCCGTGGATGGACCTATGGGTCAACGTGGCACCTATGCCATGCAGGTGAACCACTTTTAGTTGACACCACTGAAGGCCACAATATAGAAATGGACGCGGTTGGCGCCTTTCTTTATTTTTTGAAAGAGGCAAGAAGGCCAAGTGCACCACATGAAGGCAAGACCAGCGGCAGAACATCGGCCGGCTGCGACACCACACCATGATTTATAAACACTTTATTGGTACACCGGATGGTGCTCACTGTGTGATGGGGTGGTGCTTGATGCTTGGAAGGGGTGCTCTGCACATTATTAAAGGCCGTAGGCCACAGAGCACTCGTGGGTTGGTGTATCGATGCTAGCATGCGTGCTCTCTCTATGCATAACATCTGCATGTGTTCCTCCAAAAACAGGTCCTGGATCGTAGTGTAAATATCAGCGTAGTCTTGTAAATAATGCCCCCTACCGGCTGTATGTTTAGTTTGAGGATTCTTTCCGGATTCGGTTATCCTGTGGGTGTGTTTCTGTGAGGAGAAGGGTGCAACGTCGCAGGGGGACATATTTACTCATTTGTGAATATCTGTAAAACTGTCGCACTCAGGGTAGAGTTAATAGTAGAGGGAACTACATTGCGTGCCACACTAAAGTAGGTAAAAATTTATCGGGTCGGGACGCCCCGAGGGTAGAGAAGGGTGCAATGTTGCGAATATGGAATTTGGCCTCCATATCCGCTTGTAAATATTCCCCTATTTCCCCAATACTCCCCAACTATCCCCAATCCCCCATTCCCTAGTCCCATTGTCTGTAAACAACAATCAGTAGAGCCGACCTTCCCCTTTTTCCCCCATTAAATGTCGTGCCCAGGTCCACCGCATCACACGTAGACAACTTTCGGACATCTTGCTAGTTATTCTTAGTCTATGTCAGTTAAGGACTCGTTTCCATTAATTATGACTCTTTGTTGCACCAGAATGTGATTATATGGCACCAGTAGTGAGTTTAGGACCTTTCCCATACCTCCTTCCATCTTCTTCCCCAAACAACAACAACAACAACAACTACAACTACAACTACAATTGCAACTACAACAACAATTACAACAACAACGACGCTCCGGACCATGCGCTCCACGGGGTTACCACGAAGGAGCTCCTTGTCAGCTCCTCGTCAAGGGCGGAGCCGGTAACCCCCCCGCACGCACCCAATGAGAAGCAACGTGCCGATTCCACGAGGCGGAGCTAACGAGCCGAGGGCGTGTCACTCCCCGCCGGATATACGCGGCCACGTAGCGGACGTGACGTCAGATGCGCCCCCAGCCTGGAGAGAGAAGTTGCCACGTACGAGCGCTGAATACCTCCCCGCATCTCTGGACCGGACCGAGTTGATTCTGACCTTTGAGCCCAGGTGCACCTGGAGCCATCGATTCTGCCTTTCCTTGCCATCAATCCCCGTGTGAGTCAGCCTTGTCCCGTTTATGTCGTCTGTTGGGGTTAAGATAAGATTGTGTCTAAGTGCCTATCTTCCTTTGCTGTCCCTCTTGTAGTTGTAATCTAACCTTCCGCCTTAATATAACCTCCTCCGGAGGTCTTGAGAACTGAACCCTGGGTGTCGTGTCATTTGAAACCCAGCCGTGTGTCCTTTTCCTTTATTGCCTTTATTGACCTAGCGTAGCGCGATTAGTCAACGTTCGAGTATAATCGGGTAACTTGTGCAGGCGTGGTCATACCAAAACCGCTCGGTAAATAACATCCAAGCCACGTCTGTAACAATATATTTCTTGTTAATATAGTTTTTTTTCAGTGGAAGAAAAATGTGTTCACTAAAGAACTCACTTTAATTATGGATTCACCGTCATATTATGTATTCTATTGGGGTCTATTACTTGCATTCCTGCCTCAGAAAAATATATTCCTTCCTCTTTCATTCTCTTTTTCTTCATTGTTCCTTACATTGCTCCATTTATCTTCATACATTTTTCCAATTTAACTGATAAACAGCTCAGTGTTCAATCCCCTGGCCAGTAGTGAGTTCCCAGTGTAAAAGGCTTTCCTGAAATAAGAGGGAAGTAAGAACAGGACGTGACATTTTGCTGAGTTCCTCTTCAAATGGACTCGTTTATTGAAGTGCCTCTCTGTGTTGGGAGTAGCTCTATCATGGCACGCTTGCCATTCGGTGTTGACCTTTATCTCAAAGCTCGTGTGTACAACAAAACCTTTACCGGGGAAGTGTTGGAGAAAAGAGTACAAACTCGATCTTGAACAAAGTCAGGTAGCGATTGATCTATATCAATGTCCCTTGATAAACATTCAGTCGTCTTTCTGGCAAACTGCTCGAATTGACAACAACTTCTCCTGTCTTAATGCGATTCAAACTTATAATTGATATGCTTTGAAACACTGCCCTCTTGCCCTGTCACATTTCACTGATTCAAACAGTGTGCTTTAATCTATTATTTCAAACCCTTTCATCATCTTCAAATTTTCAATAAGGTCACCTTGTAACCTTCTCTCTTCTGATGTAAGTAGCATCCCTGTCTTTTCTAACCTTTCCTCATAACTTCCTGGGAACGACTTTTGTCACACTAAACGGAACCTTTCCATTTTATTTCCATTTCTCCATGTAATGTTGCTCAGAGCTGAGCAGAATTTTATCATAATGATAATAATAACTAGAACTGCCACTTTATAACTGCTGGCAGTGATGACCGGTTTCCTCCGCCTTCCTGCTTTTATACAACCCCGCTTTCACTTTTTTTTTTTTTTACGACGTAGCCCGTCGGGAGAGCCGTCTGGAACAGTGTCTGTCCGTCTCTATGTATGGATGTATCTATGTCTGTATGTATGTATGTATGCATGTACTGTATGTCCCCTCAAACATATGCCAATCAGAGCTGAGAATCTGGTCACGTGACAGGGTGATGTGATTACGTCTGATGTCATTACGGTGGTGCTGCAGCTGACTCTCCAACCACCGCCATTTTGATTTATATGCCGTTCATGCCGAACAAATTGTCGAACCTGTCATATATCACAATCGCCGTGCTCTACCTTTAGGTTTTTCATTCAGTGTGAAACACAAACAAACCGATTGTTAAAATGACCATCAAATATCGAAAGCATCAGCGTTACGGCTCTTCCAACAATACGGTATGTATAGGCCTTAGGCGTTACGACTCACCGTCCGCTTCGGACAAATTAAACCCAGGTTTCTTAATACAGTGGTATCATTTCAGTAGTATCGTTTTCGTAGTAATAATAATTTCATAGTAAATATAACCATACACTTTAATCCCAATGTCGTGAATGGAAAGTTGATGGATTGAAGTGCAAGAAAGGAATTCACCTCGGTTTTTAAAAAATAATATAATTTTCGTAATAATAACGTAACGTTATTATTATAGTAAATCTTATCGTAACACTCATCCCTTTGTAGTGACTGCAACGTTACTGGAGGTTAAATATATATCTTATATAAAAGTAGCGGAAGTTTTGTGTCCGGCTGTCATGCTACGTCATTACGTATATTATGTCATTACGGCGTAAACACCCTTTCACTTCGAGAGCGGCAGGATAGGGGAATTTCTCTTTGGGGTATATAGATTACAGTTTCTCTATGATCGGGTCTCAATAACATTGGGTGTGTGTTCATTTACCAAGTTTCTTGTGGAGAGATCGCCAAGTGGTTTAAGCATTCGAGCAAACACTCCATTCAAAACCCTTAAGGAACGGCTGGCTTGGCAAGCACTAGCTAGCTGCTTTGTAAATGAGCACACCTCCAGCCCTTGTGGGGTATATAGATTACAGTAGATCTTCGCCCAGTTCTGCAAGTAAAACTTAAGTCATGGATGTCTGGATTCCTCCAAATTTCTTTTTCATGTTATAAACAGCATTAGCGAATGTTAAAAAAGCTAATCGTGTGTGTTTGTGGTTTGTAATATTTTACAAGCCCGTCTACACCGCTGTTAGACTTTTGGTCTTGTTTTCACTTACACACACACACATACACACACACACACACACACACACACACACACACACACACACACACACACACACACACACACACACACACACACACACACACACACACACACACACACATCCCCATACACACTGACACACACACACACACACACACACACACACACACACACACACACACACACACACACACACACATCCCATAAACGTCATCCGTTCCTTTTTTTTCCCCACCAGTGGAATCAACCTCCGCATTCTCTTCAATCTCATTCTTCCCTCCAGGTCTCCAAGGCAGGTGTTTACCACCATCTCAGATCGTCCCCAATCCAAAACATTGACTTTTTCTTCCCTCGTTTCACCCCACCCAGTTTCCTCCTCCTTCCAATTTTCCAGTTTCCCTCAAAGTTTCGTTCTGTATCCATATTTTCCACCCTAAGCATCATATCCATGTGTGTTTTGCATCCTGTTTTTGGCTATTGCGTCCTGATCTGTTCAGTGTACCAGTTACTAGTTCTTCCACGAGCCTCGACTCGGTATATCAAAAATGGGTTTCACATTTTCTACCTTCTTTAATGGACATTAGCTATTCAGTGGTACATTTTTAAATAGGTCATTATGTGTAAGTACTCTGGCCTTATTCCATGTTTGTTGTTATTCATATAATTAGCACCAACTGTGGTTGGAAGGAATTTTGTGATCTGGATATATGGTACTCGTATATACATTATTTACCTCCATCTTATTTACCTTGTGACATCTTTGATTGAGAAAGTGAAAGTTCTGCTTAACCTCACTGTCATCTCTTTGTATGATGCAAGAAAACCATACAATATTAATATCTCAATATGTAAGCGCAATTTCCTGGTTTTGAGCTCCCTAGTCTGGAATTCAGTCGTCCACCTGACTTGAAATGATCACACTGGTGCTTCACAGACAGGGTATTGCATTGAATAAAGTGCACCATCCCTCGTATTGGGTGTTAATCTAGGAACCTGTCAGCGACCATTGATTTCTAGTGGACGTTCAATCCTACAGTGTCTTTCAACGAAGATTAGTCCAGCTATCTCTGAAAACCTGTCCAAAGAGGTGGACACTGCCATGTCCATTTGCCAATATAAATGTCAATATGGTGCCCCTATGATCTTGAGGATCATGCGACATTTCGGAAATGCAGTATTTGTAGGCCTACACCATATTTTTGTCAGCTTATTCAAATTGTCTTAGTCTGGGTTTGTTTCCTGCGATAAAATAAGATGAGACTACAAACAATTTCCCTGGGGCTCAGCAGGTATGAGGGCATTAGTGTGCGTCACCTTTCAGGTGTGATGTTATGCCATGTGGTCTGCAAGCACTCAATTATGGATATTTATGTTTACTGGTTTTATTTGAGAAAGTGTGTCAGTACCCTGACCAAATTCCTGTTATGGTTGAGGTCTGCTGCGGCAGAACCCTGCACTGGAGTAGTGTCTTGATCAGTGATACTTTTACAGCTGTGGAAATTATTGCCACTAGTTTGGGTGCCCTGCCTGACCTGACTTCCCACCCAGAGGGATATGGCAATAACAACAACGACTTTCTACATTAAAATAAAAGAGCCAAGTGATAATAGTTATCTTTCCACTACATCAGCACCGTTTTTTTCAGTTTAATCCAGGTTATTTGCAGTTCTTCACAAGGTATATCAGGAATGAAGAATGATCACAATTCCCAACTAGAACGGCACTCGGTAGAGCGGTGAGCACATACCTACGCAAGGCTGAACAGTTTTTTTTTCATCCTACTGATAGGTTGGATCTGCATCTGGACCTCTAAAATCGAAATGACTTGTTCTTGTCACGTACTCAACCTATCCACCAAGTTTCACCCGAATTCATAACTTTTTGTGATATCATGCTTCATATCATTTTTGGTCCTATCTCTCAATGGTGAAGAATCACTTGGAAAAAAACTAGATTGTATTTATAGAATACTTACCCCATGCAGTCAACTTGGTGTGAGCCAACTCTTCTGTTTTTGAAGGGTTCTTTTTTCTTTGTTCCAATATGGCTGCCAGACCACGTAAGAGATGACATCGTAAATTTACATTCTCTAGTATAACTGTTATGTAGATCATGCTCATTAAATTTCAAACTGATCAGACTAAGCGTTGTCCCTATCGAATTATGACGTCATAATTAAGGCACCAATGACGTCATCGTTAATAACACTTATTCTCCATGCGGAGTTCTTTACAATGAGCCATGTTTCAATTTTTGTCACGGAGTGATTTCAGAGTTATAATGGTGCAAAGTTTTTCCAAGATGGCACTCATATCATGTGAACTATGATGTCATAATTATCATAAAAATTTTACAGGAGGCGCTCCTGTGGTGAAAATGTCGTGTCAATTGGACCAACAGTTGCAGAGAATTTTTTTTTCATACTGATCGGATGAAGCATTGTACTTATCGAATTATGACGTCACAATGAAGGCACTGATGACATCATTAATATATCTTATTCCCCATTAGGAGTATTGGCAATGAGCCATGTTTAAATTTTTTCCATTGAGCGGTTTCGAAGATACAGAGATGCAATTTTTTTCCAAGATGGCGTGACCTGTGACGGGGCTCAGCTTGATCTGTGACGTGACCTGTGACGTCATAGTTGTGAACAAAAAATTCTACTGGCGGGGGCGCTCATATGGTAAAATTTCGTGTCAATCGGACCAACAGTTGCCGAGAATTTTTTTTTTTTAATGCAGACATGCACTCACATACGTATGCCACACTTACATACTTAACCGATCGTTTAACCCTGCTTTTCGCTTTGCGAGCGCAGGGTAATTATAGTATCCGGATCAGGATCTGGAACTTCACCAAAATCGAATCACTTTGTCCTTGTCTCACACACAACCTGTCCATCAAGTTTCATATACTTGAAACTGTGCACTACTTTTTTAGATATCCTGCTCACAAACAGTCAAATGAATTAGACAGACAGACAGACAGACAAGAGTGAATACAAAACCTCCATCCACCTTCGGCGGCAGAGGTAAATATAAGTTTGCATTAAAATGTGGTGATTAGTGGATGTAGAAGGGTGAAGAGACTTGTGTCCTCTTTGAATATTGTTTTAAAAATGTAATAAACAGAGAATTTTAGCCAATATAACGTTTTTAAAGACTGCTCGAAATTCTCATTTCAAGTTTTGACTTTTGACATTTTTCTATGTTAAGATAGTGTCGATGAAATGTGAGAATAATGCGGTAAAGTACATGGAAAGCTTTTAATTAGCACACATCACACCACATTCACACTCGAATAAGATTCAGCTTCATACTGCTTTGAAATATCACAGAACAGTGAGCAAACAGGAAGGTGAAAGAAAATAGCTAAAGCTAATTCTGTCACATTTTGGTCATTTTATGTTCCGTGCTGCATTCATAGCTCCATGTACTGTAAATGGTGTCAACTTGCATAAAGACAAGAAAAGGAACAAAACAATAATACAAGTCCTCATCAAGGACACAACCCCCAAATATACCTTAAAATGGCACATGAAGATTTTACATTTAAATAACGAAATAAATTAATATGTAGGTAGTGAAGATGCATGGTAAGATCTTTATAAATAAATAAAATAATTCAAGGTGGTATGTCTGTATCAGTGATGGAAAAGTGCATATAAGTAAATAATGGTTTCTGAAACAATCCAGTGCTATTCTCTCACTTAATTTTTATTATTATTCCAAATTAGCTCCGATCGCAAAATTATTTGACGTGCCTCATGCCCAGATATAATTGCATACATATGAAATAAATTTATCCAGTCGTTTTTGAGTAGAGGCTCTGGACTGCAATATCTGTGAGGAGGGTTGGACGGATGGACAGAAGACTCAAAATGCAGGCTACCAGCCAGGCGTATGCCCGATTGGGGCCTAAAAACAATTGTTGCTGCAATTCGGACTTTTGAGACATCATATAAACCATTGCAATGAGAACCCAAGAAGCTGTCAATCAAAAATAGCAGCAACAAATGTTTGAAGTCAACTTCTTTGTTTTGTTCTGACAACATGCAGTCGTGGCCAAAAATATTGGCACCCTTGCACTGCTTTCAAATAATGCACCATTTCTTCCAGAAAATTGTTGAAAAAAAAAAAAAATTGGTATCCACATAGTCACATGAAAAAGTAAGTACACCCCATGTAAAGTTTTGACTTTTTCAACATATTTCAACATACAGCTATTTGATCTTCATTTCAACAATATTGATACATAAAGGTGATATAATATAACAAATATCATGAAACATTTACATTTTGTAGTCCATTGTATAATTTAAATAAACCTAAATGGAAATTTCACATGTGGAAAAAGTAAGTACACCCCTTCATTTATCACTACTTCAAATACCTAAAATTAGAATCAGGTGCAACAGCTCAGGTGCAAATGATTAGAACATCGTTAGAGAGGATCTTGGAGGAACCTGCCTTATTTAAACCTCAGACATTTAGTTTGGTTTGCTCTTTGTTGTTGAAGTGTGTGGCGTCACCATGCCTTGATCAAAAGAGCTCTCTGAGGCCTTCAGAAAGAAGGTTATAGATGCCTACGAGTCTGGGAAGGGATTTAAAAAGATCTCCAAACAATTTGAAATCAATCATTCGACTGTCCAGAAGATCATCTACAAGTGGAGAAGATTCCAAACAACTGCCCACTTGTTCAGGCCAGGCCGCCCCAGCAAGTTCAGCCCGAGAGCAGACCGCAAGATGCTGAAAGAAGTCTCTAAGAACCCCAGAATGTCATCACGGAACCTTCAGGTAGCTCTTGCCACTGTTGATGTCAAAGTGCACGAGTCTACCATTATAAAGAGGCTGCACACCTTTGATCTACATGGGAGGTGTGCCAGGAGGAAACCTTTGCTGTCCAGAAAGAACATCAGGGCAAGACTAAAGTTTGCCAATGAACACCTCGGCAAAGGAACAATTAATCAGGAGATTACCAAGTCATTTTGGATCGCAATGTTCAACCCAGTGTCAGAAAGCTAGGTCTCTGTCGAAGGTCATGGGTCTTTCAGCAAGACAATGACCCTAAATACACTTCAAAAAGCACCCAGGAATGGTTCAAGACAAAACGCTAGATTGTTCTGACCTGGCCAGCAATGAGTCGAGATATAAATCCCATTGAACACCTGTGAGGAGATCTGAAAACTGCAGTTGGGAGAAGGCACCCTTCAAATATGGGAGTACTGGAGCAGTTTGCACAAGCAGAGAGGTGTAGTTAGCTCATTCATGGCTATAGGAAGCTCTTGACTGTAGGTATTTTGTCCAAAAGCTGTGCTACCAAATATTAAGTCTCGGGTGTCAATAATTTTGTCAATGCCATTTATTTTTATTTTCTGATTTAAAAGGATATATTAAGTTCTGAATCAAAAACAAAGTTTCTGTAATATTAACAGTGAAATAAGGAATTGTGGAGACCAAATACTTTTGTCAATTTCAACTTATTTTAAGAGAAAAATTGTGAGTTATTTGAAAAAAGTGCAAGGGTGCCAATATTTTTGGCCACGACTGTATCCATGTTTACTTAAAACAACTTTTTCAGATTTTTTGTCACTGTTTTGCAAAAGTATTTAAGTGCAATTTAGAAGGTATGGCAATTCTCAGATAGTTATAGGACTTACAGGCAGGGTTTAGTTATAAATAAAGGTTTACAACACTACTATTACCAACTTAGCAGCCCCATTCATTCCCATCTATTTTGTGGGGTTAGCTCGGGAAAGATTTTGGTTGGCCAGGTCTCTCCCAGGCAGGCTGGCCAGGTCTGGTGGTCAACTGAAGCTCATTTAGGATGGAATCTATAATGCTGCGGGATCTGTAACCTTCACCAGAAAATAGTTTAGCAGATGGGTAACAGATTAATGTTCATCTAAGAGACGGTGTACTTTGTGGTAATACCATTTCAACAGTTTATAGTCAGGCCAATAATTGAACACAGATAATGGTGTCAGAACTGTGATTTTGCAGAAGTATTAGGAAAATAACAACAGACAGTTGAGGAGGAAGATTAGGTGATGCATGCACCAGCACATATTGAATTGTTAGTGCACATTCGGGTGGTCCACAGATATATGTAATATTTAATACTATTAAAAATCCATGCTCCACAAGGCTGCCCTTGTTCCTATGTTTATAAAGATCATACGAACCAAATTTGAGGTCAATTGTAACTTATTTAGAGGTTGCACAAAAAATAACATTTTTAATTTATCCTGTTTTTTTCAGATGGCAGAAACTCGCAGCTCTTCCACAGTTTGGTTGCTGGGCAAGTCTGAAAAGGAAATAATATGTGGGGGACTACCAACCAAAGGACACACATTGCAGAAAATGGTGTACCATCACATACAAGAACACCACACAGTTCGTGAAAGTGCCAAACCTAGTGTACAAGCTGTGTGTGCATACTGGGAAAAAGCACGAATTCCAGTGCAGAGAGTAGATTCCTGTGAGCGCCAACTGTTGAAGTTGTATGATGCCTACGAACTGGTAAAGAAAAATAGAACCAAGACATACAAAACTATAGAGTGAAGGAGCAGATGTTCAAAGATGCTCTTCAACCCCTCTTCCATATCTCACCAAATGATGCGCTTGAGAATGAAGAAGACAAAGCATTCCTTATCATGCAGCGTGAGGATCCCTCAAGTTCACGTATGGGATCTGTGGACAACACTCTGGCAGTGAAGGAGAACAGAAAGCGTATCAGGCTTGAGAATGAAGATAAAAGAAAGAAGAAACAAGCTGCCGAGACTCTAACAGCAATGCAATCTGTTGCATCAACATCGGCTGTGGTTGATGATGATGATGAGTCTGAGATTGAAAACGCCTTCTGGGGACTTCTGGGGATTCATTCAGGGGACAATGAATTCAAACTCCAAAGTCCATCTTCTGCCAAACAGGTGAAAAAGGCTCCCATCAAGGTGATCACTCCAGCAATAGTGGCAACTCTGGACGGAGTAAATCTCTCAGATCGGCATGCTCTGTTTGTGGCCAGTGCTTTTGCACAATCTCTTGGTCATACCATTGAAAACAAGTGCAAGCCAACAATAATAAATAATTTGAGTAATCGAAAATAGATAATTATCTATGAATTGATGTATGATGCTAAAAATTCTGTGTCTTATTATTCATTAAAATTTGTCAACATTTTCAGCAATCTCTAAATATTGTCCAATCAAGCTCAAATTTTCACCACAAACTAGTTTCTTCAATAGGAATAAGGGCAGGCTTGTGGAGAAATGAAAATCCAATCTTCAAATTTTTGGACCACCATAGTGCACATGCACTTCATGCTTTTGCTTGCATATAAGATATGGCTTGGAAGTCAAAACCTGAATTTTTTTCTTTTTTTACTTCCATTGCCATATTTCATATGTGGTGTACTGATCTCCATTCAAAGTTAATCCAGAAGACAGAGCATAGAAAAACCAGCTAAGGGCAATGTCAGGGTTGTGAAGGTGAAACACGAACATCTTGCGGATAAAAAATGGTTCTCTTGAAACCAGGGAGTGGAGCGAAATGTTTGATTCCTCTTGAGTGTAATTTTACAAAAGCAATATCTGTACTTGTTAAAATCATCTTGGCTATTTTATTGAATTCATAATTTTGTTCTGTTCTCCTCCAAAGGTATTCTTCCACGTTGACTCAACGCACAAAAGGAAATTTATGTGCATTCGTTATGCAGAACATCATGACTCGATGGACAAGCTAACAAAAGATTAATTGAAGTAAAACTAGAGCCATTTTTTGCCAGATCAACCTCTTTAATCTTGAGCTCTCAGAGTTTTGCTTTCCAGGTTACTAGACCGTCCCATGCACAGCAGGAGACGGGGTTTTGTAATCGTGTGTGTGTGTGTGTGTGTGTGTGTGTGTGTGTGTGTGTGTGTGTGTGTGTCCCCGTCCGTCCGTCCGTGTGTCCAGGCTCGGGCCGCAGCCTTTTTTAACATTTGAGCTATTGTCACCAAATGTTCACTAAAGCTTTATTATGATAATACGGAGAAGGCAAATGAATAATTTTTATCAAAAGGTCAAAGGTCAGCATCACCTAAAATCATAAATTTTCATCTAATTGACCTGAAATTTCAATTTACCTTTTGAGTTTTGTCATCAAATTTTCAAGAAAGCTTTATTATGAGAATATGGAGAAGGCAAATGAATAATTTGGTCAAAATGTCAAAAAGTTAAATGTCAGCATCATATAAAATCGTCAATTTTCATCAAATTGACCTGAAATTTTAAGGATTTGCATATTGGGTCACTGAACTGTTCCACCAATCAAAAGCTGCAAGCTGATTGTTTTTTTGGGGGTTTAGATCAAAAGGCTGGTAAGACAGGTTAGGGCTGGTAAGATGGCCTAGAGGTACGCATTCTCGCCTAAAAGCTGTCTCGCCTGGGTTTGAATCTCGGCCCATCTATCAACTGTCATCCACAGGCAGGTTGATTCATCAATGTGTGCCACCGCTCGGATATGTAGGTTAAACCTGACATCCCGCCTGCCATCATTAGTTAGTGGATGTTAAGGCAGGAATTTGTAATTTGCCCAGGGTGCCCGCAATAGCTTGCCGACTCTTTGTGAAAGACACCGTGGGATCTTTAACGTCTACCAACTAATGTCGGCGATGGGACGCCTTGTTTCGGAGGGACGGCACACACATTGATGAATCACCCAGTCTGTAAAACACCAGAATGACAGTGTATAGCCGGGCCAAGATTCAAAACCAGGCTAGAAAAGCAAAAGCATCACCGGCAGCGACCGCCGATGCATGGACAGACACAAACTTCAAGTTGTGTAATATAATTGTTAACACCTTATTTATTTATTTATTTTTTGACACATACTGTGAGCTAAAAAGGCTGCTGCTGTGATTTACCTTGTTTCTGAGCTTGTTGTTCTAATTTAGGATCTTCATTAAGTCATTGCACAGAAACTATAATACTTTTAAGTATAGCTGTCACAAAAATATTACGCGAATCATCCGACTAGACAGAGTGAGCAAGGAGGATGTAAAAATAAGCACTGCAATGAAAAACATCATGGAGGGAATTGAAATGAGCAGATGGAGATGGATTGGGTCTGTGCTGCATAAGGGGGGAAAAAACATCTCAAAAAGAGTGATAGATTGGAAGCCTAAAAGTAGCAGGAGGGTTGGACGACCTGCAGAGACCGAGCGGTGTACTGTGAAAAAGGAGCTGAGGGAGCACCTGGACAGCAATCAGCCGGGGAGCACCATGGGCCCAAGCCAAAGTAAAGTGCCGCCAAGCATGACAAGATCGTAAACAATTACGAGGCCCCCTGAGATATCTTTCTTCCCCTTCAACCAAATAAATTAGATTAGGCATACAGAATAGAATATTGGGATGTAATTATTTATCTAGTTATTTCGTTATTTCAATGTAAAATCTACACTTGCCACTTTAAAGGTGTGGTTGGGGGCAAGGGTAGGTTGGCCAGGTATCTCTGTTCATAAGCTGTTCTGTTCATAAGCCTTTGTCATAAGCTGTTCTCAATGAGGACTGTTTTTAAAATTCCCTTTTACTCTCAATGATTTAATCTCTAACAATTAGTATTGATAGTAAAAACCTGCATAGGAAAAAAACCCACCAATTGTACAGGTTGTGAGTTCATGGCTTTTCTTTTCGACAAAATTGAGGATCAATGCTCATACAAGTCAGGTCTTCTTCTTCTTCTTCTTTCGTATGCAGCACCAGGCTTTGGGAGGTAGCATCGTTGGCCGAAGGAGCGGCTGTGCTGCTGATGTAATACCTTCTGTATGTTAGGGCAGGTATTTGCAATTTGGTCAGCATGCTTGGGATAGCTTGCCTACTCTTCATAAAGGACAGCATGGGATCTTTAACATCCACCAACCAATGCCAGCAGGCGGGCCGCCAAGTTTAACGTCCATCTGAGGGACGTCACACACATTGATGAACCACAATGTCTCCGAATAACACGCCTATGACAGTTTATAGCTGGGTCGGGATTCAAACCCAGGCTAGACAGCATAGACGCGAGTGTGCTACCTCGAGGAAATCCAGCCAGAATGGGAGGGAAAGAGGTGGTTAAACAAAAAAAGGTAATGTAGCGATTGTGTGGTCAGTGTCTGTCCCATGTTCCCATGTGATTGAATAAGATTAGATGGAGACATGTCTTTCCCATGTACCCATGTGAATGAATAAGATTAGATAGAGCCGTGTCTGTCCCATGTTCCCATATGATTGAATAAGATTACATGGAGACATGTCTGTCCCATGTTCCCATGTGAATGAATAAGATTAGACCAAGCTGTGTCTGTCCCGTGTTCCCGTGTTTCCACTAATAAAATTTAACACGACCCAAACGACGCCCATGGAAATCTGAGCAACAAAGCCGGGCAGTGTATAATCATCAGAGGCCTACAGGCCCGTGTTCGGCCCATCAGGAAACAAGATGGCGCCAATATCATTACCTCAGTACGATGTTGGGTGGAGTCAAGCGACGGATGCGGGTCTTATCTGATAGCTGTCCCACCAATGGGTGCACATTTCAAAAATCGTCCCACAACAAAAACCCCAACAAGAGCACAACAACAGCAACGCGAAGCTCTTGTAGGCCTGCAAATGTCGCAGGTAAAAAGAACACATCAAGGTACTCAACAAGCATTATATGATTACATGAATAAATAGAACGGCACTCAGTAGAACGTAAACCTCCAATAGGCTGAACAGTTTACGTTTTCTATTCCACTGATAGGCAGAATCTGGATCCAGTTCTGAACCAAAATCTAATCGGCTTGTCCTTCTCACCGAACCAAGTCATCCACCTTGTTTTGTCATCATAACTCGTCCACAACGTTTTGAAATATGACCCTACATATTGTTTTCTGGCCCTCTCTCTCAGTGGTGAAGAATCGCTTAAAAAAATCTCTTATCCAGATCCGGATTCGGATCTTCACCAAAATGTTTCCTTGTCACACACCTAACCTGTCTACCAAGTTTCGTCTGAATCCGTCCACAACGTTTTGAGATATCGAGATATATATCGTTTTTGGCCATATGTCTTAATAATGAAGAATCATTTAAAATTCTCTTATCCAGGTACAGATCTTCACCAAAATCTAATCAATTCATCCTTCTGACACACTCAACCTGTCCCACCAAACTTCATCTGAATCCGTCCACAACGTTTTGAGATACCCTGCTCACAGGCAGACCGACAGACAAACTTCAAACAAACAAACAGACAGAGAGACAGACAGACAGGAGTTAAAACATAACCTCCATCCACCATTGGTGGCAGAGGTAATAACAAAACAACAGATAATGTTTGTGCTAATAATAATGTTAATTATCGTCCTGGAATACTGCTGTAAGATGCGAGAATGTATTTCTGGTCAGTGGAAGGAAAATAAGTAATTATTAAAACTCTGCACCAAAAGCAATATGTATTCATCAGGGATATCTCTGCATGAAGCGTGATGGTGTTTATTTTCTACATTTTCTACAAGCTCCAATGCTCATAGAGGAGCTTAGCTTGCAGATATATTACATCCTGTGTAGTTGATGATGCGGTATCTCGAGAGTAAGTTCAACAGCAATTATTAGTCGCTATATTGGTTTAATAACATATCTGTTTGAATTTTTAACAGCAGCGAGTGTACAGTACTAAAATGCTTCAAGGTTATCTTCAATGTTTTTTATGTCAACGCTGACAAAGTCACCAGAGGCATTATGTTTTTGGCTTGTCCGTCCAGCTGTCTGTCCGTCCGTCTTTCCGTAATAGTTTTTCGTTACCGCGATAACTTAAGAACGGCTGAAGGGATCTAATTCAAACTTGGTACATGTATAATGATGTAATGGTGAACTGATTCGATTTTGGAGTCAAGAGGACAGAGGTCATGTGAAGTAAAAATTCTGTTATCGAGCTAAGTTGTGAACTAGTAATAGGATTTTGACCAAGCGTGTTATCTATATTATAATAGGCGAAGGTGATTCTGTCTGTCTGTCTGTCTATCTGTCCAGGGGTGTGGCTTACTTCGTTTACAGAGTAGCTCCACCCATTCTTGGAGAGGCTTCATGTAAACAAATATCCACCATTTTATTAACTCGAATAGCTTTGAGGCCTGTGTAGCGGTTACCGCTGGATGCACACAATCGCCTTGCACCGGCCAGAACACGGCCAGACGCGCCTCTCCCGGGCATGCCTGGACTCACTGTTCCCGGGCACGCCCGAACCTCCCGGGCACGCCCGGTCTCGTCTTTCCCGGGCATGCCCGCTCTCGCCTTTCCAGGGCTCGCCCAGAGCGTCCGGGCATGCCCGCTATCGCCTTTCCAGGGCTCGCCCAGAGCGTCCGGGCATGCCCGCTATCGCCTTTCCAGGGCTCGCCCAGAGCGTCCGGGCATGCCCGCTATCGCCTTTCCAGTGCTCGTCCAGAGTGCCCGGGCACGCCCAGCCTCGACTTGCCAGGCCGCAGCCAAACACGCCCGGGCAGGTCCAGACTCGCCTTTCCAAGGCTCGCCCTTGATACCCGGGCATGCCCGGTATAGCTTTTGCCGGGCAAACTTCCCGACATAAATGTGTATATATATTGCTGCCCGATAAACGGGCTTTACAGAGTACCCGAGCGTGATACATTTATTAAACCTACTCGGACGAATTTCCATCTTTGGTCGCGTCAATTCTTTCAACTCGCGTTGGAGCGCAGCTCCTTCACTGGTGACCTACCGACATGGACACGGCAGTGACTCTTAAACTGCCTACCTTGTGGGAGGCTCACGCGGCTGTTTGGTTCGCTGAGGCGGACTCTCAGTTCGCCCTGCGAGGCATCACCGCGGACGACACCCGCTTCCACCATGTTGTGGCGGCGCTCGGTTCCGCCACCGCGGCCCATGCCTTGAGCCTCCTCCAGCACCCGCCGGCTGCTGACAAATACGACGCGCTGAAGACACTCCTCCTCGACGCTTTCGCCCTCTCACCGGCAGCACGCGCACGGCGCCTGCTTGACCTGCCCGAGCTCGGCGACACGCGCCCGTCCGAGCGCATGGACTATATGCTCTCGTTGCTCGGTGAGCACTCTCTGGATTTTCTGTTCCGCGAGCTGTTCCTTCGCCAGCTGCCTCACCCGGTACACCTCGCCCTGGCTGGCACGTTGATCACGGATTCCCGCGCCCTCGCCAGGGAAGCCGATAAGATCTCCTCGGCGGGCCAGCACATCGGCGCGGTTACCTGGAGCCCGCCGCCGTCCGAGGCGACGCCCACGACGCCCGAGCGCCCTGCGCGGTTGGAGGCCGAACTGCCGGTGCAACTGGCGGCCGCCACGCCGCACCGCCCGCTTCCGACACGACGGCCGGGGCCTCCACCTGACCGGGCGTGGTGTTATTACCACGCCAGGTTCGGACACAAGGCTCGGACGTGCCGGCCCCCGTGCACTTTCGGCAGGTCGGGAAACGGCCGGGCCGGCGTTCATTCCCAGCCATGAGCGCCGGCCACTCGGGCAACTTGCTGTTTATTCGGGACAAAGCGTCTGGGCGGCGTTTCCTGTGCGACACCGGCGCCCAACTGAGCGTCATACCCACCTCCGAGCAGGACAGGCTGGACGCAGTTTGCGGCCCCTCTTTGCTCGCTGCTAATGGCTCGGCCATACGCACTTTCGGCCCACGCGTCGTCACCCTCTGCTTCGGCAGCCAGCGCTTTCAATGGACTTTTGTTACCGCCAGCGTCCCCGTGGCTTTGCTGGGCGCCGACTTCCTCTGCGCGCACGGGCTGCTGGTCGACGTCAAACGACGTCGCCTTGTCCACGCCGAGACCTTCAGCTCCCTGGCGTGCACAATGAGCAGCTCCGCGCCGACCGAACTGGCGTGCGCCCTCCCGGCAACGAACGAGTTCGCTCGCCTGCTCGTGGAATTCCCGGCCCTCACGCGGCCGACGTTTTCGGCCGTCGCGGTGCGGCACGGGATCGAGCACCACATACCCACTACGGGCCCGCCGGTCTACGCCAGGGCCCGCCGCCTCGACCCAGCCAAGCTCGTCGTGGCGAAGGCCGAATTCGACGCGTTGGAGCACCTCGGCATCGTGCGGCGCTCCGATAGCGCTTGGGCCTCGCCACTGCACATCGTGCCAAAGCCGGGGGGTGGATGGCGCCCGTGTGGTGACTACCGCCGTCTCAATGACGCTACCACCCCCGACAGGTACCCGATCCCGCATATTCAGGACTTTTCCGCCCGTTTGGCGGGACGGGTCATCTTTTCGAAAATTGACCTGATACGGGGCTACCACCAGGTACCTGTCCGGGCGGCCGACGTCCCGAAGACGGCCGTCATCACGCCGTTCGGCCTGTTCGAATTTTTGCGGATGCCGTTTGGCCTCAAGAACGCGGCCCAGGCGTTCCAGCGCTTGATGGACGGCGTGCTGCGCGACCTGCCGTTTCTTTTCGTCTATCTGGACGACATCTTCGTCGCCAGCACGTCCCGCGCCGAGCACCTCCTCCACCTCCGAACACTGTTCGGTCGCCTCAGCGAGCACGGCTTAATTGTCAACCCGGTCAAATGCCACTTCGGCGCGACGACCGTTGACTTTTTGGGCCACCGCATCACCAAGACCGGGGCCGTGCCGCTGCCGACCAAGGTCGAGGCCATCACCACGTTCCCGCGTCCCCGTTCCATCAAGGCCCTCCAAGAGTTCCTCGGCATGGTGAATTTTTATCACTGATTCGTGCCCCGCGCTGCTCAGCTCATGCGGCCCCTTTACGAGGCCCTCCGGGGCAAGCCGGCCAAGCATGACATTGTTTGGTCCGCGGCCATGGACACGGCCTTCGCCAGCACCAAACGGGCCCTCGCCGACGCAACGGTGCTGGCTCACCCGGTGCTCAACGCGCCCATCGCCCTCACTACGGACGCCTCCAACTACGCGGTGGGCGCCGTCCATGAGCAATGGGTGGACGGGGTTTGGCAGCCACTCGCTTTTTTCAGCCGGCAACTCCGGCCGAATGAGTTAAACTACAGCACGTTCAACCGCGAGCTGCTCGGGCTATTCCTGGCCGTTCGCCATTTCCGACACCTCCTGGAGGGCCGCTCGTTCACGGCTTTCGTCGACCACAAGCCGTTGGTCTACGTAATGGCTAAGGTCACGGAGCCGTGGTCGGCCCGCCAGCAGCGCCACCTCTCCGCCGTGTCGGAGTTCACCACGGACATCCAGCACGTCGCCGGCAAAGACAACGCCGTGGCCGACTGCCTTTCGCGGGCCAGCGCGAACGCGGTCCACCTCGGCGTGGACTTCGCGCTCATGGCGGCCGACCAGACCACCGACGCCTCGGTGCAGGCACTCCGCGCAGCAGACACGGGCCTCCGCCTGGCCGACATCCCCTTCGTGGGCACCGTCCTGCTCTGCGACGTCTCCCAGGGCCAGCCTCGCCCCATCGTGCCCGTTTTCCTGGCAGTGCCGCATCTTCGCCTCCATCCACGGCCTTTCTCACCCGGGCCGGAAAGCTTCTCAGAAGCTGGTGTCGGCGTGTTTCGTCTGGCACGGCCTTCGACGAAACATCCGCGACTGGGCCAACACCTGCACGGCCTGCCAGCGAGCCAAGGTCCACCGCCACACCCAGGCCCCGCTGGCACCTTTCGCCGTGCCTGAACGGCGTTTCGACCACGTCCACGTGGACCTGGTGGGTCCCCTGCCCCCCTCGCGGGGGTTCACCCACCTGCTCACCATGGTGGACAGGACCACCAGGTGGCCGGAGGCCGTGCCCCTCACGTCCACCACCACCGCCGACGTGGCGCAGGCGTTCATCGCCACCTGGGTCGCGCGCTTCAGCGCACCAGCGGACATCTCGCCCGACCGTGGCCCACAGTTCACGTCTGAGCTTTGGGGCGCGGTCGCCCGTTCGTTGAGGGTCACGCTGCACCGCACCACGGCCTACCACCCCCAAGCCAATGGGTTGTGCGAGCGGTTTCACCGCTCCATGAAGGCCGCACTCATGGCCGGCCTTCAGGACGACGGTTGGGCCGACCGGCTGCCGTGGGTCCTTTTGGGCCTTCGCACGGCCCCCAAGGAAGACCTCTAGGCGTCCGCCGCCGAGCTCGTCTACGGCCAGCCGCTCCGCGTCCCGGGCGAATTCGTGCCCGACGCTACCAGTCCCTGGTCCGCCGCTCGCCAGTGCTCGGACCTCCAGGAGGCCGCCCGACGATTTGCCCCCGTGCAGACGTCCCGCCACGGTGGCCCCCAGTCCTACGTCCCCCCGGCGCTTCGCACAGCGGAGTACGTCTTTGTGCGTCATGACGCGCACCGGGGGCCACTCCGGCCGCCGTACGACGGGCCCTTCCGGGTCCTGCGACGGGGCGACAAGTCTTTCATCGTCGACTTCGGCGGCCGGCTGGACCGGATTTCTGTGGACCGCCTCAAACCGGCGCACATGGATGTCGACCGACCACCACGGTTGGCCCTTCCTCCGCGGCGAGGCCGCCCCCCATCCACAGTTCCCCCCGCTCGACCACCCACCACCACGTCGGACCCCTCCCCACGACCCTCCAGGGGTCGCTTCGGCCGGGTCATCCGGACCCCCCTTAAATTGACCCTGCCGGTGCAGGTCGATTCTGGAGGGGCGTGTGTAGCGGTTACCGCTGGATGCACACAATCGCCTTGCACCGGCCAGAACACGGCCAGACGCGCCTCTCCCGGGCATGCCCGGACTCACTGTTCCCGGGCACGCCCGAACCTCCCGGGCACGCCCGGTCTCGTCTTTCCCGGGCATGCCCGCTCTCGCCTTTCCAGGGCTTGCCCAGAGCGTCCGGGCATGCCCGCTATCGCCTTTCCAGGGCTCGCCCAGAGCGTCCGGGCATGCCCGCTATCGCCTTTCCAGGGCTCGCCCAGAGCGTCCGGGCATGCCCGCTATCGCCTTTCCAGTGCTCGTCCAGAGCGCCCGGGCACGCCCAGCCTCGACTTGCCAGGCCGCAGCCAAACACGCCCGGGCAGGTCCAGACTCGCCTTTCCAAGGCTCGCCCTTGGTACCCGGGCATGCCCGGTATAGCTTTTGCCGGGCAAACTTCCCGACATAAATGTGTATATATATTGCTGCCCGATAAACGGGCTTTACAGAGTACCCGAGTGTGATACATTTATTAAACCTACTCGGACGAATTTCCATCTTTGGTCGCGTCAATTCTTTCAACTCGCGTTGGAGCCCAGCTCCTTCACCTGTTTAGTTAGGCCCGTGCTGTCTTTCTCTCTCACACAGGTTTATTTCAACTCTAATTCGATATATCATTTCATTTTTAACAGTCGCTAACATAGTTTTAGATTCGGTTGAAAAAAAACGGGAAGAAAATACCATGAAAGTTTCCGTTTATAGAACGAAATGAATTCTCAAAGGCCTGTAAAATAAAGCCCATTCATTGAGTCAGCCTCACGATTTTATCTCGAATTCACCATCTGATTTAATTTTTATCGATAGTTTTAGACTCGGTGTCAGAAATAATTGAGAACATTCACGCACACACGGGAAAATGCAGAGATATATTTTTTAAAATCACGCCACGATGATACACGAAAATACACCGCCTAAAATAACAGATGGGGAAAATGTCGACATATATAAAAAATTCGCTTTTTCTTTTCCGTTAAGATATATTACTTTTACTTTTGATCACAGTCGTCACAAAAACGACATATATTTCTTCATTCTTATTTCATTCAACATTATTATCCGGAAGTAAAATATGTTTCAGGAAACTACTGAGAGATATTTCTTCGTTTTTTTATTTATTAGTTATGTGCGCATACACTTTAAATAGGTTTATTTGAAATCTTTAATTTTCACAATGGAATTTACTTGCCATTTGTCATTTGATGATTATGGGACACTTCCTCTTGAGGATCGTGACTATTCATGCGTTGCGTGGAAACTTCCATTTCCAAAATGAATGAGACGGTCGATGAAGAATGCAGACTTGAACAGGATGCAGCGAGAAAACGAATGAGACGGGTGAACGAGTCCGTCGACGAACGTCAATGCAGATTTGAACAGGATGCTGCTGCAACAACGATGAGGAGGGAGAACGAGACAGTCGAGGAACATGAACACAGACTCACACACGATGCTGCTGCAACAACGATGAGGAGGGAGAACGAGACAGTCGAGGAACGTGAACACAGACTCGCACAGGATGCTGCTGCAACAACGATGAGGAGGGAGAACGAGACAGTCAAGGAACGTGAACACAGACTCGCACAGGATGCTGCTGCAACAACGATGAGGAGGGTTGGAGAGGAGCGAGGGGTTGGAGAGGAGTTAGGGGTTGGAGAGTGACGAGCTAGGGGTTGGGGAGTGAGGAGCTAGGGGTTGGAGAATGAGGAGCTAGGAGTTGGAGAGGAGCTAGGAGTTGGAGAGGAGCTAGGGGTTTGAGAGGAGCGAGGGGTTGGAGAGGAGTGAGGGGTTGGAGAGGAGCTAGGGCTTGGAGAGTGAGGGGCTAGGGGTTGGAGAGGGCGAGGGGTTGGAGAAGAGTGAGGGATTGGAGAGGAGCAAGGGATTGGAGAGGAGTGAGGGATTGGAGAGGAGCGAGGGGTTGGAGAGGAGAGTGAGGAGCGATTGGAGAGGAGAGTGAGGCATGATTGGAGGGGAGTATGAGGAATTGGAGAGGAGTGTGATGAGGTATTGGAGAGGGGCTAGGGGTTGGAGAGGAGCGAGGGGTTTGGAGAGGAGCGAGAGGTTGGAGAGGAGCGAGAGGTTGGAGAGGAGCGAGAGGTTGGAGAGGAGCGAGAGGTTGGAGAGGAGCGAGAGGTTGGAGAGGAGCGAGAGGTTGGAGAGGAGTGAGGGGTTGGAGAGGAGCGAGGGGTTGGAGAGGAGTGAGGGGTTGGAGAGGAGTGAGTGGTTGAAGAGGAGTGAGGGGTTGGAGAGGAGTGAGGGGTTGGAGAGGAGCGTGGGGTTGGAGAGGTGCGAGGGGTTGGAGAGTGAGGACCGATTGGAGAGGAGAGTGAGGAGCGATTGGAGGGGAGTATGAGGGATTGGAGAGGAGTGGGGGGATTGGAGAGGAGTGGGAGGGATTGGAGAGGAGTGTGAGGGATTGGAGAGGAGTGTGAGGGATTGGAGAGGAGTGTGAGGGATTGGAGAGGAGTGTGAGGGATTGGAGTGGAGTGTGAGGGATTGGAGAGGAGTGTGAGGGATTGGAGAGGAGTGTGAGGGATTGAAGAGGAGTGTGAGGAGGTATTGGAGAGGAGTGTGAGGAGGTATTGGAGAGGAGTGTGAGGAGGTATTGGAGAGGAGTGTGAGGAGGTGTTGGAGAGGAGTGTGAGGAGGTGTTGGAGAGGAGTGTGAGGAGGTATTGGAGAGGAGTGTGAGGAGGTATTCGAGAGGAGTGTGAGGAGGTATTGGAGAGGAGTGTGAGGAGGTATTGGAGAGGAGTGTGAGGAGGAGTGGGATTGTAGAGGCATGAGGGTGGAGAGAGGAGAGTGTCAGGTGGAGAGGAGTGAGGGGTCACATATTATGTGAAATAAATAAATTGTGTTCATTACACAATTTCTGGATCTGATGAATTGCCAGTAACCATTTTGTAAAATTGAATGTGCAGCATCTAAATCAAGATGTCCAAATATCACACACGTCCATGTCCGTGGGGTCCACACGGGTGACCCCACTAGTAACTATATATTATGCCAAGACAAAGATGAACTGATTACATTTTATCATCAAGAAGTCAAAGATCGGAGTCTGTAACGGGTTTTTGTTATCGCGATAACTTAAGAACGGCTCAAAGGGAACCAAGTCAAACTTGGTACATGTATGTATAATGATGTAAAGATAAACAGATTCGATTCTGGGGTCAAGAGGTCAAAGGTCAGAGGTCCCATTGGTGAAAATTCTGTTACTGCCATAAATTGTGAACCATTGATGGGAGTTTGACCAAACTCAGCATAAGGGTATATTATGATGCAAAGATGAACTGCTTAGATTTCGGCGTCAAAGGTCATGTCAGGTAAAAATGTGATTCCTGAGAACAGCTGAATGGATTCAAATCAAATTTGGTACAAGTATGTATAATGATGTAATAATGTGGGCGCAGGCATATCGGTCGTTGACGGGACGTCGAATACTGCCATTATAGTTCATATATAAATACATATATTACAAGCTTATCGCTTGGGGGTGGGGGAGAGGGGCTCGTGGGGTTTGAACAAACCCCGCTCCTTCCTCATCACCCTCCTTCCACTCCCACTCTCTGCCCACCACCCTCCTTGGTGAGACAAGAGCATAATCTAGAATTTCACCGTAGAAATACCAAGGATGCTAACACATCAACAACAAGAAAGAGCAATCCGAGATTGCAGACCCTGGTCCGGACGTGTTTTTAGTGGTTTTTAAGGCTGTTGTGTTCCAACAAATTTGGCGGCTGAACCACGTGACCGATGACATTATCATTATTTTATTTTCTCCACCAATTTTTCCCTAGATGATGCTCAAGAACTTTCATCTTGATCAGATGAAGTTTTGTACTTGTAGAATTATGACGTCATAGTGGAGGCACCTATGACATCATCACATTAACATATTTTGTTCCACATGGGGAGTTCTTTACAATGAGTCAGTCTCAATTTTTTCTATGCAGCAGTTTTGGAGATGTAGGGGTGCAAAGTTTTTTTTTCCAATATGGCGCCCGTACCAAATAACCGATGACGTCATAATTGTCATTAAAAAAATATACAGGAGGAGATGCACCTATGGTGAAAATTTCCTGTCAATCTAACCGTAACCCTAACAACGGTTGCAGAGAAAATCATATTTGTTCTCTGCGGACAAACAGACAGATAGACAGACAAACAAACAGACGAATAATGAGACAAACAAATGGACTCAAATGCAATACCTTCTACTCTGGCGAGGGTAACTATAATGGTACTGGTACTCAGTATATAGAGCATACCTCCACCAAGCTGAACAGTTTACGTTTTGTATCCACTAATAAGCCGGATCTCAATTCGGACCTGAACCAAGATCTAATCAGCTTCTTCTTGTTGCCTACCCAACTCATCCACCTAGTTTTGTCATAATTCGTTCACAACTTTTTGAGATGTCATGCTATATATCGTTTTTTCCCCTATCTCTAAATGGTGGAGAAGAATCACTTCACAATTCTCAGATTCAGATCCGTTTTCGGATCTTCACCGAAATCTAACCATTTCGTCCTTGTCACATACCTAACCTCTTCACCATATTTCGTCCAAATCCGTCCACAACTTTTTGAGATATCCTGTTCACAAACAAGCAAACAGACAAACAAATAAAAAATCGGTCAGAGACCGAGGACTTGCCGGAATGTACTTTATTTATCGGCCATTTTGGATCAAAATGGCGGGAAATCTATACATGTATATACGCTAAGCAATGGAAGATAAATGAGTAAGTGTATGCATATCTCTTGTCCTTTCAGAGTTATAGTGGTTTGAAATATTTTTTCAATGAAAACTTGGCCCCCTGACCTTTGACCCCAAAAAGTAATTATAAAACTAAGCATTTTTGACCATTTTATGCCACATGTTATTTTTCGGGAATTGAATAATGAACATTTTGGTGTTGGTTAAAAGGGAATCAGATAATGTTTGACAGAGTTATTAGTAAAAAAAACAATTTTTGACCTTGACTTTGAACTTTCAAGGTCACTCAAGGTCAAAGGTCATGGTGCCAAATGAAATGTCGTATGTGACTTCCTAAACAGTCACGTGAAAAAGTAAGTACACCCCATGTAAAGTTTTGACTTTTTCAACATATTTCAACATACAGCTATTTGATCTTCATTTCAACAATATTGATAGATAACGGTGATATAATATAACAAATATCATGAAACATTTACATTTTGCAGTCCATTGTATAATTTAAATAAACATAAATGCAAATTTCGCATGTGGAAAAAGTAAGTACACCTTTGGCTCTAATAGGTGGTATTGCCCCTTTGGCAGGAACAACCTCAAGTAGGCGTTTCTTTTAACTGTCTATCAGTCTCTAACATCGACTGGGAGAAATTTTTGCCCACTCCTCCATGCAGAATTCTTTCAGCTGTGCGATGTTTGAGGGGTTTCTTGCACGCACAGCTCGTTTCAAATCCCCCCACAACATCTCAATGGGATTTAGATCCGGGCTTTGACTTGGCCATTCCAGAACCCTCCATTTCTTTCTTTTCAGCCATTCCTTGGTGGATTTACTGGTATGTTTAGGGTCATTGTCATGTTGCAAGGTCCACCTTCGGTTGAGCTTCAACTCTCCGACAGATGGCCTCACATTATCCTCAAGCACCCTCTGGTACAATGAAGAATTCATAGTGGATTCTATGATGGTGAGCTGCCCAGGCCCTGATGCTGCAAGGCTGCCCCAAACCATAATATTTCTTCACTAATTTCTTCACCAATATGTTTGTAAAGGTGTGTAATAACATGTGTTAAAATGTTGAAGGTCAACTCCCGTGGGAAACCCAGTAAAAAAGCTGTTGAATTCGGGTACCGAAAAATTATTTTCGAGAATTTTAATTTTTTTAAATCGGCCCTTAAGTAACTTATGAGGGGTCAAATAAGGGTTTTTCATGATTCTGAGTTGATTGTTAACATTTATATTTTCACTTTTACATTTACACACAAAGTAGCTTTTATTTCACATACATATATAATACTCAAGAGTTATTTCTCATTCACAATGTCAGAAGTTTCAACAGTCATTGTCTATGTCTTCTTCAGACTCAACTACATCATGACTGCAGTTTCTGCATGTAATGCCATTACAGACTCCACAGGTCGAGATGCACGTGACCCCATTCTTCTTGCAGCTGCATCGCCGATTGCTGCAATCTCCATGACAATTACAGCTCGTGAACTGCAATAGCTTCCAGGATAGATCAACTGGATCACATCTAGTAGTCCAGAATCTTCCATGATGTTACCCATTGATCCAAGATAAGACTTCAGCAGGTGAAAACCACCCAACCTTGGAATGACGGGTAGATTTGCCTGCTTTATTATATTCACAGCCTTCAGCCAAATCGGAAGATCAAAGGTCACTATAGCGACCCCAGCGCGCCGTATGCACTCTTTCAGAGTGGTGAAGATGGTGTTGAGGTCATTAGGGTCTCCTTCAATAACTGGGAGGAACTCGATCTGTGTGCTCTGCTTTGCATCATTAGCATGGATTCTCTTCATCCAGCCATTCCAGTTGGAGTGTGGGAACTCAGGATCGTTGGCTCTGATCACCTACCCCGCTGCCCAGAGTGTGTCACCTGGAGTGAGGAGTGGCTGATCATGAGCCAGGGAGGAGGAAAGTTCAGCGAGGGGGAGAAACATGATCGCGTTCGTTCCTATCTGTTTCCTGTTCGTAAATGGAATAATCTTTACTTCAGTTCCTCTCAGGATCTTAGCTTTGTCAAGTGCCTTCAACTTCACCCGGGGGAAAGCTGCTGTTGTCTGTGGATCTGGCAAAGGTGGTGCCGGAGAGGTGACTTCGATCCAACCCATTGAGTGAAAGGGAGTGTTTCCGTGAATAGAGACAATGTTTAAATCTGTATTGTCTCCAACAAACTGAGTGACTGCATTGTTTGTTTCCCCAACCTCCATAAAGACCACCTGATCATTACTTGACAATTCACTTTCACTGGCTGGCACTTTGGCTGTCATCACTGATTGATCCTCAAGCGCAGCATCAACCGCAACCTCATCATTGATCTGTTCATCGGTTTCCTCCACAATGGTGTCAAGAGTGCCAGAAGTATCTGGAACATCATCTCCACTCCTACTATTAAGGAAGCAGTATTTGTAGTTTTGTGTCTCCGTGTAAGACTCAGTGTATCCCAGCCGGTGGAACTTGTTGAGCATCCATTTTGACCCAAATCTATGATCAAGTTGTATGGCAAGCCCCATTTGGTGTGGCAATACTCCAGACCGAGGTCGACAGGCCTTAATAAAATTCTGCCCCCAAACGGCAACTCTTTCGTCTGTCTTGACAATCGGTCTCAAGAACATCTGAAGGCTTGCAGGAACAAGTGTCAGCTGACTATCGATGTCAGTCATACTGTGTGTGGTGGGGTATGACTTTGGACCTAAATCAATCAAGGCAATATCATTGGATATGAACTTGAGTGCCGTCTTTATGATCTGAGTCTTCTCATCTCCATGGTCAAGATTAGCATGATGCGCTCGCAGAATATTGTCGGTGCCATCTTTGAGACAGAGTACATCTGCCCTTCTTTCCTGTGTTGTGAAATACAAGGTGTCTTCGTATTTCTCTAGAAGTTTTATCTTTAGCCAATGCTTTGAATAAGAAAGGCTCTTCTCTGGTGACTGATCAAACTCCTGCAGCTTTTCATGGACTTGGTCCATGTTCATTACCCCATGCTCTAATTCTGAGTCTAACCATTCGCAGAATTCAATAAAAACTGCCTCTCGCTCCTCATCAATACTCCTCTGTCCTCTCTTCCTTTTTCCTGCCTCATCAGTCTTGGACAAACTGTCACCTCTCGCAAACATAAGTTTGCATCGCAAATGGTACAGTGTTTCTTCTGCTACCAAGTCGTTGATCCCTTCCAGGCGTCCAGTGACTTCAGTGCCCCAGTCATCCCCGCGACTCCGTGCTGTCTTCAGCAAGCTTGCCTTCAGTGTATCTGCAGTCAAATTATCTGGCACTCTGTATTTCTTTCTAGCTTGTGCTGGATTATTTTTGTAGAGCTGGGCTGGTTGGTTGCAAAGAATGCATACATCCTTATACAGGAGGTCAACTGACTGTGATCTTCTAGAACTGCAGCCAGTTGATGAACTGAACTCACAAGTAGTGCGTCTTCTCTTCAACTTTGATGACTCTTTCTCTGCCTTTGATGCTTGAGCTGACTTCTTGGTGGTTGCAACAAAGTTGTTGTACAGATCATTTTTACACTTCTGGTGGTACCTCAGTTTTCCTTCCTTTTGAGCCTCCTTCATACGTTCCACAACAGTAACATTTTCGACAGTTTCTGCTTGTTTCAATAAAGTTGAGTATCCCTTTGGAGTTGCCTGTATGAGCCTTTCAGCTGGTGTATCCGAGCGTGCACAGATGAAGCAATTGAGCACAGGTGGAGTAACGTCTTCATCCATATTGCTAGACTCCATGTCCTGCAAAGTAGAAAATGAGATATATTTAGAAATTATTTTTCCACAAAGGAGTGTCTGTGGTGAAATATAAATGTTAACAATCAACTCAGAATCATGAAAAACCCTTATTTGACCCCTCATAAGTTACTTAAGGGCCGATTAAAAAAAACAAAAATTCTCGAAAATAATTTTTCGGTACCCGAATTCAACAGCTTTTTTCTGGGTTTCCCACGGGAGTTGACCTTCAACATTTTAACACATGTTATTACACACCTTTACAAACATATTGGCGAAGAAATTTTTTGGTAACAATTTAGTTAACAGATTTTCATATGTTTCCCTTACTATGAATAGCTTATTACCCCCAGAAAGCTGGTACTCATTTTGTGACCTTGGAAGGATGACAGGCTGAGTAAACCCACCTGGTGTTATTTCAATCGCACGACAGGGTCTCTAACTCAAGACCCTAAGATCTTGTGCCACTGTGCCAGCCAACTTAACCGTTAAGCCAACACCACCTTGACCGTTAAGCCTTGATGATGAAATAGGTAAAAGTAATTTCCGATCATAATTATCTGAAAAGAAGAAGCAAAGGTGTGGTACTTACCTGATGTTTCCATGTGTTGATCAGTTGATCCTTTCATTCGGCAACAACTCATTTGTTGCAAGGGTAATAAACTTTTCCGGATAAAGTGCTATAAAATATTTCAAATTATTTTTTCCAATGTGATATAAAGCTCATTGACATACATAAATAACTATATTGGGCGTATAATGTGTTTTGTCACGTGTGCCAGCTTATAAGAGAGAAGGAAAGAGAGGATGCCAAGAACGTGCTCATGGATCTGTGCAATGAGAAAATCATCTGACCTAGTTTAAATTGGATCCTGAATATCATTGGCATCAAGGAAGCAAATTGCTCAAAGTGAAAAATAACTCGATGGTATTATTATTCATTATCTATTGTGAATATTTTATTTCTTTTTTGGACCCGAGAAAGAGGCATAATTAGTTGATATAATTCCCAATGAGTGACATATTTTTTGTGATACAGCTGATTGACATCTTGCCATCATTTGCGTGAGAACTGATGAGTCGTGTGACAAGGCTATTCGTGCTCATTATTAATTCGGAAGTATAATTTTGCTCTTTATCTTTCTGTTTTTAGACGTTTTTCAATAATTTGATGTGACCTTTTATTTTACTTTATTGTTATGGCAAACCTCGACTCTGATTCTGCAACTGGACCAGAAGGCATCAGCCCACGGGTCCTAAAATCCTGCTCTGCCGCTCTTTCACACCCTCCTCTATTCTCTGGCAAGGTGGCAAGGGAAATAGCTTCAGCTGGCAAGGCAATGACTTCTACTGGCAAGGCAATGGCTTCTGCTGGCAATGCAATGGCTTCTGCTGGCAAGGCAATTTCTTCTGCTGGCAAGGCATGGCTTCTGCTGGAAAGGCAATGGCCTCTGCTGGCAATGCAATGGCTTCTGCTGGCAATGTAATGGCTTCTGCTGGCAAGGCAATGGCTTCTGCTGGCAAGGCATGGCTTCTGCTGGTAATGCAATGGCTTCTGCTGGCAATGCAATGGCTTCTGTTGGCAATGCAATGGCTTCTGTTGGCAAGGCAATTTCTTCCGCTGGCAAGGCATGGCTTCTGCTGGTAATGCAATGGCTTCCGCTGGCAAGGCATGGCTTCTGCTGGCAATGCAATGGCTTCTGCTGGCAATGCAATGGCTTCTGCTGGCAATGCAATGGCTTCTGCTGGCAAGGCAATGGCTTCTGTTGGCAAGGCAATTTCTTCTGCTGGCAAGGCATGGCTTCTGCTGGAAAGGCAATGGCTTCTGCTGGAAAGGCAATGGCCTCTGCTGGCAATGCAATGGCTTCTGCTGGCAATGCAATGGCTTCTGCTGGCAATGCAATGGCTTCTGCTGGCAATGCAATGGCTTCTGCTGGCAATGCAATGGCTTCTGCTGGGAAGGCAATTTCTTCTGCTGGCAAGGCATGGCTTCTACTGGCAAGGCAATGGCTTCTGCTGGCAATGCAATGGCTTCTGCTGGCAAGGCAATTTCTTCTGCTGGCAAGGCATGGCTTCTGCTGGAAAGGCAATGGCCTCTGCTGGCAATGCGATGGCTTCTGCTGGCAATGCAATGGCTTCTGCTGGCAAGGCAATGGCTTCTGCTGGCAAGGCATGGCTTCTGCTGGTAATGCAATGGCTTCTGCTGGCAATGCAATGGCTTCTGTTGGCAATGCAATGGCTTCTGTTGGCAAGGCAATTTCTTCCGCTGGCAAGGCATGGCTTCTGCTGGTAATGCAATGGCTTCCGCTGGCAAGGCATGGCTTCTGCTGGCAATGCAATGGCTTCTGCTGGCAATGCAATGGCTTCTGCTGGCAATGCAATGGCTTCTGCTGGCAAGGCAATGGCTTCTGTTGGCAAGGCAATTTCTTCTGCTGGCAAGGCATGGCTTCTGCTGGAAAGGCAATGGCTTCTGCTGGAAAGGCAATGGCCTCTGCTGGCAATGCAATGGCTTCTGCTGGCAATGCAATGGCTTCTGCTGGCAATGCAATGGCTTCTGCTGGCAATGCAATGGCTTCTGCTGGCAATGCAATGGCTTCTGCTGGGAAGGCAATTTCTTCTGCTGGCAAGGCATGGCTTCTACTGGCAAGGCAATGGCTTCTGCTGGCAATGCAATGGCTTCTGCTGGCAAGGCAATTTCTTCTGCTGGCAAGGCATGGCTTCTGCTGGAAAGGCAATGGCCTCTGCTGGCAATGCGATGGCTTCTGCTGGCAATGCAATGGCTTCTGCTGGCAAGGCAATGGCTTCTGCTGGCAAGGCATGGCTTCTGCTGGTAATGCAATGGCTTCTGCTGGCAATGCAATGGCTTCTGTTGGCAATGCAATGGCTTCTGTTGGCAAGGCAATTTCTTCCGCTGGCAAGGCATGGCTTCTGCTGGTAATGCAATGGCTTCCGCTGGCAAGGCATGGCTTCTGCTGGCAATGCAATGGCTTCTGCTGGCAATGCAATGGCTTCTGCTGGCAATGCAATGGCTTCTGCTGGCAAGGCAATGGCTTCTGTTGGCAAGGCAATTTCTTCTGCTGGCAAGGCATGGCTTCTGCTGGAAAGGCAATGGCTTCTGCTGGAAAGGCAATGGCATCTGCTGGCAATGCAATGGCTTCTGCTGGCAATGCAATGGCTTCTGCTGGCAATGCAATGGCTTCTGCTGGGAAGGCAATGGCTTCTGTTGGCAAGGCATGGCTTCTGCTGGTAATGCAATGGCTTCTGCTGGCAAGGCAATGGCTTCTGCTGGCAAGGCATTAGCTTCTGCTGGCAAGGCAATGGCTTCTGCCTGCAATGCAATGGCCTCTGCTGGCAAGGCAATGACTTCTGTGGCAAGGCAATGGCTACTGCTGTCAAAGCAATGGCTACTGCTGACACAAGGCAATGGCTACTGCTGACACAAGGCAATGGCTTCTGCTGGTAAAGCAATGGCTTCTACTGGTAAAGCAATGGCTTCTGCTCGCAAGGCAATGGCTTCTACTGGTAAGGCAATGGCTTCTGCTGACACAAGGCAATGGCTTCTGCTGGTAAAGCAATGGATTCTGCTGGTAAAGCAATGGCTTCTGCTGGTAAAGCAATGGCTTCTGCTGGCAAGGCAATGACTACTGCTGGCAAGGCAATGACTACTGCTGGCAAGGCAATGGGTTCTGCTTGCAAAGCAATGGCTTCTGCTGGCAAGGCAATGGCTTCTGCTGGTAAAGCAATGGCTTCTGCTGGCAAGGCAATGGCTACTGCTGGTAAAGCAATGGCTTCTGCTGGCAAGGCAATGGCTTCTGCTGCTAAAGCAATGGCTTCTGCTGGCAAGGCAATGGCTACTGCTGGTAAGGCAATGGCTTCTGCTGGCAAGGCAATGGCTACTGCTCCACAAGGCAATGGCTTCTGCTGGTAAAGCAATGGCTTCTACTGGTAAAGCAATGGCTCCTACTGGTAAAGCAATGGCTTCTGCTGTCAAGGCAATGGCTTCTACTGGCAAGGCAATGGCTTCTGCTGACACAAGGCAATGGCTTCTGCTGGCAAGGCAATGGCTACTGCTGACACAAGGCAATGGCTTCTGTTGGTAAAGCAATGGCTTCTACTGGTAATGCAATGGCTTCTACTGGTAAAGCAATGGCTTCTGCTGGCAAGGCAATGGCTTCTGCTGGTAAAGCAATGGCTTCTGCTGGCAAGGCAATGACTACTGCTGGCAAGGCAATGGCTTCTGCTTGCAAAGCAATGGCTTCTGCTGGCAAGGCAATGGTTTCTGCTGGTAAAGCAATGGCTTCTGCTGGCAAGGCAATGGCTACTGCTGGTAAGGCAATGGCTTCTGCTGGCAAGGCAATGGCTACTGCTGACACAAGGCAATGGATTCTGCTGGTAAAGCAATGGCTTCTACTGGTAAAGCAATGGCTTCTACTGGTAAAGCAATGGCTTCTGCTGTCAAGGCAATGGCTTCTACTGGCAAGGCAATGGCTACTGCTGACACAAGGCAATGGCTTCTGCTGGTAAAGCAATGGCTTCTACTGGTAAAGCAATGGCTTCTACTGGTAAAGCAATGGCTTCTACTGGCAAGGCAATGGATTCTGCTGACACAAGGCAATGGCTTCTGCTGACACAAGGCAATGGCTTCTGCTGGTAAAGCAATGGCTTCTACTGGTAAAGCAATGGCTTCTACTGGTAAAGGAATGGCTTCTGCTGGCAAGGCAATGGCTACTGCTGGTAAAGCAATGGCTTCTGCTGGCAAGGCAATGGTTTCTGCTGGTAAAGCAATGGCTTCTGCTGGCAAGGCAATGGCTACTGCTGGTAAGGCAATGGCTTCTGCTGGCAAGGCAATGGCTACTGCTGACACAAGGCAATGGATTCTGCTGGTAAAGCAATGGCTTCTACTGGTAAAGCAATGGCTTCTACTGGTAAAGCAATGGCTTCTGCTGTCAAGGCAATGGCTTCTACTGGCAAGGCAATGGCTACTGCTGACACAAGGCAATGGCTTCTGCTGGTAAAGCAATGGCTTCTACTGGTAAAGCAATGGCTTCTGCTGTCAAGGCAATGGCTTCTACTGGCAAGGCAATGGCTACTGCTGACACAAGGCAATGGCTTCTGCTGGTAAAGCAATGGCTCCTACTGGTAAAGCAATGGCTTCTGCTGTCAAGGCAATGGCTTCTACTGGCAAGGCAATGGCTACTGCTGACACAAGGCAATGGCTTCTGCTGGTAAAGCAATGGCTTCTACTGGTAAAGCAATGGCTTCTACTGGTAAAGCAATGGCTTCTACTGGCAAGGCAATGGATTCTGCTGACACAAGGCAATGGCTTCTGCTGACACAAGGCAATGGCTTCTGCTGGTAAAGCAATGGCTTCTACTGGTAAAGCAATGGCTTCTGCTGCTAAAGCAATGGCTTCTGCTGCCAAGGCAACGTCAAACCTCTGGGTGCACTCCAGAACCATCCTATAACTTTACCTGTAGTTTCTCTCAGAAGACAAAATGTGCATAATGTCATCAAAACGGTCATCAACAGGGAACTGCATCATCATGGGGACATAATGTAATAAAAGGTCAATGACAACTTGATTAAAAGTGTCTGGTTATGTCCACTTGCTGACATCTGGAAAATTTAGGAACAGCTCATTCTTAGGTGGTTAAACCCCTCTTAAACATTGTGTATTCTGCTTCTGAACCTTATTTTAATCATATTCCGTTGCTTGCAATGTGAACAAAGAGAAAACATGGGATGTGTAATTCACAATAACTCGCTCTTATATCTTGCTAAACTCGCTAATACATTCAAAGATTTTGCAATTTGGAGTTACACTGTTCCATTTAGTCCTACAGTTAAGCAGACTCGTACAACTAATTTTCTCGGAAAACAAATCATTCGTATGATCCAAAATGACAGTTTAGTCCAATTTTGAGCAAGTAAAGAAAGTCCGGGCTCTTGTAAGATCCCGATTGATCACCAAAAAGAAAATAATGCATTAAAAAAAGTTCATTTAATTGCAAAAAAAGAAGAAAAGCTTTGCCCTCTATTTTCAGGCACAAGTTCATGAAATGAGCACCTAATTTGTTCATTAGGTGTGAGTAAGTTCACTCAGGGCAGATGAATGGGAGTGTATGCGACCTTCTTTTAAGTTTTGAGGCTTGCCAAGGCAGCGAAGTCCATAGCCAGTCTTCCAGCTGGAAGAAGCGCGAAAGCATCTGTGATAGCAAAGCAGCTGCAGGCAGATCCACGTGTTTGCTGTTCCATGATGAAACCAGCTAAAATCATACATTGGAGCAATGCTACAGCTCGCAGCAGGTTCGAACCTTCTCCAGAATACAAATGGAGTACTTGTCTGTACTTCGGTCATGAACCCATGGTGAAGATTGTATTGCTATCATGAAGCAGAACTGCAGTTGATATCTTTGATGTTTACTGAAAATTTACTTTATGCTATAGTAGGCTAGTGCATGGTCATATATATATATATATATATATATATATATATATATATATATATATATATATATATATATTGCATTCAGAAAGTATTCAGACCCCTTCACTTTTTTCACATTTTGTTATGTTGCAGCCTTAAGCTGAAATAGTTTAAATTCATTTTTCCCTCTTCAATCTACATTCAATACCCCATAATGACAAAGAGAAAACAGGATTTTAGAAGTTTTGCAAATTTTTTAAAAATAAAAAACTGAAATATCACATTTACATAAGTATTCAGACCCTTTGCTATGACACTTCAAATTTAGCTCAGGTGCCTCCCATTTCTCTTGATCATCTTTGAGATGTTTCTACACCTTGATTGGAGTCCACCTGTGGTAAATTCAATTGATTGGACATGATTTGGAGAGGCACACACCTGTCTATATAAGGTCTCACAGCTGACAATGCATATCAGAGCAAAAACCAAGCCATGAGGTCGAAGGAACTACCTCCAGAGCTCAGAGACAGGATTGTGTCGAGGCACAGATCTGGGGAAGCCTACAAAAAAAATTCTGCTGCATTGAAGGTTCCCAAGAGCACAGTGGCCTCCATAATTCTTAAATGGAAGAAGTTTGGAACAACCAGGACTCTTCCTAGAGCTGGCCGTCTGCCCAAACTGAGCAATCGGGGGAGAAGGGCCTTGGTAAAACAGGTGACCAAGAACCCGATGCTCACTCTGGCTGAGCTCCAGAGATCCTGTGTGGAGAAAGGAGAAACTTCCAGAAGGACAACCATCACTGCAACACTCCACCGATCTGGGCTTTATGGCAGAGTGGCCAGATGGAAGCCTCTCCTCAGTGAAAGACACATGAAAGCCCACAGAATCTTGTTTCTCACAGTCTGAGAGTCCTTTAGGTGCTTTTTTGCAAACTCCAAGCGGGTATATATACAGTCACGTGAAAAAGTAAGTACACCCCATGTAAAGATTTCACTTTTTCAACATATTTCAACATACAGCTATTTGATATTCATTTCAACAATAATGATAGATAAAGGTGATATAATATAACAAATATCATGAAACATTTACATTTTGTTGTCCATTGTATAATTTAAATAAACATAAATGCAAATTTCGCATGTGGAAAAAGTAAGTACACCCCTACATTTATCACTACTTCAAATACCTAAAATTGGGATCAGGTGCACCAGCTCAGGTGCAAATGATTAGAACATCGTGAGAGAGGATCTTGGAGGAACCTGTCTTATTTAAACCTCAGACATTTAGTTTGGTTTGCTCTTTGTTGTTGAAGTGTGCGGAGTCACCATGCCTAGATCAAAAGAGCTCTCTGAGGCCTTCAGAAAGAAGGTTATAGATGCCTACGAGTCTGGGAAGGGATTTAAAAAGATCTCCAAACAATTTGAAATCAATCATTCGACTGTCCGGAAGATCATCTACAAGTGGAGAAGATTCCAAACAACTGCCCACTTGTTCAGGCCAGGCCGCCTCAGCAAGTTCAGCCTGAGAGCAGACCGCAAGATGCTGAAAGAAGTCTCTAAGAACCCCAGAATGTCATCACGGGACCTACGGGTAGATCTTGCCACTGTTGATGTCAAAGTGCACGAGTCTACCATTAGAAAGAGGCTGCACAAATTTGATCTACATGGGAGGTGTGCCAGGAGGAAATCTTTGCTGTCCAGAAAGAACATCAGGGCAAGACTAAAGTTTGCCAATGAACACCTCGGCAAAGACCAGCACTTCTGGAACAATGTGCTCTGGACAGATGAGTCAAAGGTAGAGCTATTTGGCCACAGTACCAGAAGACATGTTTGGCGAAAACCAAAGACAGCATTTCACCACAAGAACCTGACACCAACTGTAAAGCATGGTGGTGGAAATATTATGGTTTGGGGCAGCTTTGCTGCATCAGGGCCTGGGCAGCTCACCATCATAGAATCCACTATGAATTCTTCATTTTACCAGAGGCTGCTTGAGGAAAATATGAGGCCATCTGTCAGAAAGTTGAAGCTCAACCGAAGGTGGACCTTACAACATGACAATGACCCTAAACATACCAGTAAATCCACCAAGGAATGGCTGAAAAGAAAGAAATGGAGGGTTCTGGAATGGCCAAGTCAAAGCCCGGATCTAAATCCCATCGAGATGTTGTGGGGGGATTTGAAACGAGCTGTGCATGCAAGAAACCCCTCAAACATCGCACAGCTGAAAGAATTCTGCCTGGAGGAGTGGGCAAAAATTTCTCCCAGTCGATGTCAGAGACTGGTAGACAGTTATAAGAAACGCCTACTTGAGGTTGTTTCTGCCAATGGGGGCAATACCACCTATTAGAGCCAAGGGTGTACTTACTTTTTCCACATGCGAAATTTGCATTTATGTTTATTTAAATTATACAATGGACTACAAAATGTAAATGTTTCATGATATTATTATTATTTTTTTTTATTTTTTTATTTTTTTTGTATACTGAATCGAGGCTCGTGAAAGAGCTTACATTTATTTCACAAACAAACAAACAAAAGAACCCAGACAAACAAAATATACAAAAAGAGGGAGCGGAAGACAAGATGGGGAGAGAAGGGGAAGCACACAACCGCAACATTTGAGAGCAGGGAGAAGTGTGGGAGGGAGAGGGCTTGGGGGCAGGAGGCGTGGGAGGGGGGGGGGGGGAGGGGGGGAGAGGTATAAAACACAAGGGGACCGAAATTAGCGGGGGTAGAAAAGATCAAGGTTTTGGATGGGGGAGGATAAGAGATGGTGGTGAACAGCTGTTTTAAAGACCTGGAGGGTGGAGTGGGATTGAAGAGAGTGAGGGAGTTTGTTCCAGAGGTGGGAGAAAAGAGGAGTGAAGGTGAGCAGAAAGTTTTGATTTTGGCAGTTTAACCATAAGATGGTTGCAGGCAGATCTTGTGCGACCTGTAGGAATATTTGGGGGACAGAGCCCAGAGAGGGCTGGGGGGGCAAGGCCAGAGAGGAGACGGTAGAAGACGGAAAGACCACCAACCTGCCTGCGGTGAGTGAGTGAAAGGCCCTTGGAGTTAGCTTCATCGCGGGAGATTCCAATGATTCTGAACGCTTTGGTTTCAACAGCGTGAAGACGGGCTAGGTGTGAGGCAGGAGCACCAGACCAGAGGGGAGAGCAGTATTCCATAGAGCTGCGGATGAAAGCCTTGTATGTGGTGAGGAGCTCAGGTGTGCCAAGGAAGGACTTCGCATGATGGAGGATGCCCAGTCGGCGACTGGCTTTGGAGGCCAGATTTGAAATGTGATTTTCCCAGGAAAGATCATGGCAAATAGTGAGACCCAAAAGCTTGAGTGACAGAACTTCTTGGAGAGGATTATTCAGAAAGTGGATGGGAGGGTTTTCCAGTCGGTCTTTTCGGAGAGACATCGTAAGAGTGTGAGATTTATCAGGATTGAAAGACATGTTCCATTTGTTTGCCCAGTCTGTGATTTTGTCCAGGTCTGCAGAGAGTGAGGAGGCTGCAGACTGCCGATCTGAGGGATGAGGAATGGAGCGACAGAGAGTAGAGTCGTCAGCAAAGAGATAGAGAGGATTTTCAAGAGAGTCAGAGAGATCATTGATGAAGACCAGAAAAAGCACAGGGCCCAGAACACTACCTTGGGGAACTCCAGCCTGAACAGGAAGAGGAGATGAGAGAAACCCATTCAGGGCCACACGTTGACTACGACCAGAGAGGAAGTCCGCCAGCCATGCGTGGAGATTTCCATGGATACCAAAGGAGGAGAGTTTGGTGAGCAGAGCAGGGTGCCAGACCGTATCGAAGGCACGTGAAATGTCAAGGGAGACAGCTCTAATTTCCTGTTTGGCGTTGAGGACCTCCATCCATTGTTGAGAAAGCAGAAGCAGCATGTCCAGAGTAGAGTGACCAGGTCTGAAACCAAACTGATGATCAGAGATCAAGCCATTGGAGAAGAGGAAAGATTTCATATCTGAAGCAATGATGGATTCCATGACTTTGCTGATAATTGGGAGAAGGCTGATTTGTCTGTAGTTGCTGGGATCTGTTTTTGCACCTTTTTTGTGCAAAGCGGTGATGTTGGCTGATTTCCAAGCAGATGGCAGATGACCTTGAGCAAAAGAGAGGGTGAAGAGAACAGAGAGAGGGAGTGAAAGAGCGGAAGAACATTATTTTAGGACCCGTGGGCTGATGCCGTCAGGACCAGTTGCAGAATCAGAGTCGAGGGTTGACAGAAACTTTTCCACCTTGTAAGGAGGAAAGGGCACAGAGTCCAGGAGCAGCTGGGTACGACTGGGTACGGTGGGTACAGAGAGGGATGGGTTTGGGACACAAGATTTAGAGGCAAACACAGAGTTGAGGCATTCAGCTTTTTCATGTGCGGAGTCAGCCGTTAAGCCGTTTGAGGTGAGGGAGGGGATGGAGGGGGAACAAACACCAGAAACAGATTTGACCAGATGCCACCAGGATTTGGAAGAGGGAGACAGATAAGAGAGTTCGGTCTTGAGAACGGTGAGATATTGTTTCCTGGCTCTCCTGAGGGTGGACACACACTTGTTTCGGACTTTGTGAAAGGAAATGAGATTTCCTTCCGTTGGATTTGCTTTCCAGGAGACGAAAGCAAGTTGTTTCAGGGCAACAGCCTCACCACAAGATTCCGTGTACCATGGACGGGAGGAAGGGTATGACAACTGAAGACGAGATGGGATAAATCTGTGCATGAGAGAGAGCAATTTACTTTGAAAGAATTCCCAGGATGAGTTGATGTCAGAGGCGGTAGAGATGGGAGACCAGTCCAGATGATTGATGGCTGCTTGAAGACCGTGCCAGTTGGCCTGAGTGAAATGCCAGACTCGTCGACGCTGAGGAGGCTCTCTGAGAATGGTCAGAGAGATGTCCACTTTGACAAGCACATGATCAGATGAGCCGATTGGAGCAGAAGTCGAGCAGCAGACCTTTTCAGGGAAGTTTGTCATAACCAAATCCAGAAGAGAAGATGCTCCGTTGACTGAGATCCGGGTCGGGAAATTGACAGATTGTGTCAGTCCCAGTGAGTCGCAGAAGTCCTTTGCTGAAGAGCCATGGCTGGTGAGAGAGGTACCCACACCCAGCCAACTGGCATGGTGACAATTGAAATCACCACATATGAGGAAGAGAGAGTTGGGATGGGTAGATAGAAGTTGGTCCATATTATCAGACAGCGAGATGTATATGGAGTCATCGCTGTTTGGTGGACGGTACAACACACATATGTACAACAGGTGGGAGCGAAGGGGAAGCCGTAGCCAAAGGTATTCCTGGGGGTGAGGTGGAGAGAGGGCAGTGGAGGGCGAGTGAGGAAGAGAGTTTTTTTTATAAAGATAGCAACCCCACCTCCAGGACGAGGCTCAGGTCTATCATACCTGAGGAGGGAGTAACCTGGGAGAGATGCCAAGGCATCAGAGACATCATGAAGGAGGAAAGTTTCTGGATAAGCAGATCACATCTGGTTTGTCAGAAGCAACCTGTATGGAGAGGTCAGTCAAGTTTGAGCGAAGGCCCCGGATGTTTGAGGTCCATACCGTTAATGAAGAGGAAGGGGGAGCATCGGGTCTAGAACAGGGGGGGGGGGGGGGGAGGGGTAGGGTAAGATGTGGAAGAGGAGGAAGAGGTAGGGAGAGCTGTTGAAGGTGTGTCAGAGATTTCAGAGATTTCAGAATAGCTTGGAGAAAGGGAAGAATGGGACGGACAAGAGGTTTGATGGAGATTGGGTGAGGCACAGTGAGGTGTTATTTGAGGAGGGGGAAGAGCGAGGCAGAAGGTTGAGGGAGATGAAGGTGAAAGTTGGAAGGGGGAAGAAGCAGGGAGGATGCTTTGAGGAGGAGGGGTGAGAGGGGAGTCTAGGAGGGGAGGAGCGAGGGAGAGTCTCGGAGGGGAGGGGTTTGGGGGGAGTTTAGGAGGGAGGGGAGGGAAGGGGCAAGCGGGGAGATTTGAAAGGGATGGGTGATGGGGAGGATTTGGAGGGGAGGGGTGAGATTGGATTTTGAAAAGTGTACGATTCATGGGAAACGAACATTTTTTGCAAAATGAGTTTGAGACCTTCGAGTCAAAAATACGTTTTTTTTTTTTTTTTTTTTTTTTGTTTTTTTTTGTTTTGTTTTGTATACAATATCGAGGCTCGTGAAAGAGCGAACATTAATCACATGAACACACAGAAAGACAAACCGACACATAAAACATATAACATAGGGAGCGGTAGACAAGATGGGGAGAGAGGGGGAGAGAGGGGGAAGGACACAAACACAACATTTGAGAGCAGGGACCGAGAGACATGGAGACATCGAGAGATCTGAGAGAGGGCGAGGGCTTTGGGGGGGGGGGGGCGTGGGAAGGGGGCAGTGGGAGAGGTATAAAACATATGGACACTGCCAGGACTTCCAGGAAAGAAGTTGGAATTTCAAACAAGGTGGATCTGGGGTGAATTAGCGGGGGTAGAAAAGATCAAGGTTTTGGATGGGGGAAGATAAGAGATGGTGGTGAACAGCTGTTTTAAAGACCTGGAGGGAGGAGTGGGATTGAAGGGAGTGAGGGAGTTTGTTCCAGAGGCGGGAGAAAAGAGGAATGAAAGAGTGAAGGTGAGCGGAGAGCCGAGATTTCGGCAGTTTAACCATCAGAGGGTTGCTGGCAGATCTTGTGCGACCTGTAGGAATATTTGGGGGACAGAGCACAGAGAGAGCTGGGGGTGCAAGGCCGGAGAGGAGTCGGTAGAAGACAGAAAGACCACCTACCTGCCTGCGGTGAGTGAGTGAAAGGCCCTCAGAGATAGCTTCATCGCGGGAGATTCCAATAATTCTGAAAGCTTTGGTTTCAACAGCGTGAAGCCGAGCTAGGTGTGAGGCAGGAGCACCGGCCCATAGGGGAGAACAGTATTCCATTGAGCTGCGGATGAAAGCCTTGTATGTGGTGAGGAGCTCAGGTGTGCCGAGGAAGGACTTCGCATGACGGAGGATGCCCAGTCGGCGACTGGCTTTGGAGGCCAGCTTGGAAATGTGGTTTTCCCAAGAAAGATCATGGCAGATAGTGAGACCCAAAATCTTGAGCGACAGAACTTCTTGGAGAGGATTGTTGAGAAAGTAGATGGGAGGGTTGTCCAGTCGATCTTTTCGGAGAGACATAGTAAGAGTGTGAGATTTGTCAGGATTGAAAGACATGTTCCACTTGTTTGACCAGTCTGTGATTTTGTCCAGGTCTTCAGAGAGTGAGGAGGCAGCAGACTGCCGATCTGAGGGAAGAGGAATGGAGCGGCAGAGAGTGGAGTCATCAGCAAAGAGATAGAGAGGATTTTCGAGAGAGTCAGAGAGATCATTGATGAAGACCAGAAAAAGCACGGGGCCCAGAACACTGCCTTGGGGAACTCCAGCCTGAACAGGAAGAGGAGATGAGAGAAACCCATTCAGGGCCACACGTTGACGACGACTAGAGAGGAAGTCCGCCAGCCATGCGTGGAGATTTCCATGGATACCAAAGGAGGAGAGTTTGGTGAGCAGAGCGGGGTGCCAGACCGTGTCGAAGGCACGTGATATGTCGAGGGAGACAGCTCTAATTTCCTGTTTGGCATTGAGGACCTCCATCCATTGTTGAGACAGCAGAAGCAGCATGTCCAGAGTAGAGTGACCTGGTCTGAAACCAAATTGATGATCAGAGATCAAGCCATTGGAGAAGAGGAAAGATTTCATATCAGAAGCAATGATGGATTCCATGACTTTGCTGATAATTGGGAGAAGGCTGATTGGTCTGTAGTTGCTAGGATCTGTTTTTGCACCTTTTTTGTGCAAAGCGGTGATGTTGGCTGATTTCCAAGCAGATGGCAGTTGACCTTGAGCAAAAGAGAGGGTGAAGAGAACAGAGAGAGGGTGAGATAGAGCAGCAGAGCAGGATTTTAGGACCCGTGGGCTGATGCTGTCGGGTCCAGTTGCAGAATCAGAGTCGAGGGTTGACAGAAACTTTTCCACCTTGTCAGGAGGAAAGGACACGGAGTCCAGGAGCAGCAGGGTACGACTGGGTATGGTGGGTACAGAGAGGGATGGGTTTGGGACACAAGATTTAGAGGCAAACACAGAGTTGAGGCATTCAGCTTTTTCACGTGCGGAGTCAGCTGTGTAGCCGTTTGAGGTAAGGGAGGGGATGGAGGGGGAACAAACACCAGAAACGGATTTGACCAGACGCCACCAGGATTTGGAAGAGGGAGACAGATAAGAGAGTTCGGTCTTGAGAACGGAGAGATATTGTTTCCTGGCTCTCCTGAGGGTGGACACACACTTGTTTCGGGCTTTGTGAAAGGAAATGAGATTTCCTTCCGTTGGATTTGCTTTCCAGGAGACGAAGGCAAGTTGTTTCTGGGCAACAGCCTCACCACAAGATTCCGTGTACCATGGACGGGAGGAAGGGTATGACAACTGAAGACGAGATGGGATAAATCTGTGCATGAGAGAGAGCAATTTACTTTGGAAGAATTCCCAGGATGAGTTGATGTCAGAGGTGGTAGAGATGGGAGACCAGTCCAGATGATTGATGGCTGCTTGAAGACCGTGCCAGTTGGCCTGAGTGAAATGCCAGACTCGTCGACGCTGAGCAGGCTCCCTGAGGATGGTCAGAGAGATGTCCACTTTAACAAGGACATGATCAGATGATCCGATCGGAGCAGAAGAAGAGCAGCAGACATTTTCAGGGAAGTTAGTCATAACCAAGTCCAGAAGAGAAGATGTTCCGTTGACTGAGATCCGGGTCGGGAAATTGACAGATTGTGTCAGTCCCAGTGAGTCGCAGAAGTCCTTTGCTGAGGAGCCATGGCTGGTGAAAGAGGTACCCACACCCAGCCAACTGGCATGATGACAGTTGAAATCACCACATATGAGGAAGAGAGAGTTGGGATGAGTAGATAGAAGTTGGTCCATATCATCAGACAGCGAGATGTAGATGGAGTCATCACCGTTTGGTGGACGGTACAACACACATATGAACAAGAGGTGGGAGCGAAGGGGAAGCCGTAGCCAGAGGTATTCCTGGGGGTGAGGTGGAGAGAGTGCAGTGCAGGGCGAGTGAGGAAGAGAGTTTTTGATAAAGATAGCAACCCCGCCTCCAGGACGAGGCTCAGGTCTATCATACCGGAGGAGGGAGTAGCCCGGGAGAGATACTATGGAATCAGAGACATCATAAAGGAGGAAAGTTTCTGTTAAGCAGATTACGTCTGGTTTGACAGAAGCAACCTGTATGGAGAGATCAGTTAAGTTTGAACGAAGGCCCCGGATGTTTGAGGTCCATACCGTTAATGAAGAGGAAGGGGGAGCATCAGATACAGAACAGGGGGGAGGAGGGGTAGGGTAAGATGTGGAAGAGGTGGAAGAGGTAGGGAGAGCTGTTGAAGGTGTGTCAGAGATTTCAGAATAGCTCGGAGAAAGGGAAGGATGGGGCGGACAAAAGGTTTGATGGTGATTGGGTGAGCCACAATGAGGTGTTATTTGAGGAGGGGGAAGAGCGAGGCAGAAGGTTGGGGGAGATGGAGGTGAGAGTTTGAAGGGGGAAGAAGCGGGGAGGACGCTTTGAGGAGGGGGAGTGAGCGGGGGGAAATTGAGAAGCAATGAGGGTGGGGAGATTTGAAGGGGAGGGGTGAGTGGGGAGTTTGGGAGGGAAGGGACAAGGGGAGGGATTTGAAAGGGATGGGATATGGGGGAGATTTGGAGGGGAGGGGTGAGGCAGGAGTCTCGGAGGGGAGGGGCGAGGGGGCGTCTTGGCGGGGAGGGGTGAGGGAGTAGTTTAGGAGGGAGGGGGCAAGGGGGGAGATTTGAAAGGGATGGGTGATGGGGAAGATTTGGAGGGGAGGGGTGATGGGGAAGATTTGGAGGGGAGGGGTTATGGGGAAGATTTGGAGGGGAGGGGTGAGATTGGATTTTTGAAAGTGTCCGATTTATGGGAAACGAACATTTATTGCAAAATGAGTTTCTTGTGACCTTCGAGTTAAAAATACGTTTAAGGACGCTGGATGGAGGATGGAGTGCAGGAGAGTTTAGGGAATGTAGAACAAAGGCAGTATAGGAGATGGATATTTTTTTTGGGATGAATTGATTTGGTGAGCAAGTCGAAAGCAGCCTTTTAAAGAAGAAGAAGAAAAAGGTGTTATAAAATATGACGGAATACATAACTTGAGGGGAAAATGTAAACATTGAAGGTTAATGAGTGAAAACTATCTGGGGAAATGGGGGAGAAACACGTGGTCGAAGAACGAACGAACGAATAAGAATGAATAAACGAATGAGAACAGAGAAGGAAATGTTTTTTTTTTTTTTTTTTTTTTTTTTTTTTTTTTGAGTTGAGATTTACACAAGGAAGTAGGCTATGGGTGAAAAGACTGGGCATACAGAGAACGAAAGTTATTGGATCACAAACGACGGACCACTGAGAGAAAAACAAAGCCTCAAGGTTGTACAGTGCACACTGTACAAGGCCTTGCTCGCGACACGGCAAACAGACGATCAATTTATGAAAGATAAACACCGAGAAACAACCAAAGTTGCACACAATAACTTCACACACCGAAAGATAAATACAGTTTCGACAAAATACAATTGTGAACAGACTTAACTTCGAAAAACGTGGAGACCGTGTGGAGCTTCGAAAATCCCTGCCGCCGTCTCCAAGATCTCGCGAGATCTCCCCCCCCCCCCCCCCCCTGTTCTACGTTTGAGGACACTGGAGGAGGGATGGAGTTCTGGATAGTTTAGGGAATGTAGAAAGGAGGAACTGTAAGAGATGGTATTATATATATATTTTGGAATGAATAGATTTGGTGAGCAAGATGAAAGCATACTTTTGTAGGAAAAGAAGAAAAGGGTTTTATAATATATGAGAGAAAATAGTTGTTCAGGGGAGAGATTATACATTTCTAACCACGTTATCGCGTGATCGCGAACGAACGAACAAATATGAACAACAAATAAACGAATAAGACCTGGGAAGGAAATATTTTTTTGGGTTTTTTTTTTTTTTTGAGTAGAGATATTAAACAAGGAGGTATGGCGTGAACGACTGGGACGAAACAGAGAACGAAAATAAAATAATTGCATTGCATTCGACGAATCGCTGAGAGAAAAACAAAACCACAAGGTCGGAGACGGTACGGTAGACTAAGCCTACGAGTACTAGGCCGCAGAATACTCGATACGCATTAACCGACGATTGTGTATACATGTACGAAAAATTAGCACTGAAAATTTTCCAAAAGATACGCTATAGGTACATACACCGAAAGATAGATACAGTCTCGACAAAAACACAATTGAGAAAGATCACTTAGCTTCGAAAGCGTGAGCGCATGGAACAGCTTCGAAAAGACGTGACCTCGCCGTGATCTCGCGAGATCACCAATCTTTGTGATCCCCTATTTGTTATATTATATCACCTTTATCTTTGGTGATCTAGATAAAGCTTTCCCCTATTTGTTATATTATATTGAAGGAGCTGGGGCTCCCACGTCGATCGGAAGAATGGACGCGACAAAAAGCTAGAATTCATCCGAGTTGCTTTAATGAAATCAAACACTCAGGCACACTGAAAACCCGTTTATCGGGCAGCAATATATATACCAATTATCCCGGAGCGTTTGCCCAGGCCCGGCGCCAGGGGGCGTGGCCCAGCGTCCTGGCTGCGGCCTGGCAAGTTGAGGGCGAGCCTGCCCGGGCGTCCTGGACGAGCCCGGCATGGTGATCGCTCCGCGCCCTTGATAGGTGCAAGGCGATTGTGAAAACCCAGCGGCAGCCGCTACACACGTCCCCCCAGAATCGACTTGCACCGGCAGGGTCAATTTGAGGGGGGTCCTGATGACCCGGCCGAAGCGACCCCTGGCGGGTCGTGGGAGGGGGTCCGGTGAGGTGGTGGGCGGTCGAGTGGGAGGCACCGTGGACGGGGGGCGGCCTCGCCGCGGCGGAAGGGCCACCCGTGGTGGGTGGTCGACGTCCACATGCGCCGGCTTGAGGCGGTCCACCGCAATCCGGTCCGACCTGCCGCCGATGTCGATGACGAACGACTTGTCGTCCCGTCGCAGCACCCGGAAGGGCCCGTCGTACGGCGGCTGGAGTGGCCACCGATGTGCGTCGTGACGCACAAAAACATACTCCGCTGTGCGGAGTGCTGGGGGGACGTAGGACTGGGGGTCACCGTGGCGGGATGTTGGCACGGGGGCAAACCGTCGGGCGGCCTCCTGGAGGTCCGAGCGCTGGTGAGCTGCGGACCAGGGACTGGTAGCGTCGGGCACGAATTCGCCCGGGACGCGTAGCGCCTGGCCATAGACAAGCTCGGCGGTGGATGCCTGGAGGTCCTCCTTGGGGGCCGTGCGAAGGCCCAAAAGGACCCACGGCAGCCGGTCGGCCCAACCGCCGTCTTTAAGGCCGGCCATGAGCGCGGCCTTCATGGAGCGGTGGAATCGCTCGCACAACCCGTTTGCTTGGGGGTGGTAGGCCGTAGTACGGTGGAGCTTGACCCCCAGGTTGCGGGCGACCGCGCCCCACAGCTCGGAGGTGAACTGTGGTCCGCGGTCTGACGAGATGTCCGCCGGTGCGCCGAAGCGGGCGACCCAGGTGGCGATGAAAGCCTGCGCCACGTCGGCGGTGGTGGTGGAGACGAGGGGAACGGCCTCCGGCCACCTGGTGGTCCTGTCCACCATGGTGAGCAGGTGTGTGAACCCCCGTGACGGGGGGAGGGGGCCCACCAGATCCACGTTGACGTGGTCGAAACGTCGTTCGGGCACGGTGAAAGGTGCCAGCGGGGCCTGGGTGTGTCGGTGGACCTTGGCCCGTTGGCAGGCCGTGCAGGTGCTGGTCCAATCGCGGACGTCCCGACGAAGGCCATGCCAGACGAAACGCGCCGACACCAGCTTCTGGGAAGCTTTCCGGCCCGGGTGGGAAAGGCCGTGGAGGGAGGCGAAGATGCGGCGTTGCCAGGTGACGGGCACGATGGGGCGAGGCTGGCCTTGGGAGACGTCGCAGAGCAGGACAGTGTCCGCGCAGGGGATGTCGGCCAGGCGGAGGCCCGTGTCCGCCGCCCGGAGGGCTTGCACCGTGGTGTCGGTGGTTTGGTCCGCCGCCATAAGTGCAAAATCCACGCCCAGGTGGACCGCGTTCGCGCTGGCCCGGGAAAGACAGTCGGCCACGGCGTTGTTTTTGCCGGCGACGTGCCGGATGTCCGTGGTAAACTCCGACACGGCGGAGAGGTGGCGCTGTTGGCGGGCCGACCATGGCTCCGTGACCTTGGCCATGGCGTAAACCAACGGCTTGTGGTCGACGAACGCCGTGAAAGGTCGGCCCTCCAGGAGGTGGCGGAAATGGCGGACGGCCAGGTGTAGACCGAGGAGCTCCCGGTCAAACGTGCTGTATTTGAGCTCGTTCGGCCGGAGCTGCCGGCTGAAAAAAGCGAGTGGCTGCCAAACCCCGTTCACCCATTGCTCATGTACGGCGCCCACCGCGTAGTCGGAGGCATCCGTGGTGAGGGCGATGGGAGCGTTGAGCACCGGGTGAGCGAGCAGTGTTGCGTCGGCGAGGGCCCGCTTTGAGCGTTGGAAGGCCGCATCCATTGCTGCGGACCAGGCGATGTCGTGCTTGGCCGGCTTGCCCCGGAGGGCTTCGTAGAGGGGCCGCATGAGTTGAGCAGCGCGGGGCACGAAGCGGTGATAAAAATTCACCATTCCCAGGAATTCCTGCAGGGCCTTTATGGTGCGGGGACGCGGGAACGTGGTGATGGCCTCGACCTTGGTTGGCAGCGGCACGGCCCCGTTCTTGGTGATGTGGTGGCCCAAAAAATCAACGGCCATCGTGCCGAAGTGGCATTTGGCCGGGTTGACGATGAGGCCGTGCTCGCTGAGGCGCCCGAACAGTGTTCGGAGGTGGAGGAGGTGCTCGGCCCGGGACGTGCTGGCGACGAGGATGTCGTCCAGGTAAACGAAAAGGAACGGCAGGTCACGCAGCACGCCGTCCATCAAGCGCTGGAACGCCTGAGCCGCGTTCTTGAGACCAAACGGCATCCGCAAGAATTCGAATAAGCCGAACGGCGTGATGACTGCCGTTTTAGGGACGTCGGCCGCCCTGACAGGTACCTGGTGATATCCCCGTATGAGATCAATTTTCGAAAAAATGACCTGTCCCGCCAGACGGGCGGAGAAGTCTTGGATATGCGGGATCGGGTACCTGTCGGGGGTGGTAGCGTCATTGAGACGGCGGTAGTCGCCACACGGGCGCCATCCACCCCCCGGCTTTGGCACGATGTGCAGTGGCGAGGCCCACGCGCTATCGGAGCGCCGCACGATGCCGAGGTGCTCCAACGCGTCGAATTCGGCCTTCGCTACGGCGAGCTTGGCTGGGTCGAGGCGGCGGGCCCTGGCGTAGACCGGCGGGCCCGTGGTTGGTATGTGGTGCTCGATCCCATGCCGTACTGTGACGGCCGAAAACGTCGGCCGCGTGAGGGCCGGGAACTCCGTGAGCAGGCGAGCAAACTCGTTCGCCGCCGGGACGGTGCATGCCAGCTCGGTCGGCGCGGAGCTGCTCAATGTGCATACCAGGGAGCTGAAGGTTTCAGCGTTGATTAAACGACGCCGTTGGACGTCCACCAGCAGTCCGTGTGCGCAGAGGAAGTCGGCGCCTAGCAGAGCCATGGGCACGTTGGCGGTTACAAACGTCCAAGCAAAGCGTTGGCCGCCGAAGCAGAGGGTGACGTTGCGCGGGCCGAAGGTGCGGATAGTCGATCCGTTGGCCGCAACCAAGGAGGGGCCGCAAACCGCGGATTGCCTGTCCTGGTCGGAGGCGGGTATGACGCTCAGTTGGGCGCCGGTGTCGCACAGGAAGCGCCGTCCGGACGCTTTATCCGTGATGAACAGTAAGTTGCCCGTGTGGCCGGCGCTCATGGCTGGTAATGAACGCCGGCCCGGCCGTTTCCCAGCCTGCCGAAGGTGCACGGGGGTCGGCATGTCCGGGCCTTCTGTCCGAACCTGGCATGATAGTAACACCACGCTTGGTCAGGTGGAGGCCTCGGTCGTCGTGCTGGAGGTGGTCGGCTCGGTAGAGCGGCCGCCAATTGCGTCGGCAGTTCGGCCGTCGACCGTGCCGGGTGCTCGGGCGCCATGGGTGTTGCGTCGGACGGCGGTGGGTCCCATGTCGCCGCTGCGATGCGCTGTCCTGCGGCGGAGATCTTGTCGGCTTCTCTGGCAAGGGCCCGGGGATCTGTGATCGTCGTGCTTGCCAGGGCGAGGCGTACCGGGTTAGGCAGCTGACGGAGGAACAGCTCCCGGAACAGGAATGCCGGAGAGTGCTCGCCGAGCAGTGAAAGCATGTAGTCCATTCGCTCGGAAGGGCGCGTGTCGCCGAGCTCAGGCAGTTCGAGCAGGCGCCGTGCGCGTTCCGCCGATGGGAGGGCGAAAGCATCGAGGAGCAGCTTCTTAATCGCGCCGTATTTGTCAGCGGCTGGCGGGCTTTCGAGGAGGCTCAGGGCGCGGGCCGCGGTAGCCGACCCGAGCGCAGCTACCACATGGTGGAAGCGGGTGTCGTCGGCCGTGACGCCTCGCAGGGCGAACAGGGACTCCGCCTGCGCGAACCAAACCGCCGCGTGAGCCTCCCAGAAGGTAGGCAGTTTAAGGGCGACTGCCGTGTCCATGTCGATAGGTCACCAATGAAGGAGCTGGGGCTCCCACGTCGATCGGAAGAATGGACGCGACAAAAAGCTAGAATTCATCCGAGTTGCTTTAATGAAATCAAACACTCAGGCACACTGAAAACCCGTTTATCGGGCAGCAATATATATACCAATTATCCCGGAGCGTTTGCCCAGGCCCGGCGCCAGGGGGCGTGGCCCAGCGTCCTGGCTGCGGCCTGGCAAGTTGAGGGCGAGCCTGCCCGGGCATGCCCGGGCATGCCCGGGCATCCCGACCGAGGCCTGGCAAGTTGAGCGCGGGCCTGCCCGGGCGTCCTGGACGAGCCCGGCATGGTGATCGCTCCGCGCCCTTGATAGGTGCAAGGCGATTGTGAAAACCCAGCGGCAGCCGCTACAATATCACCTTTATCTATCAATATTGTTGAAATGAAGATTAAATAGCTGTATGTTGAAATATGTTGAAAAAGTCAAAACTTTACATATGGTGTACTTACTTTTTCACGTGACTGTATATATATATATATGTGTATATATATATATATATATAAAGCAGTAAAGTATGTTTGTTTGTTTGTTTGTCCTCTTATAACTCGAGAACTACTCATCGCAGAGAAAAACCAAAGGCATATTCGGAATCAGTACGTCTCAGAGCAACTACAGCACACCTTAAATTTAAAAAAACTTCGGGTTTTAAAATTAGCGCATTAGCGCAGAAGCACGAGCAGAAGAGGGAGGGAATCGAAACATGGGCCACTGTATGTTCGTTTAATACGTACGCGCTTTGATGGGCGGGGCGTATGGCGTTCATGAAATGGTCGAATGCGGAAGTGCTTGAAGCCGTTGCGAGCGACTCGCACGATCTCTTGTCATGGTCCACAAGATTATCACAGAGACGTGCAGCTTCCAGCATTACGAGATATGATCGAGACCTAACTTTTGAGACCAGTCCCAGCCTTCTAGGCCCCGTGGTTGGTTCAGACGACCCCGACAAAGGACGTGTTGGATTTTATCGCGAGCCGATTCGAGCGCCGACGTGCCGGCGAACAAAACCAGTCATATCTTTTTAACGCGTGGTTCTATTTTTACAAAATAAACTTTTTCTTGAAGGGCTGAACCGTGCGCTCACAACGATACCGAGTTTGACCCTGGGAGAGCCGTTTTGCGCCGGCAAAGGCGCCTTGTTTTCCGTGATGACCATGTCGTGCTGCATAGATTACCATAAATTATAATATACTAGGGCATGCCCGTACTATATATATGCCCGTACTATATATCTATCTAAAATTATATCCCCCCCCTCTATTTACATGAAATGGTTTGGTCCATTCGCAACGCCAAAGCGAACGGCGAACGGCTTGCGAGTACAGTGACAATCCCCCCCCTCTATTTACATGAATGGTTTGGTCCATTCGCAACGACCACAGAACCCCCCCCTCTATTTACATGAAATGGTTCGGTCCAAAGCGAACGGCTTCCGGAGTTTGGTAAAGAAATCGCCATCGCGTACACAAACGCGCAGGAAAGCGAATGAATCGCAAATTCGTTTTTATTAGTTTTAAAACATCGTTTAACGCCAACATAGCGCCAACATAGTTTGCAAACGTGAAATAAATGAATACGCTCTCAAATGTGCCATCCGAGGCAGAGTGTGTCCGCCACGTTCGGCACACGCGCTAGTTCGCTGCTCTCTGATTGGTTGAATCGTTTTTTGGACATCGCTCGGTAAGTAATTGTCCGATTAATATGAAACCTTGAAAAGGCACATCCTCGGGTCCCCAGCAATATACCTGGCAAGTTTCAAGTATATCGGACCCGTGGTTGTCGAGAAACAGCGGTCACAGACAAACACACAGACAGACACACACACACACAGAGATTACTGGAATTATAGATAGATTACCGGCGGCGCGTTCCGTGAACTGGTACTCAATTTGCCGACCTCGGTAGGATGACAGGCTGAGTCAACCCCCCTGGTGTTAAGGGGGAGGAGGAGGGGAGGGGGAAGAGGAGGGGAGGGGAATGGGGGGGGGAGGGGGGAGGGGGGAGGGGGGATGGGGGGAGGGGGAAGTTGGAGGGGGGGAGGGGCCTTTCTTCCCCCGGGCACCCCCACACCCTCCCCTCCCCCCCTTCCCCCTCTCCCTCCCCCCCTGTTCCCCTCCCCTCCTCTTCCCCCTCCCCTCCTCCTCCCCCCCTTCCTCCTCCCCCTCCCCCCCCCCCGTTCCCCTCCCCTCCTCTTCCCCCTCCCCTCCTCCTCCCCCTCCCCTCCTCCTCCCCCGCCCGGCAATGCCGGGTACTTCTGCTAGTATATATATATATATATATATATATTTTATATATATATATATATATATATATATATGTCGGATTGGGACTTAGAACTTGGGACTCAGAAGACTCAGAGAAAGGAGCAACGGATATATTTATTAGAACTCGTTACACAAGCTTGCGGAGAAGCAGGAGGTCGCAGGAAGCTCACATGAAATGACCAACACTACAACAAGATGCTCTGAAATAATTCGATTAAAACTTGCTTTATATAAGGAATATCGGGTGTGGTTTTAGCTCACAAGATACAGAGACAGAATGGGCTCATTGGCCCTCCCACCATAGTCCCATCCTGTTGTTCAGTTAGTTAGAGGAAGCTCATCCAAGGCCACTCATAGGTTAGCTCAGATAAGGAGATGGTCAGCCATATGTGGCAACATGTTTACAACTTTCTGTATAGAAACCTTGGTTGGGAAAGTACAAAAGGAGGGGACACTCATAAATGTGTCAGCCCACAGGATATTGGCAAAGTTATGAAGCAGGCAGAGAGATAGCAGCTGCAACCAAGGCCAGGAAGGGGAACAAGAGATTGTGCCCACACAGGCCAAGAGCTCACAAGCACAGAACTCCTTATTAGGATATTACACATCCTCAATGCACAAGAAAGGACTAAGTATTATAAAAGAGTACAGCAATCAGTCAAAACAAAACATATAATTGGTTATACTTGGTAATTGGTAAAGCAGCAAGGATCAACAAAGGGGGAGGGGCATTACAGCTCCCTACATACCGCCCTTTTGGATCTAGGATACAAAGTTATCTACGAGCCAATCAAAGGCCTTTATTTCAAACAAAGCAGAAACAAATCAAATCAGGAAAGTCTTCCAACATATCACGCGAAGGCAGCCCAGTGAGCATGTCCCGTACCCAAAGCACCACACATAGCACTCAGCAGGATGATTCGCGTCTGTATGTGAGTATGCAATGTAAGTCCGTAAAAGCAGGGTGATCAAATGGCATGAAAAATCCTCCAAGAGAGGTGAGATAGACAGTGTAAAGGGTTCACTAAACATACCACGCGGATGCAGCCCAGTGAGCATGTCCCGTACCCAAGTACCACACATAGCACTCAGCAGGATGATCCGCGGGTATGTGGGTGTATTTGGGTGTATGTGGGTGTATGATGTAAGTCAGGTGTAGATGGGTGTATGAGGTGAGACCGTAGAGGCATGAAGATCGAATAGCGCGTCAAATCCACAACGAAGACCTCTGGTTCCACCGGGGTCCACACCCAGGAAGATCTCCCGACCCACCCTTGGTCCACAGAGGTGCGGCCAGGACTCCTCCCCGACTGGAGCTCGCCCAGGCTTCCCCAGGTGAAATCCTTGGAGATCTTCAGCGCTCAATCGATATTCATGTTCATGAGGTCTCTTAGATGCTGGTGATCTGGGGAAGACACAACATCGTCAGTATCAGGTGGCTCAAACCTATGGCCATAAAACAAAGCATAACGGTCCAAAGGAGGGAGAGCAACTTCCTTTGGGTCAAAGTCGAGATCGTCCGAGGCGATGCTGCTTCCATCGCTGCTATCCCTGGACGAATTCGTAAAACAATCAGACTCGGAACTCAGAGTATCTCCACGATTGAGTTCCTCTCCATCCGGGCTTGGGTTTGCAGTTGGGTCCAAATCCCGGACTGGGTCAGTGACGTTTGACTCACTGTGAGCTTGTGAGACATAAAGGTGAGCTCGTGAAACATAAAGAGGCAAGGCCTGCATTGAGACATAAACATCAGTCGGGGACCCTTGCAAGTGGCCCACATCATCATTGGTAACATCATCAGTAACATTATTCTCAGGTGGCGTAGGCCTGCGGCGTCGGCGGCCAGCAACAGTCATAGCCTTACACATCGAGAAAAAACGAGAGGAGTCCCTTAGGAACTCGTTGGCGTCTGCATGCGACATGTTGGGGCCCAGAGTAATCGGCCTCCTGGCAGCCTGAAATGCTCTGAGGTCCGCAACTGTGTAATCAACATCATTATCGGTAATATCAACAATGGAAGAACAATCTTCAGAAGCGGAGATCTCATTGTCGCGGCCCAGTGACTCGTTCGGGTCGTCGTTCCAGGATCCGCGGTCTGCAGTCACGTCGACGGCCGGTGTGTCATCTGGACCCGCGATCAGCTTATCGATCATCACCATGGCCTTTTCTGTTGTCGTCGTCAGTGTCCATCCTGTGGAAAACTTTCTCACACACGCAAGGACTAAAGCCTTGATTATTACACAACTGATCACGATTCCAAGGACTATTGCCAAGGCGGTCAATACCCACTTTACTATCGTACCTGTCCACCCTTTGAACCAGTCAGTAAGCCACTGGTGGGAAGCTTCCCGATCCATTCGATCCCTTGTCAATATATGAGCACTTTCCCTTAACCTTATAATAGCAGCACTGACCCCCTGTGAAGGATCAGGAATAAAAGTACAACATCTACCCTCAATTATCCCACATACCCCTCCTCGTTCTGCCAGTAGCATATCTAACGCAACCCTATTTTGCATAACCATTGTACGCAGGTGGACAACTGTGTCCAACATTTCGTCATGTGCTGTAGCGGTGGCGTTGGCCACACTTTCTAAGATTAACGCAATTTTGTCAATGCGGTAACTGCTCATGACCGTCCCAGCCCATGGGAAGAAGAAACTAATGGCCTTCTCCCAATCAGCGCCGTGTAAGGTGGTGGTACCGTCGTCGCGCCAATAGGTGCTTCGTTGTGTCCTTATGAGTGCAGGGGTATTATGCAAGTGTTGTCGCATTTCCATTTCTGGGAAAACTGATCCTAAATAGCAAATTCCTCCCCAATTATCAGGTAAATACGGGTAAGCTTTGTTCCCGCATACAAACATGGTCCCGTGTGGAGCCACTAAATGAGTGGTCATACAAGTGCGAAGGTCTGGGATAGTGTTTGTTCCGTTTTCCCCTTCCCATGCCAACTGGAGGTGTGTGAGGTTATGTAAAGGCGAACTTGTAACATTTACTAACAGCATGTGTTTCCCTTTCCTAGGGTCCGCGAGGAGGGTATCTCTACACACGGATTTACCTACCATTATTTGGCCCTTTCCTTCTAAGCAGAGGGCCCCCTTAGCCGGCTTAACCCAAACCGGCGCCGGACGTTCCTCAAAGTGTCGGGGCTGGATGGGGGGCGAGTACTGGAAAACTCGTTTACACGCGGTTCCGTCAGAACCTTGGCTTGTCAGGGTTGTACTAAGGCATTTGGTGTCTAGTGGCTTCGAGCACAAATCATTGAGTGATAGGGGTAACACTACCATTGGTATTCCTGCTGTGCTGGTGCGGGGAAGGTGCATACACATCCAACACCGTGTCCTATTCTGTAATGTGGCCATATGCCGTGCGACCTTCCAGTATGTGTTCTCCTCTGGCTTCCTTCTTACTTCCTGGGCAGGCGGGGTTTGAATGACATAGGCGGCGCAACTAGGTCGGACGTAGGATTCAGTTCCATTTGGAATTAATGTGCGAGGGGGCCATATTCCACATTCAATATCATTGTTGTATCCGGGCCAATGGGGGTATAATGCAATAGGAGGGTAGTATTCTCAATGCCCTTGCCCCATCGATATCCTGGGGCATATCGGCTGCTTATGTCCCCAGTGTATGTTCCATTTTCCACTTTCCTAACCTTAGTCAGGACTAGGCGTGGTCTTGTCATGCGTGCCTGTGGTGTCTTATTGTGTACCACTATGGCTTCCACCCATCTTACAGATAACCACTTAAAGCTCGTTTCCAAGTTACAGCAATTCACCGCTATTTTGTCTCCCCAGCGAGCCGTTATATACTTGACGGGGTAGAGGGGAAATGCTGAATAGTTGTCGGGTCCTGGGTACTTGGGGAGGTCCTTTCTCGATAGCTCAAAGTGCAAGAGCCTATCTTTGGCAGGGGGTTTGCGGCAGCTGCCCAGAATTCCCATCATCATGACCGTCATCGCCACCCTTAGGAGACTGTGGTGCCCTAGACGGTGCATTGTCTTCAGCTGTGTGGGGTGTAGTGTCTTGTGTGGCTTGTGGTGCGGGGATGGACAACTTACAATGGGTGGCGTGGATCCACGAAGGTTTACCCTCGCAGAAGACTGCCGTCGGTGTGACCAGTAGCACCTGGAATGGTCCCTTCCACCGTGGCTCCAAAGCAGCCTTGCGGGTGAAGTGCTTTACGAGCACCCAGTCGCCGGCCTGGAAGTCGTGGATGGCGTGGCCTATTGGTTCAGGCAGCGCCTCTCGTACTCGAGCATGGATGCTGCGTGCCACATTGGACAAGCCTATGCAAAATCTCAAAAGCATGTCATCCATTACTGGCAAAGCAAGGGTGGACATGTCCGTTGGTGCTGAAACGGGCAAGCTCATAGGTCGTCCCATTAATATTTCGTGGGGGGAAAGGCCCGTAGTGCGATCCGGGGTGGAACGGATGCTCATCAACGCAAGCGGGAGAGCCTCTGGCCACCTCAAGCCTGTGTCTGCGCAGAGTTTCGCTAGTTTATTCTTTAAAGTCTTATTCGTTCGTTCCACAAGTCCCGATGACTGTGGGTGGTAAACGCAATGGAAGGACTGTTTAACGCCCAACGCCTTCAGGATGCCCTTGACCACCTGCGCCGTGAAATGACCCCCTTGATCTGACGAAATTATCTGGGGGATGCCAAATCTGCACATAAAATCCCTTACGAGGCGCTTCGCTACTGTCGGGGCATCGGACTTGACGCATGGGTAGGCTTCGACCCATTTGGTGAACGTATCTACGATTACCAACACATAGCGAAACGACATGCTTGGTTCCAATTCTGTAAAATCGAACTCGATAGTTGCGAACGGCCCACTAGGCGGGGGCCGTCCCCCGTCATGTGCATGTCTCGGCGGCGCCCCTCTATTGTGTTGCTGGCAGACCACGCACGATCAGCACACTTCGGATACAATCCGTGACAGTCCTGGCGCTGCCCAAGTGTAGTTTATCTGTCCCATCACCCCCCTCTGGCACACATGACCATTCTGATGAGCCATGCGTGCCAGCCAGGGCAGTAAGGCCTGGGGTGCTATAGGTTTCCCCTCAAGGGTCCATATTTCTCCTGGCCCAAGGCATATCGCCCCTCGCTTGAGCCAGTCCTCGTGTTCGGCCGTCGGTGCAGCGTTCTGCAAATTTATGATATCGTCCTTAGTTGGTGTGGCGGGTGGTCCCACAGTCGGTATGTCAGCAATTTGTGCGGATGTCTTCTGTGCACGTGTCACCATCGGCATGTTGCGTTCTATCTGTTGGTTGGCGGCCTTTCCTGCCGCCTCGTCCGCCCTTGCATTGCCCCGGGCAACGTCAGTGTCCGCCCTTTGGTGGCCATGACATTTAATTACCGCGATAGCGCGGGGAAGTAAAATGCTTCGGAGGAGCCCTTCTACCAACGCGCCATTCTTTATCACTGAACCGGCAGATGTGAGAAAACCTCTCATCTTCCAGATGGCCCCTTTATCGTGGACTACGCCGTGAGCGTAGGCCGAATCTGTGTAAATATTGACGGCAAGGCCTTCCGCCAAGCTGCACGCTCTGGTCAGGGCGCACAGCTCCGCCTGCTGTGCGGAAAATGTAGGTGGAAGACGCCCGCTTTCTACCGTTTCGCTATCCGAGCACACGGCGTACCCGGACAACAGGGACCCGTCCCATGCGCGCCTAGCTGATCTATCGATATAATATGTACAGTCGGGGTATTCTAAGGGATTGTCCTTTAAATCCGATCGCACCGTGGAGACTAGTTGCACAACGTCGGCGCACACATGGGGTTCGCCCTCCTCAATGGTGGGCATCAGTGAGGCTGGGTTGAGTGTCGTGCAACGTTCGATCGTGATGTTGGCTGCAGTGATCAGTGCGGATTCGTATTGCATTAATCTAGTGTTAGACAAATGCTGTGTGCTTCGCTGTAACAACAGCGAAGTGACGCAATGCGGTACCCGTAGCGTTACTGGGTGTCCCATAACGATGTCCGCTGTTCTTTCTACTGCGTACCTGGCCACTGCCACGGCTTGCAGGCACACCGGAAACCCTCGTTCGACCGGGTCTAACCTTTTACTAAAGTAGGCTACCGGCCGCTCCTTATCCCCATGGGTCTGTGTCAAAACTGACTGGGCGAAACCTCCCACGGCGTGAGTGTAAAGGGTAAATGGTTTCGCATAATCCGGAAGTCCTAATGACGGTGCCGTAACCAACGCTTTTTTCAGCCCGTCAAAACATCGCCTCAATTCCTCCGTCCATACCAAGTCGTCTGGGGCGTTTGATTTGGTCGCCTCGTACAGTGGTTTAGCCAGCAGCGCAAAATCAAGTATCCAAGTGCGGCAATATCCCGTCATACCTAGGAAGCGCAGCATTTGCCGTTGCGAGCGAGGGCGAGGCAGCTCCATGATAGCGGTCACCCGTCCAGCATCCAATTCTCGTTTTCCGTGCGAAATGGCGTGTCCCAAGTAAGTTACAACCTTCCGCACAAACTGAAGTTTTGGTCTGCCTACTTTGTGGCCTTTGGCCGCCAAGGCCTTTAATAGGGCCATGGAATCCATTTCGCACGCCTCCTTCGAAGGGGAGCAAATCAACAAATCGTCAACGTATTGCAGCAACACTGACCCTCCCTTCAATTCCACATCCGCCAGGTCGCGGTGTAGCGCCCGGGAAAACAGAGTGGGGCTATCTGAAAACCCCTGAGGTAGTACAGTCCAAGTATACTGGCGCCCCCTATGGGTGAAAGCGAACAAGTATTGTGACTCAGCCGCGATGGGCACAGAGAAAAACGCAGAACAAAGGTCGATAACTGTGAAGTATGTGGCGTCCGGCGGGATTGACATCATGAGGGTTTCTCCATTTGGAACTAGTGGGTGTATGCCCTGTATCACCTTGTTCACCTCCCTTAAATCCTGTACAAACCTCCATTTGTCCTTCGACGGCTTTTTTACTGGCAAAATTGGTGTATTACATGGGCTGTTAGTTTCCACGATAATTTTCTGTTCCACTAGGGATTGAATTACTGGTGCTATGCCTACGTCGGCCTCAGGTCGTAGCTTATACTGTTTTACGTTTGGCAAGCGCATCCCCGGCTGCACTGCTATCACTAGAGGTTTGGCGTCTCGCATCCGTCCAACCTCACCGTCGCTCTTAGGCCATAAATTGTCTGGCACCTCCGCTAGGAGGTAATCTGACTCACCCGGGTCCGTTAGCACTGCCCTCATGGCATAGGTGCCCTTAGGAGGCAACTCTGCTACTTCGAACACTCCATCCCTCCGTTGTGTCTTGAAGTCAATTGAGAACCCTTCGCCGTTTTGCAGCCGTTTCAAGGTCCAGCGGCCCCTCTTACACCGATAACCTTGTAAGGGAACTTCTCGTAACCGCCCCACCATCCAACCTACACTTTCCGGCGGCCACCCCTTGGCAGTGGTGAGGGTAACATGGGCGGCCGCTCCTTCGGGGTATTGGGTCAACGCACGCTGACTCGAGGTTAGGACTGCCTCGATTCCTATTCCCTCACGGCCGATCCATATCCGTGATAAGTGTAGAGGCGTGCGCTCGCCCAGCTTTTCCTTAACCTTCTCTCGATAATTCTCATCCTCGCCCGTTGCATCATAGTACGCAGTGCAATGGGGTGGATTATCCTTTAAGTTTTTTATCGAAATTTGGTGCAGTTGTAGCCAATCTCGCAGAACTGAACTGTCCAAACACACATTATCTATGATGTGCGTCCAAGTAGCCAGAGCCCCTTCATCCAAGCGCCACCAATACGCGGTGGGGCCGGGCCGAGACAATGCCGTCATTACCAAGTCGCGTTTAGATTCCGCGACGTCTACGAAAACTCCCTCCTCTGTACATGAGATTTGACAGCCCAATCGGCACAACAAGTCCCGTCCCAACAAATTTGTCGGGGCGGTGGTAGTCATCAAGAACGCATGTTTAGCCTCCAGCGGGCCGCATGTTACTCGCACTTCCTCCGAAATAGGAAGCGCTTGGGGTAAGCCCGAAACTCCCAGTATTTGAACGTTCCTCGCCGTGGGGCGCAAAGAGGGCAATTGCCCCTTGTTAATTGTGCTGCGAGTCGCACCCGTATCGACGAGAAATTCTAATTGTCTTCCCTCCACGTCCAACGTCAAGGTCGGTTCCTCTGCCGGTGTCATGGTCAAGAGAGGACACTCCTTGGGCGACCCGCCAGCGTCCCGTCAATAGGCCCCTCTATTGTATTGGGGCGGAAACCCCTTACGAGCACTTGGGCAATCACGTCTCCAGTGTCCCATTTGCTTGCAATAAAAGCACGGTTCCTGCGGAACCGGTGGTGCGGAGGGCATAGGTCGTCCCTCTACAGCGCCCCTTCCGCCCAGCCGGCATTCTGGCGGCCCCCACGGTGACTGGTTTACTGGTTGCCATTGCGGCGGACCCCGAGGCGGGGCCCAGTTCCCCCTTGGTCCATTCTGCATCCCACTATTGGGGGGTGGTCCAGGGGTTTGAAGAAGGGGTCTTGGTGGGTACCAATTTTGGGGAGGGGGCCCTTCTACGGTCCAAGTTTGAGGGTTTTGAGGAGGAGGGGGAAGAGGGGGTGGTATTGTCCATTGCTGTCTTATCTCGTCCATATTAATTAGTCCAAAGTCCTCAGCAGTACAACCTTCGCAGTCGTTACCTTCACGGTGGATCCACTCTCCGTTGGGGAATTGGCCCCTATAGAAAGGCAAACCGCTCCTCCCGTGGTCCTCATAACCCCGGACAGGCCCCCACTTCTGATACTGTTCGCGTATGTAGTTCTGACTCTGATCCCCCTTTTTATTTTGATTAAATTGAGCCCGTTTCTCCTGGACAAACATTTGCAATATTTCCTCCTTAATATCCTTCTTCTCCTCTAAGGAGGAGCCCGGGCATTGTTCCAGCTTGTCGCATAATTCGTTGGTTGTCATTCCCTTCCAGCCGAAGAGGACGGACTGTACCTGTTTCTTTAATATCGGCCGAAGCCCCTCGATTAGATATTGATTTACCAATGGTTGGGGTAGCCCTCCCAGCTGCATCGGACCCAGTCCTCCCCAGCGCGCGATGGCCTTTTCCAACCTTTTTTTTTTTTTTTTTTTTTTTTTGTATACAAGATCGAGGCTCGTGAAAGAGCGAACATTAATTACACAGAAAGACAAACCGACACATAAAACATATAACATAGGGAGCGGTAGACAAGATGGGGAGAGAGGGGGAAGGACACAAACACAACATTTGAGAGCAGGGACCGAGAGACATGGAGACATCGAGAGATCTGAGAGAGGGCGAGGGCTTTGGGGGGGGGGGGGGGCGTGGGAAGGGGGCAGTGGGAGAGGTATAAAACATATGGACACTGCCAGGACTTCCAGGAAAGAAGTTGGAATTTCAAACAAGGTGGATCAGGGGTGAATTAGCGGGGGTAGAAAAGATCAAGGTTTTGGATGGGGGAAGATAAGAGATGGTGGTGAACAGCTGTTTAAAGACCTGGAGGGAGGAGTGGGATTGAAGGGAGTGAGGGAGTTTGTTCCAGAGGCGGGAGAAAAGAGGAATGAAAGAGTGAAGGTGAGCGGAGAGCCGAGATTTCGGCAGTTTAACCATCAGAGGGTTGCTGGCAGATCTTGTGCGACCTGTAGGAATATTTGGGGGACAGAGCACAGAGAGAGCTGGGGGTGCAAGGCCGGAGAGGAGTCGGTAGAAGACAGAAAGACCACCTACCTGCCTGCGGTGAGTGAGTGAAAGGCCCTCAGAGATAGCTTCATCGCGGGAGATTCCAATAATTCTGAAAGCTTTGGTTTCAACAGCGTGAAGCCAAGCTAGGTGTGAGGCAGGAGCACCGGCCCATAGGGGAGAACAGTATTCCATTGAGCTGCGGATGAAAGCCTTGTATGTGGTGAGGAGCTCAGGTGTGCCGAGGAAGGACTTCGCACGACGGAGGATGCCCAGTCGGCGACTGGCTTTGGAGGCCAGCTTGGAAATGTGGTTTTCCCAAGAAAGATCATGGCAGATAGTGAGACCCAAAATCTTGAGCGACAGAACTTCTTGGAGAGGATTGTTGAGAAAGTAGATGGGAGGGTTGTCCAGTCGATCTTTTCGGAGAGACATAGTAAGAGTGTGAGATTTGTCAGGATTGAAAGACATGTTCCACTTGTTTGACCAGTCTGTGATTTTGTCCAGGTCTTCAGAGAGTGAGGAGGCAGCAGACTGCCGATCTGAGGGAAGAGGAATGGAGCGGCAGAGAGTGGAGTCATCAGCAAAGAGATAGAGAGGATTTTCGAGAGAGTCAGAGAGATCATTGATGAAGACCAGAAAAAGCACGGGGCCCAGAACACTGCCTTGGGGAACTCCAGCCTGAACAGGAAGAGGAGATGAGAGAAACCCATTCAGGGCCACACGTTGACGACGACTAGAGAGGAAGTCTGCCAGCCATGCGTGGAGATTTCCATGGATACCAAAGGAGGAGAGTTTGGTGAGCAGAGCGGGGTGCCAGACCGTGTCGAAGGCACGTGATATGTCGAGGGAGACAGCTCTAATTTCCTGTTTGGCATTGAGGACCTCCATCCATTGTTGAGACAGCAGAAGCAGCATGTCCAGAGTAGAGTGACCTGGTCTGAAACCAAATTGATGATCAGAGATCAAGCCATTGGAGAAGAGGAAAGATTTCATATCAGAAGCAATGATGGATTCCATGACTTTGCTGATAATTGGGAGAAGGCTGATTGGTCTGTAGTTGCTAGGATCTGTTTTTGCACCTTTTTTGTGCAAAGCGGTGATGTTGGCTGATTTCCAAGCAGATGGCAGTTGACCTTGAGCAAAAGAGAGGGTGAAGAGAAACAGAGAGAGGGTGAGATAGAGCAGCAGAGCAGGATTTTAGGACCCGTGGGCTGATGCCGTCGGGTCCAGTTGCAGAATCAGAGTCGAGGGTTGACAGAAACTTTTCCACCTTGTCAGGAGGAAAGGACACGGAGTCCAGGAGCAGCAGGGTACGACTGGGTATGGTGGGTACCGAGAGGGATGGGTTTGGGACACAAGATTTAGAGGCAAACACAGAGTTGAGGCATTCAGCTTTTTCACGTGCGGAGTCAGCTGTGTAGCCGTTTGAGGTAAGGGAGGGGATGGAGGGGGAACAAACACCAGAAACGGATTTGACCAGACGCCACCAGGATTTGGAAGAGGGAGACAGATAAGAGAGTTCGGTCTTGAGAACGGAGAGATATTGTTTCCTGGCTCTCCTGAGGGTGGACACACACTTGTTTCGGGCTTTGTGAAAGGAAATGAGATTTCCTTCCGTTGGATTTGCTTTCCAGGAGACGAAGGCAAGTTGTTTCTGGGCAACAGCCTCACCACAAGATTCCGTGTACCATGGACGGGAGGAAGGGTATGACAACTGAAGACGAGATGGGATAAATCTGTGCATGAGAGAGAGCAATTTACTTTGGAAGAATTCCCAGGATGAGTTGATGTCAGAGGTGGTAGAGATGGGAGACCAGTCCAGATGATTGATGGCTGCTTGAAGACCGTGCCAGTTGGCCTGAGTGAAATGCCAGACTCGTCGACGCTGAGCAGGCTCCCTGAGGATGGTCAGAGAGATGTCCACTTTAACAAGGACATGATCAGATGATCCGATTGGAGCAGAAGAAGAGCAGCAGACATTTTCAGGGAAGTTAGTCATAACCAAGTCCAGAAGAGAAGATGTTCCGTTGACTGAGATCCGGGTCGGGAAATTGACAGATTGTGTCAGTCCCAGTGAGTCGCAGAAGTCCTTTGCTGAGGAGCCATGGCTGGTGAGAGAGGTACCCACACCCAGCCAACTGGCATGATGACAGTTGAAATCACCACATATGAGGAAGAGAGAGTTGGGATGAGTAGATAGAAGTTGGTCCATATCATCAGACAGCGAGATGTAGATGGAGTCATCACTGTTTGGTGGACGGTACAACACACATATGAACAAGAGGTGGGAGCGAAGGGGAAGCCGTAGCCAGAGGTATTCCTGGGGGTGAGGTGGAGAGAGTGCAGTGCAGGGCGAGTGAGGAAGAGAGTTTTTGATAAAGATAGCAACCCCGCCTCCAGGACGAGGCTCAGGTCTATCATACCGGAGGAGGGAGTAGCCCGGGAGAGATACTATGGAATCAGAGACATCATAAAGGAGGAAAGTTTCTGTTAAGCAGATCACGTCTGGTTTGACAGAAGCAACCTGTATGGAGAGATCAGTTAAGTTTGAACGAAGGCCCCGGATGTTTGACGTCCATACCGTTAATGAAGAGGAAGGGGGAGCATCAGATACAGAACAGGGGGGAGGAGGGGTAGGGTAAGATGTGGAAGAGGTGGAAGAGGTAGGGAGAGCTGTTGAAGGTGTGTCAGAGATTTCAGAATAGCTCGGAGAAAGGGAAGGATGGGGCGGACAAAAGGTTTGATGGTGATTGGGTGAGCCACAATGAGGTGTTATTTGAGGAGGGGGAAGAGCGAGGCAGAAGGTTGGGGGAGATGGAGGTGAGAGTTTGAAGGGGGAAGAAGCGGGGAGGACGCTTTGAGGAGGGGGAGTGAGAGGGGGGAAATTGAGAAGCAATGAGGGTGGGGAGATTTGAAGGGGAGGGGTGAGGGGGGAGTTTGGGAGGGAAGGGACAAGGGGAGGGATTTGAAAGGGATGGGATATGGGGGAGATTTGGAGGGGAGGGGTGAGGCAGGAGTCTAGGAGGGGAGGGGCGAGGGGGCGTCTTGGCGGGGAGGGGTGAGGGGGTAGTTTAGGAGGGAGGGGGCAAGGGGGGAGATTTGAAAGGGATGGGTGATGGGGAAGATTTGGAGGGGAGGGGTGATGGGGAAGATTTGGAGGGGAGGAGTTATGGGGAAGATTTGGAGGGGAGGGGTGAGATTGGATTTTTGAAAGTGTACGATTTATGGGAAACGAACATTTATTGCAAAATGAGTTTCTTGTGACCTTTGAGTTAAAAATACGTTTAAGGACGCTGGATGGAGGATGGAGTGCAGGAGAGTTTAGGGAATGTAGAAAAAAGGCACTATAGGAGATGGATATTTTTTTTGGGATGAATTGATTTGGTGAGCAAGTCGAAAGCAGCCTTTTAAAGAAGAAGAAGAAAAAGGTGTTATAAAATATGACGGAATACATAACTTGAGGGGAAAGTGTAAACATTGAAGGTTAATTGAAGGTTAACCTTTCTCGGTAATCTCCAATTTGTTCTCCTGGTTTTTGTTTTATGGCCCCGGTTTTTCCCCAATCCGGACCCCCTGCTGGCAACAGCGCCAGCTCGATGGCATCCAGCAGCCGGACCTTCAGTGCCTCCCATTGCGCTAGTGTTATCTGGCCCGCTCCTGCTGCCCTTGGATTGACCGGCGGCCAGTGTGCTCTTTGTCTAGCCCTTTCCCATACTTTGGGTGGGAGCACGGATACTCCCATATGAGTTATGTCTCGATAGTCGCACTCGCCAGCTAAAAACCAATTCGACATGGTTGGCACTATCTGCCGTGGATCCTCAATAAGCAGATGTTGAATCCTTTCCCGCATTACCGTTAAAGAGGATTCTTTCCATGGTACCCTTTCTCGAACCCCCTGACCTTGAGCATTAACTCCAATAATTTGTACGGGGCACAATGTTTTCCTTCCCTCTATTTCCTGACATTCCAATGGGGTAGTTTGTGAGGTCTCTTTCCCATTACAGCCTACCAGTGAGGGGTATAACCCATCCTGTCCTATCGGTGGCGGGAACCCTGCGATGTCGGTCCCGTCATCTATTCCGTTAGCCCCGAGTTGTGCAAACGGTCTTCCCTGGCTCGGGTGGTTCTGGGGTATCTGGGGCGCGATGGTAGCGGGGTTGCAGGGAGGTGGTGGCGGGAGTGCAGAAAGGATAGGTGGTGCCTGAAACCCCGGGACAGGGCTTAGGTCTGGGGCTGGGGAGGGTAGATTGGTCACTACTTCCCCTACCGCGGGGTCTGGGTTTTCAACGAGCGACATCAGTCGCGCGTTGGCCTGCCTCTCTATTTCTTTAATCGCTTCATCCTGTATTTTAGTCGCCTGTTTCCTCAGACCCTTGAGTTTTGTTACCTCACCGGCCAAGCTGGCCTGTTTCGACTTTGCGTGTCGCTTCATCGCTTCTTCCTTCCACCAACCAAAGACTTTCCAATAGTCAGGCGGGAAGTGTTTCGTGGCCTGTTCTAACTTTTCTAATGCCTCATACAACGCGTCCAATTTTTCCAGCGCAAAAGACCCTCCTTCGGGCCACGGTTCACCTAAATCCTTAGTCAGCGCAACCCATGACTTCCCTGGTCTCGCAGCATCATAGCCATACCTCCGAAACATGAAAAATGCTGGGGTATTTCTAAGCGGTTCACCTGCCTTTACAGTCTTATTACCCATCCTGTTCCCCATCCTAGGAAAATTTAGTTTACCGACGTAGCCTTGTACCCGTGAGGATCGCCCGCCTCGTGGTACAGCCGTCTACCTAACTCTTGAGAGGCTCGCAGCCTTGTACCCGTGAGGATCGCCCGCCTCGCGGTACAGCCACGCTACCTACTCTCCTGAGAGGTTCGCCCGCCTACTCAACCGTCTAACCTACCCTTACTGTACTCTCCTGGCGTCCTACGCCCTTATAATACTTCTAACCTTACTTATAATGCCAACGTCTCCCGGGTAGGCCTCGGATCGGGACGCCGCCCTTATCCTTACCCTCACAACCCAGAGATCTATTACCCCTTACCTTCAGGCGCCCAACGTGGGGCACTTTCCCTTACGTAACGTTACCCTGACGAGTCCATAAACAGTCAGTTGCTCCGGGACCCAAGCGGTCCGTATTTAAATTTAGGTTCGTGGATCAGGTTTGAGCAGGGAACGGAACAAACGGCACCCGAGCAAGAGAGTGGGTTACAATTTGGACTGACCCCAGGCTATAAAGGAAAAACAAAAGAAAACCACAGCTCACCTGACCCGGATCAATTGCCAGCTGGTCTCACCACTCACTTGCCTGGGACCGCGTCCCGGACTGCACAGACTGATCCCACCGCTGCCACCACTTGTCGGATTGGGACTTAGAACTTGGGACTCAGAAGACTCAGAGAAAGGAGCAACGGATATATTTATTAGAACTCGTTACACAAGCTTGCGGAGAAGCAGGAGGTCGCAGGAAGCTCACATGAAATGACCAACACTACAACAAGATGCTCTGAAATAATTCGATTAAAACTTGCTTTATATAAGGAATATCGGGTGTGGTTTTAGCTCACAAGATACAGAGACAGAATGGGCTCATTGGCCCTCCCACCATAGTCCCATCCTGTTGTTCAGTTAGTTAGAGGAAGCTCATCCAAGGCCACTCATAGGTTAGCTCAGATAAGGAGATGGTCAGCCATATGTGGCAACATGTTTACAACTTTCTGTATAGAAACCTTGGTTGGGAAAGTACAAAAGGAGGGGACACTCATAAATGTGTCAGCCCACAGGATATTGGCAAAGTTATGAAGCAGGCAGAGAGATAGCAGCTGCAACCAAGGCCAGGAAGGGGAACAAGAGATTGTGCCCACACAGGCCAAGAGCTCACAAGCACAGAACTCCTTATTAGGATATTACACATCCTCAATGCACAAGAAAGGACTAAGTATTATAAAAGAGTACAGCAATCAGTCAAAACAAAACATATAATTGGTTATACTTGGTAATTGGTAAAGCAGCAAGGATCAACAAAGGGGGAGGGGCATTACAGCTCCCTACATATATATATATATATATATATATATATATATATATATATATATATATATATATATATATATATATATATATATATATACATATATATATATATATATATATATATATATATATATATATATATATATATATATATACACATACACAGGGGCGGATTCAGGAATTTCAAGACGGGGGGGGGGGGGGGTGTATGAAACTATAGCGCTGGGGGGGGGATAAAGGGGGGTCTGGGGGTCCTCCCCCAGGAAATTAAAAAAAAAAGATCGTCAGAAACAGCATTTCGGGTTCTTGGAAGTTTATGCAGTTCCTTGCGTTCTTCCCTGGTCCAACAGTTCAAGAGATTTGCGATGAGTAATGGTCGGATAGAGGAACTGGTGAAACGACTTGCCCAGCTGTTCCTTCTGCTATAAGTTGATGAATTTTGTCGGTGTGTGTGTGTGTGTGTGTGTGTGTGTGTGTGTGTGTGTGTGTGTGTGTGTGTGTGTGTGTGTGTGTGTGTGTGTGTGGTGGGTGGTGTGCATGCGTGCGGCGTGTTTTTTGTGTAGTTCTACTGGAGCTTTCTGATATGGAATTTCTGATTTGTGTAGTTCTCGCGAAATAATTGTTATGATCTCCTAAGTTAATTTGGCTAATTAACTGCAAAGAATCCAGAAGAATTCCCATGTTTCTAAACGCACGCCATGTTAAGGTGTATAGAGCAGCTTAATAGGTTCTTCCAAGGCATGCCATTCTCATTACTAAATAAATAACAAAAACAATGATAATATTTAGTAAGCATTTATTCCAACTCGAGCACTATATCAGGCAGGTATGCTGCAAGGCCATGAAAGCCGATGAAAATTTGGTCCATTTGGACCAACGGGCTCACTAGTAGTTATAAAAGTCCTGTGCACTCCCACAGTGTGAAATGATGGCGATGACAGACTGTGTGCTGGGCAAAGCCCGGCTCCGCCATGCGCCAAGGTTGTGAAGCTCAAGGCAGGGGGTTCTTTCCACAAAGCCCGGCTCCGCCATGCACCGAGGTTGTGAAGCTCAAGGCAGGGGGTTCTCCCCACAAAAGAGATCAGATAGGACAGCGGAATGTGAATTATTTTATTAATCGTAAATTATGCTATTTTGGAATAGATGGCGCTTGTGTTTCTGAATGAAAATGTCACACACATCATGTGGGGATATGGTGAAGTCATGGTGTATGTTCATGAGGGCCAGAGATGCCATCCGACTTTCTCCCATGGAATATCTTAGGTAGGTCTTCAGATGACGCAGGCAAGAAAATGAGCATTCGGCCTCACAGGAGGCTACAGGGAGGGTGCATCCAATATGGAGTAGGACTTTGATGGATGGAAATTCGGCTCCATCTACTGTGCAGAAACAATCCATGAATGTGCTTGGAAGCGTGTTGTTGGGCTTCCTTCTCCAAAACATCTGCCAGTCTCAGCTCATTTATCAGTCCTGCGGGATGTTCCATGTCGTTTTTCCAACGCAATAGCTTCTGATGTCGGGCTGGAATGTCGCAGGTATCGGCGATTATTGCAGATGGCATCAGCAGAAACAGATCACCACCTTCCCGATTTTCAGCACAGCATCGGGTGTCCATTTCCTGGCTGAGGTGGTCGAGAAATGGAATGCACATGTTTCTGAGGTAGAAGAGCAAGGGAGTATTGGCGGCAGAGTTGGACGATGGATTTGTCGTTTTACAACTCTCGGCATTGTGACATCACCTCCTACAGATTCTATCATGGCCTTAGCGTGATCGAACCACAGAGAGAATTCAGTTTCAGCATTTTACCGAAGTTGAGTGAGCGCGTCCTTCTTGTCGTCAATCATAGAGTGTGCCTCCAGCACATCCATGCCGTTGCGTTGCAGCTTGTGGGCAAGGCCTTTTAAAGTATGTCGGCTGTTCTTCATTGTAATGAATACAACAACAAACTGAAAAGACGTCAGTGAGCTCAGAATTCCCTGTGCAGACACGCGGCTATCACGGTCCCACCCCCAGGAATTCTCATCACCGTCGGGATTTACAATCCTGTCCAAACAAATACAGACAAATGGATATAACTCTTCGACTGTCTCGTAACAAGAGTGTGTTCTCCACCCACCTCGTCTTGCACAGACCTTTCAGTTTTTTTGCTGAGGTTTCCTCTTCTTGCTCAGATAAGGTCTTTTCAAGGTACCGTTATCTCTTGGGTGAGTTCTTGAAAAATCTATAAAGCTCGTTAATGGTATCAATCATATTGCGAACCATGGATATTCTACACGCTGCTGCGATAGACAAATGTAGCACATGACTGTTGCAGTGAGTGTAGAGCGCCAAAGGCTGGACAGCTTTAATCTGCGCTTGAGTTCCGATTCTGGATGACGCCATTGATGATGCACCGTCATAGCTTTGCCCTCTTGCCTTACTGATGTCCACACCTCTTCTGAATAAACAATCTATGATGGCCTTTCCTATAGCTTCCCCAGTAGTTCTCTCTAGCTCTATGAAATCAAAGAATACTTCTTTAACTGAAGGTTGTGAGGCCAGGGTGTCGAGGAACCGGAGTGAAATACTGAGAATTTCATGGTTGGAATGAAGCTCCGTTACCTCATCGCATATGATGGTGAAAAATCCACCCTCCTTCAAACACTTGGTCAGTCCGTCTCTAATGTGGCCACCAATGTCTCCATCACTTCGTTCTGGATGGTCTTAGAGGGTACAGCGAGCATTCTTGTTGCCACTCAGCAGATGCTCCCGTAAGATCTCATCGTTTTCAGCAATGTGACTCCAAATGGTGAGGAAATTTCCTTTGTTTGAGATATCGTCACATTTCAGCGAATTGTCATCTCGATCTCCCCTGAGTGCTATGTTCTGCCGACCGCAGAGCAGTACCACACCGACAATTTGTCGGAGGATGTGTAGATTTTTTTCATAGTTCAATTTGTTCTGCTCGGAAATCAAATATGATATTCTGTGGGTCGGATTTCGGACACTTTCCATCAAATCATTAGCAGCAAGCATGGCTTGTTTATGGTAGTTCAGTGAATGGTGTGTCGAACCCTGGTGTTGGGCTATCGGCTCGGGTGCCGGCTTAGGATCCTCGGATCCTGGGTTCGAATCTCGGTCGATCGCTGAATTAACGCCAGGGGGGTTGACTCAGCCTGTCATCCTTCCGAGGTCGGCTAATTGAGTACCAGTTCACTGGTAATTCCCTGTTTGTCGTTAAAGGCGGCAAAAAGGGTTGGCGTCAGGAAGGGCATCCGGCCGTAAAACATTGCTTCAAAAAGGGGACCGAAAAACAACAACAACCACGGTCCCCGAAAAAGGCCAACCCCCGCTTGCGGGGAAAAATGGCCTCTAAAGGTGTTTTTTTGTTTTTTTTAGTGAATGGTGTGTCGCCAGTGCACCGTCTGTACCAGTTGCTTCCCGTAGGTTGGTTAAGGCCGATCGAACTAGCACCCCTGACTTAATTTGATCATTTTTTGGAGGGAACATAACACAGAACTTACACATCCCACCTCCAAGTACAGAACTGTAAGCCAACCATTTGTAACGATCGAGCCACTCTCTACGAAAATTCAGCACATATGAACCATTTTGTCCCTTACGGTTGATCCCTTGAACACACAGGGAATTAAAATGTTGTGGGCAGTGATGCTCGTTTAAGTACTCGATTTTCTCGTCACCCGGACGCGACTCAATACGAACATTATCGGCCACAATATCACCGACATCATAAGCTGGCGCGGCCTGTTTGCCTTCCAACACAGGCACTGATTTGTCGTTTGTTGCGTCACTCACTTTGAGAGTGTTTGTATTGCCAAGGGGATCGGAAGACGTGGTTGCTTCATAACGGCGTACTCGTACCTCTGGTTGGGCCTCAGGTGCTGCGGGCTGCGGCAGGCCTACCCAGTGGGTGTTGTTGCCTCATCTGTTGTTATAGTATGGTCTGTTTGCAGTGATGGACGAAAAGAAGTCCGTAATCATCCTCTTTTTTGGATCTTCCATGACACTCACTCGTTGTGTCTTAAGACAAAGTAAGTGATCCGATGTTTGTCGATATGATGCCTCTGTAGACCGCATTGACCAGTTTCCTCAGCGCTCAGCAATGCATTATTGGATGGACGAGTCCACTAAAGTGCTCGACGAGGGGTGTTGACAATAGGATTGTACTATTGTGAACGTACCCCACGTCGAGCGATTTAATGAACTCGTCGACATAGCACATGAGTATCGATCCTGTACACACACGAATAATGCACAAACATGAAGAGAAATTTGAATTCTGCGCAAACTGTACTGCAACCATTATAATTGTGCTCCGCTGAAAACGAGTTTTAATGTAATGCTGTGTATTTATGCTCCGCCCATGTTTGCCTCATGCATATCATGCTCCACCCATGTTTTCCTCATCACATATTCAATTCATGCTCCACCCATGTGTTGCGTCATCGCCACGGCGTTATCTTCGCGTCATATCCGCTGGAGTGGCTGCTGCTGATAATTTCGCTTTGGACGGTGGATTTATGTGATGAAAGTATGGGTTTTTTACCGTCGCACTTGGAGTGTTTTATAATAGAGCCAAAGTGATTTGAAACCTCTGAGCGTTGGTAAGCCGCCTGAAACGTTCCTTGTTCAAACTAATCTGGACGCGAGGGCTGTTCCAGGATATTCAGAGCTTATAATTTATCAAAAATTCAAAGGGGGGGGGGGGGTGGGGTGTGCACCCCCTGCACCCTCATCCTGGATCGAAGGTGGGGGTGCGCACCCCCTGCACCCCCCACCCCCTGGATCCGCCCCTGATATATAATATATATATTGCACGTCATTGCACACACACACACAACGAAGGAGGTAGGTACAAGAGTAAAATGAAAACAATGTTTGAGAAAACGAAGGAAATGGGGATAATATTAAGAGAGATAAGAAGGTGAAAAAGTTAATTATGAGGGGAGAGAATATCGAAAGTTGTTTCCGGATGCAGATAAGTGAAGTAACTGGAGCGTAAGAGTGGACAAATCATTGAGGTGGAGGGTGAGGAAGTATCCAAGTTGTGCCATTTTGCTTCCCTAAGTTGCAGCTTGCCTCCTACGATATTTTTCTGCTTTTCAGAATATCAGCACACCTCTCAAGCACTTCAGCTCGTTCCAAACATGGCAGGTGCATTTGATGACTGCTGATTTCCAATTGTCAAGCACTTGAACAGCTTCCTGGGTGAAAGATTGATTGTACTACTTTGATCTGTCTAGAAAGTAATGGCCTGGATCCTTCGTACAGTATATACCTAACATCATTGCATGTTGTAATTCCTCTCCAATTATTACAGTTGACCAATCAGTTTGTTTCTAAAGTGATCGAAGACTCACTGACTTTGTATATTTCTATATATAGAGGAGCTGCGACATGTATCTACATATGAGATATTATAAAATGTCGAGATATTAGCAGACATCCTTACAAGTACTCGTACCTTTACATGAATTGCAAGGAAAAGAGTAAATGATAGATAAATCTACATATTATGGTGAATTTGAACGTGAGACGCTGAGAATTATGAGCAATCATTTCAGATGGGAATGTCAAACAGGCTAACCAAACTTTTTATCATATCTTCACAAAATCAAGGCTCTTAGAGGAGCGAGGTGACTGAGGATAAAAAGGTAATGAACTGACACTGACAGTGCAGATAATGCAATTAAATTCATGGTTTTATTATCAAATCATCACAGCCAGAATCTGAATTGAGAATGATTCACAATATAAAATGAAAATCAAGATAATGAAAAAAAAAATTGTAATGACTGTAATGACACCAACAAATAAATAAAATGAATTGAAAAGTAGTACTTTTGGTTTTTTTTTAAATATTGTCCTGTGGACGGCTCTCAGTCAACATAGAGCGTCCACAGATGGCAATCGAGCGTAATGAGGTGTTATCCAATTCAATGGCGGATTATACACGAGCAGGGGAGTTTGGGGGGAGAATGCCGCTTACCTGACGGTCCGACGATGTCTTCACCTGCAAATTAATAAATAATAATAATAATAATTCATTTATTTTGTATAGCGCTTTCAAACCAAAAACGGAGTTGATGTACAAAAAGTAAATGCGGCTTTATTGCCGGACTCCGAGAACAAAGAAATGCGCCGGAAGAACTAAAACCCTGGGATCACACTCACAGACTTCAAATACAAGACAATGGGAAGGATAATAAAATAAATCGTTGTGTTGGGTTCTGTGGTGCGTCTTATCTGTATGGATGTCGGGTCCGTTCGGCCATCCAGGCTCCGATGTTCGCGCTCCGTCAGGCCCACGTATGCCGCTGCTGGCAAGCCTCGTGCCCCTGTGTGATCGCCCACGAGGTCCGGTGCATGAACGTCAGGCAAGAGGATCGTCGGCGCTCCAACGTCTCCCCAACGTCCAACAAGCAGGACAATCTCCGGAACGCAAGAGAAGAGGTCCAAACGGGAACGAAAGGCAAACAGGGAAGAGATCCAAATGGGAACGAAAGGTAAACAGGGAAGAGGTCCAAACAGGAACGAAAGGCAAACAGGGAAGAGGTCCAAGCAGGAAGGAAGCCAAAACGAGAAGGGCTAAAATGCCGGCGAGCTAGTTGTTTTATCGCTCGTTCTCTGACGTCAGCCCTCTTCCTCTGCCAATCAGTGCCTCCTTTCCTTGTGACCTTTCGCGCCTTTATACGTCACCGGCGCTTCTCCTCCAACCAGTGCGTAGCTTCTTACCCGTCTTTTCACGCCCTCCTCACTGATTGATCGAGCGCCTTTTGTGTCACGTCATCGTGTGGCACGTCCTTCATCTTCCCTACCCTCCAATCAGCGACCTGCCTCCAACTCGCCCCTCACCCCTGTCAATCACGAGTTCTCCTGGGCATGGCTCTCAGCCTGCCTGTGCGATGTTTGTTTTCATGCCGGCGTTGTACGCGGCCGCTTCCGGTCTGTTCTTCCGTAAGTCATTGCGGCGGTAGGGGAATTATTTAATGTGTGGTGCGCTAATGGGCCTAGCTAATGTCCATGGTATGTATTGCCATAAGGGACAATGGATAAATCACAGAGGGGCCAACACACAATGGAATTAGCATAATCCCTTCGAACTACCGAACATACCCTGCTCCCTCATGGCGGGCACACAGATCCAACTTATCCGACATCCGGTCTAACACAGAACTTATTACATCGAGATTCTCTAGCACGACAGATGAAGCACCTCCCTATGCAGATCTACCTAAATCTATATATGCCCCAGCCCAACTGACATAACAATATCTATATGCAGGCATATACTCGTATAACATGAAAAATAAGAATCAATACAAGAAATACAATCTATAATAATAAAAGGCAGTGTCTGTCCGTCCGTCTGCCCGCCCGTCCGTCAGTCAGTCTGTCCATATGTCTGTCTCCTCCATAACTCCAAAACCATGAAACCTAGTGGCCCCAATGTTTGCATGCATAAACCTGGACCTCCAACAGATTGCAAGGATGAAAACTGGGCGTTTGGGTGTGTTATAACATCCTTATTGAAGATGATTAACGAGGTGCTCATAAGGAAAAAACCAGATGTGGTGGTTTACCAATATGGCAGCCCGCCATTTTGGTCAGCCCATTGCACCTCACTGGGTTCTTAAGCCACCATTTTGTTTCGGGCCGACTCAAACATGCCTTGCCTTGGGAACACCATCGATTGTCATTACATAATTGAAGCATATCATCAAAATCTGGATTCGGATATGAGAATTGGATGCTGTAGACTAAATAATGTCCAAATCTGGAGTGAAATCTGACAAAATTGACCATATCTTGCGATTTTATAACTAAGTGTATGTATGCATTTATTTAAGCAAGGCTGGGATTCTCCTTCTGATGTTAGTTTTTATTTATTTAACTTAGTCAGGTAAAACACATCTCGCGATACGAGATCTGTGCCGGTGATAGATATACGCATCTTGCTATACCGTATACGAGATTGGTGCTCGTGATAGATATACGCATCTCGCTATACCATATACGAGATCGGTGCTCGTGATAGATATACGCATCTCGCTATACCATATACGAGATCGGTGCCGGTGATAGATATACGCATCTTGCTATACCATATACGAGATTGGTGTTCGTGATAGATATACGCATCTCACTGTACCGTATACGACATTGGTGCCGGTGTGTGTGTTACAGTGTATGTGTGTTACTATGTGTGTGTGTGTGTGTGTGTGTGTGTGTGTGTGTGTGTGTGTGTGTGTGTGTGTGTGTGCGTTACTATGGGTGTGTGCGTTACTATGTGTGTGTGTGTGTTACTATGTGTGTGTGTGTGTTTCTATGTGTGTGTGTTACTATGTGTGTGTATGTGTCTGTGTGTTACTATGTGTGCGTGTATGCTGCCATAATTGGGGTGTGTGTGTGTGTGTTACTATGTGTGTGTGTGTGTGTGTGTGTGTTACTATGTGTGCGTGTGTGCTGCCATATTCGTGTGTGTGTTTGTTACTGTGTGTGTGTGTGTGTGTGTGTTTGTGTTACTGTGTGTGTGTGTGTGTGTGTGTTTGTGTTACTGTGTGTGTGTGTGTGTGTTACTGTGTGTGTGTGTGTGTGTGTGTGTGTGTGTCTGTGTGTTACTATGTGTGCGTGTGTGCTGCCATATTGGTGTGTGTGTGTGTGTTACTATATATGGGTGTTTGGGTCTGTTATAACATCTGAGACTTGTACAGGAGAAATATTTTGGAATGTTCAGTCAATATCATTCTTCATTTTTGTTCTTTAAAAATGTTTTATCGAGGAAATGTAAGGAAAAAAGATGGAGGAAAAGGCATCCTTAATGTACTGTATCATCAACGTTGTATTTGAACATAACAGACATTGATAATGACGCACAGTATAATGCACATCCACACACACACACACACACACACACACACACACACACACACACACACACACACACACACACACACACACACACACACAGTAACACACACAGTAACACAGTAACACACACACAGTAACACAGTAACACACACACAGTAACACAGTAACACACACACAGTAACACAGTAACACACACACAGTAACACAGTAACACACACAGTAACACAGTAACACACACACAGTAACACACACACACACACACACACACACACACACACACACACACACACTAACACAGTAACACAGTAACACACACACAGTAACACACACACACACACACACACAGTAACACACACACACACACACACACACACACAGTAACACACACACACACACACACACAGTAACACACACACACACACACACACACACACACACAGTAACACACACACACACACACACACACACACACACACACACAGTAACACACACACACACACACACAGTAACACACACACACACACACACACAGTAACACACACACACACACAGTAACACACACACACACACAGTAACACACACACACACACAGTAACACACACACACACAAAATCAAGATGGAATCAACAAAATTTGGTGGAAAGGTTTGTTGTGTGAAAGGCCAAATTGATTAGAATATAATTCAGATCTGTATCCGGATACGGATATGAGAATTTTGAATGGTGAAGCTGCTTCAATATTTGGCTAGGTCCTCCTTCTATCCATCCATCCGTCCGTCAAAAATGAAAAAAAACCTGTTTAAACCACCATATATTATTCTAAAGAGTTCTAATCTAAAAGGTAATCCTAACGAGTTTCGTTCGTTTCTTGGCTTTGCTTATTTCATATTTAAAATGCCAAACTAAACCACTTCCTTCAGACACGGGTGCGATTTTTAAGTGATTCTTTACCATTGAGAGATAGAGCCAAAACAATATATAGCACGATATCTCAAAAGCTTATGGACGGAATCGGACGAAATTTGGCGGAAAGGTGAGCTGTGGGACAAGGACGAATTCATTAGATTTTATTTGCAGATCTGGATCCGGATACAGATACGAGAATTTTTTTTTACTGATTCTTCACTATTGAGAGATAGGGACAAAACTATATATAGGCATGATATATATATATATATCTGTGCAGTGTCTGTCCTGTGTTGTGTTGTGTTGTCTTGAGTTGTCACTGAACTACTTTCTCAAATTTTTGTGAAATCGTACCAAACTTCTGGTATGCACATATCTCTCCCGTCGGTATGTCCTAAGGGTATTTATTTTGAAAAGATTTCCAATTTTGTTTTTTTTTTTGGGGGAATTTTTTTTTTTTTCAACTTAGGTTTTCAACTTCAATTGTTTAGAAAATGTGATATCACGTACATTACAAATACATTTGTGCATTATGATTGGTGTAAACCATGACAAAACGGCAACTCAGGTACAGTCATTTATCTATATATCTACATATCTGGGCATTGTCTGTGTTGTCACTTAACGACTCCCTCAAACTTTTGTTTCCGTGGTTGTGAAGTGTTTTTAATAACGTGGTCGTGGTTTTGAATCACGTGGTGGTGACGTATTTTGAATTATGTGGTGGTGAGGTGTTTTGAATTACGTGATGGTGAGGTGTTTTGAATTACGTGATGGTGAGGTGTACATCCTTGGCTAAAATAAGCCCGTTCCTCAGTAACGACGCTTGGTGAGGCGAGCGCAGCGAGCCGAGTCAAGCTATATATATGATATATATATATATATATATATATATATAATATATATAATATATATACATAATATATATAATATATATATATACATATATGTACATATATATATATATATGTATGTATATATATATATATATATATATATATATATATATATATATACTGTATATATATATATATATATATATATATATATATATATATATATATATATATATATATATATATATATATATATATATATATATATATACAGTCACGTGAAAAAGTAAGTACACCCCATGTAAAGTTTTAACTTTTTCAACATATTTCAACATGCAGCTATTTGATCTTCATTTCAACAATATTGATAGATAAAGGTGATAAAATATAACAAATATCATGAAACATTTACATTTTGTAGTCCATTGTATAATTTAAATAAACATAAATGCAAATTTCGCATGTGGAAAAAGTAAGTACACCCTTGGGTGGTATTTCCCCCTTTGGCAGAAACAACCTGAAGTAGGCATTTCTTATAATTGTCAACCAGTCTCTGACATCGACTGGGAGAAATTTTTGCCCACTCCTCCATGCAGAATTCTTTCAGCTGTGCGATGTTTGAGGGGTTTCTTGCATGCACAGCTTGTTTCACATCCCCCCACAATATCTCGATGGGATTTAGATCCGGGCTTTGACTTGGCCATTCCAGAACCCTCCATTTCTTTCTTTTCAGCCATTCCTTGGTGGATTTACTGGTATATTTAGGGTCATTGTCATGTTGCAAGGTCCACCTTCGGTTGAGCTTCAACTTTCCGACAGATGGCCCCACATTATCCTCAAGCACCCTCTGGTACAATGAAGAATTCATAGTGGATTCTATGATGGTGAACTGCCCTGGCCCTGATGCAGCAAAGCTGCCCCAAACCATAATATTTCCACCACCATGCTTTACAGTTGGTATCAGGTTCTTGTGGTCAAATGCTGTCTTTGGTTTTCGCCAAACATGTCTTCTGGTACTGTGGCCAAATAGCTCAACCTTTGACTCATCTGTCCAGAGCACATTGTTCCAGAAGTGCTGGTCTTTGCCTTGGTGTTCATTGGCAAACTTTAGTCTTGCCCTGATGTTCTTTCTGGACAGCAAAGGTTTCCTCCTGGCACACCTCCCATGTAGATCAAATTTGTGCAGCCTCTTTCTAATGGTAGACTCGTGCACTTTGACATCAACAGTGGCAAGAGCTACCTGTAGGTCCCGTGATGACATTCTGGGGTTCTTAGAGACTTCTGTCAGCATCTTGCGGTCTGCGCTCAGGCTGAACTTGCTGGGGCGGCCTGGCCTGAACAAGTTGGCAGTTGTTTGGAATCTTCTCCACTTGTAGATGATCTTCCGGACAGTCGAATGATTGATTTCAAATTGTTTGGAGGTCTTTTTAAATCCCTTCCCAGACTCGTAGGCATCTATAACCTTCTTTCTGAAGGCCTCAGAGAGCTCTTTTGATCGAGGCATGGTGACGCCGCAGACTTCAACAACAAAGAGCAAACCAAACGAAATGTCTGAGGTTTAAATAAGACAGGTTCCTCCAAGATCCTCTCCAACGATGTTCTAATTATTTGCACCTGAGCTGGTGCACCTGATTCTAATTTTAGGTATTTGAAGTAGTGATAAATGTAGGGGTGTACTTACTTTTTCCACATGCGAAATTTGCATTTATGTTTATTTAAATTATACAATGGACTACAAAATGTAAATGTTTCATGATATTTGTTATATTATATCACCTTTATCTATCAATATTGTTGAAATGAGGATCAAATAGCTGTATGTTGAAATATGTTGAAAAAGTCAAAACTTTACATGGGGTGTACTTACTTTTTCACGTGACTGTATATATATACAGTCGTGGCCAAAAATATTGGCACCCTTCCACTTTTTCCAAATAATGCACCATTTCTTCCAGAAAATTGTTGAAATTAAAAAATATTTTGGTATCCACAAATGGATTTCTTTGGTTTGCGAGGGAACAAAACAAAAAAAAGCTGAAACAAATACTAAATCTTAGCTTATTCCACACAGAAATCCTAAAATGGCTTGGACAATATAATTGGCATATTTTAGAAGTTGTTAGAAATAATTAGATTTCAAGCAGGTGATTCTCCTTTACTTTGGAATTAAACTCACCTGTGGTGAGTTGCAGCTGCTTGCAATATAAAAATCACCGATTCAACCAGTTTGAGGAGGTCAGACACAAGATTGTAGCCAAGCATGGACAATCTCAAGGCTACAAGTCCATGTCCAGAGATCTTGATGTTCCTGTGTCCACCATACGCAATTTTATCAGGAAATTTAAGGCCCATGGCACTGCAGCCAACCTCCCGGGATGTGGTCGCAAGAGAAAACTTGATCAAAGATTGCAGCGTAGGTTTGTTCGATTGGTGGAGAAAGCACCATGATCAACTGGCAAACAGATTCAAGCTGACCTTCAGACACAAGGTACGACAGTTTCAACTCACACCATCTGTCAACAACTCAATGAAAGGGTGTTCTATGGTAGCAGCCAACTGCTGAGGGAGAGATATAAGAAAGCCTGACTGGAGTTTGCCAAAACACACCTGAACAAGACAAAATCCTTCTGGGAGAATGTCATGTGGACAGATGAGACCAAATTAGAGTTTTTTTTGGTGAAGCACATCATCTCTATGTTTACAGAAAACAAAATGAAGCCTTCAAGGAAATGAACACCTTCCCTACAGTCCAACATGGAGGAGTTTCAGTGATGTTTTGGGGTTGGTGCCCTGCCCCTGGCACTGGGTGCCCTGAATGTGTGCATGGCATCATGAAATTAGGAGATTACCAAGGCATTTTGGACCGCAATGTTTCACCCAGTATCAGAAAGCTGGGTTTACGTCGAAGGTCATGTGTCTTGCAGCAGGACAATGTCCCAAACATACTTCAAAAAGCACCCAGGAATGGTTTAAGACAAAACGCTAGATTGTTCTGAAGTGGCCAGCAATGAGTCCAGATCTAAATCCCATTGAACACCTGTGGGGAGATCTGAAAACATCTGTTGGGAGAAGCACCCTTCAAATGTGGGAGAACTGGAGCAGTTTGCACAAGGAGAGTGGGCTAAACTGCTAGTGGAGAGTTGTCGGAAGCTCATTCATGGCTATGGGAAGCACTTGACTGCATTATTTTGTCCATAAGCTGTACTACCAAATATTAAGTCTAGGGTGTCAATAATTTTGTCAATGCCATTTCTTTTTATTTACTGATTTAAAAGGATATATTAAGTTCTGAATCAAAAACAACGGTTCTTAATATTAACAGTGAAATCAAGAATTGTGGAGACCAAGTACTTTTGTCAATTTCAACTTATTTTTCAAGAAATTTGTGAGTTATTTGAAAAAAGTGCAAGGGTGCCAATATTTTTAGCCAATATATATATACGGCAATACCGCAGTGCAGCTCATAGAGGCTGCATTGGGAGGGAGAGGTGTACACTAATTGATTGATTAATTGTATAATTAAAATCAATAAAAGATTATCACAAAATATTTTCTTAATCAATTGGCTAATAAGCATAACCAAACCACTCGTGCTTCATCCGAAGATGTATCTTTTAGAAATTTAATTAAATAGGTCATTAATAAATAATTAATTGATTAATCAATAAATAATTAATCGATTAAATGATTTATCAATAAATCAAAAATATCCTTGATAAACCACCACCATTTCATCCGAATCTGTAACTTAAAAAATTCATTAATTAGGTCATTCATGGAATAATTAAATAATTAATCGATTAAATGATTAATCAATGAATCAAAAATATCCTTGATAGCCACATCACTTGGTCACTGTCATGTCCAAATATTAGCTTCCCAGCTCAAAAGGTGCCTGAGATATTGGCCAAATGAGAAAGAAAATAAATAAATGATTAATAATGAAAATAAATAAATAAAATCATTAAAAAATTAAATTATTAATCAATTCGGTCACAGAACACATAAACCACCACCATTTCACCAGAATCTGTAACTGAATTTTTTATTTTTTATTTTAGTAATTAATCGAATAATTAAATAATTAATCGATTAATTGATTAATTGATTAATCAATAAATCAAAAATATCCTTGATAGCCACATCACTTGGTCACTCATGTCCAAATATTAGCTTCCGAGCTCAATAGGTGCCTGAGATATTGACCAAACGAGAAAGAAAATAAATAAATGATTGATAATGGAAATAAATAAATAATCATCATAAAAAAATTAAATTATGAATCAATTCGGTCAGAGAACACATAAACCACCACCATTTCATCAGAATCTGTAACTTAAAAAAAAAAAAAAAATTAGTCATTAATCGAATAATTAAATAATTAATCGATTCATTGATTAATTGTTTAATTAATAAATCAAAAATAGCCTTTGCAGCCAAATCACCTGGTCATTGGCATGTCCAAATATCAGCTTCCTAACTCAAAAGGTGCCTGAGATATTGGTCAGAAGAGAAAGGAAATTTGATTAATTAAATAAGTACTTAACAAGTACACATACATTCAAAGTACACCGCCCCCATGCCAAATAATTAAATATCCTACAGCGCGGCATTGCCGGGGTGCCTCCGGCGCCCGGCAATACCGCAGTGCAGCTCATAGAGGCTGCATTGGGAGGGAGAGGTGTACACTAATTGATTGATTAATTGTATAATTAAAATCAATAAAAGATTATCACAAAATATTTTCTTAATCAATTGGCTAATACCATAACAAAACCACTCGTGCTTCATCCGAAGATGTATCTTTTAGAAATTTAATCAAATAAATCATTAATAAAAAATTAAATAATTAATTGATTAATCAATAAGTAATTCATCGATTAATCAATAAATAATGAATCGATTAAATGATTAATCAATTAATCAAAAATATCCTTGATGGCCACATCACTTGGTCACTGCCATGTCCAAATATTAGCTTCCCAGCTCAAAAGGTGCCTGAGATATTGGCCAAATGAGAAAGAAAATAAATGAATGATTAATAATGAAAATAAATAAATAATAATCATTAAAAAATTAAATTATCAATCAATTCGGTCACAGAACACATAAACCACCACCATTTCATCAGAATCTGTAACTGGGGGAAAAAAATTTTTTAAAGTAATTAATCGAATAATTAAATAATTAATCGATACATTGATTAATTGATTAATCAATAAATCAAAAATATCCTTGATAGCCACATCACCTGGTCACTCATGTCCAAATATTAGCTTCTGAGCTCAAAAGGTGCCTGAGATATTGGAGAAGATAAATAAATGATTAATAATGAAAATAAATAAATAATAATCATTAAAAAATTAAATTATTAATCCTTTCGGTCAGAGAACACATAAACCACCACCATTTCATCAGAATCTGTAACTTAAAAATACAATTTTTTTTTGTCATAATCAAATAATTAAATAATTAATCGATTAATTGATTAATTGATTAATTAATAAATCAAAAATATCCTTTGCAGCCAAATCACCTTGTCATTGGCATGTCCAAATATCAGCTTCCTAACTCAAAAGGTGCCTGAGTTAATGGTCAGAAGAGAAATGAAATTTAATTAATTAAATAAGTACTTAATTAATCGCTAATAATTAAATAACTCATCAATTAATTGATTAATCAAAAAACAAAAAATACCGTTTTTGACAAAGGACTTGCTCACTATTGTGCCGAAATTTCAGCTTCCTAGCTCAAAGGATGGCTGAGATATCGCCCGGACAAACAAACAACCAAGAAAACAAACAACCAGAGTGAAAACTGAGTACTCTCTTTCAGCGTGCGTCACTGCCGAGCCCCCTTCGGTGCCCAGCATTGACGATTTGCAATGCCTGGAGATGGTATAGGAAAGGAGCGGTGTACAATTAAACGCTAATAATTAAATAACTCCTCAATTAATTGATTAATCAAAAAATACTGTTTTTGACAAAGGACTTGCTCACTATTGTGCCGAAATTTCAGCTTCCTAGCTCAAAGGATGGCTGAGATATCGCCCGGACAAACAAACAAACAAGAAAACAAGAAAGCAAGAAAACAACCAGAGTGAAAACTGAGTACTCCCTTTCAGCGTGCGTCACTGCCGAGCCCCCTTCGGTGCCCGGCAATGACGATTTGCAATGCCTGGATATGGCATAGGAAAAGTGCGGTGTACAATAATAGTAGACTCCAGAGGGTTAACCACCAAAACTGCTGGAGGAGCTCTTCAAGGCAACAAGAACTGCCCAAGAAATTGCTGTAAGGATAGGATTTTGTGGAAAGAGGCCTGAAGTTCAAGTGGGCCATAGAGTCAGCTTTAAATCCATACACAGAACTTCACGGGGAGTTAAAACAGAAGGCAAAGCAAGTGCCTATAACACAATTATTCTTTAGGCCTACTTCAACAGCTGCCAGCAGCATTTCAACCCCTTCCACCAGCAATTCAACACCATCCACCAGCAAATCATCACCCAAACCTCCAACAACCACCTCACAATAAGGTGAGTTATTTTGCAATAATACAGTACTATTATGATACTAACACTTATTTTAATGTATATTTAATAATGCTGCACCATTCCATACAAAGAAACATGTAAAGAATGCAAGAAAGGCTGTTTAGGGTCCGTTTTTTGGGAGCCTGGAACATATCCCCAATTTCCCCATACGCTTAATGATTCCTCCAACGCGAATTCCTCCAACACGAGGTTATCCCAGAACGTATCCCCCGCGTTGGAGTATATATATATACTCTGCACACTTCAAGCTTGCAGTTCACCACCATCTCCTACCATCCTCTGCTTTCATTGATTTTGTTTATTATTCCAACTAACCTCCCACCATTGCTCGCGTATCCTCACTGCTCACATTTGCTTGTCCTTCAAATGTCTGCTTGTTCCAATTCTGCACTTATGTGTGGTTGAAATCCCCTCATCCTCTCATTTTTGCTTCTCCAGAAACCTCACCTTTGCTTAATAAATGTCACATTGCATAATCTCATTATTACAACTACCTTGACAAACTACGAGCAAGCAGAGGCACATAAATGTAGGTAAAACTTTTAAAAATTGTAAACTGCGATACAACTTGGGAATGAGACTCAATGAATCAATGAACTTGGGAATGAAACTCAACTCAACTTGGGCAAGACTCAATTTTAGGCAAATGAGGATTTTTTTCAGCCTCAAGACACTTGCCAACAGATATTGCTTCCTTTCGCTTCCTTTGTAATGGCTCCCTAAAGCACGATTGGCAATAAAATGCTTTATTAACGTAATGTCCCTTACATCACTGCCTATGGGATGACCCTGGTTATTGCCACTAGGCTTCTTCAGGCACCCATCACCATCTTCGTGCAATGGACGTAGGAAGAGGTTGTTTCTGAAAAAAAGAAATGAACCACCTTTAGAGGCCATTATTCCCCGCAGTGCGGGGGTTGGCCTTTTTTGGGCACCGTGCCCCTTTTTTGAAGCAATGTTTTACAGCCGGATGCCCTTCCTACTGCCAACCCTGTTCGTCGCCTCTTGCGACACACAGGGAATTACCAGTGAACCGGTACTCAATGTTTCTGATGGTCATTATTCTATTACTAAATTCTAACATCCTTACAAGGAAGGAGCTGCCCAGAATGTTAATTTGCTGATGCATATTTCTTGTTAACACCACTTAGAGGTTTGTAAAGGTAAATAATTAGGATAACAATAAGCAATCTAATAGGATGGTACAGAAGTAACACATTTACCTTTGAGATGTTTAGTCTGGATTTGATTCCATCCCGACTAAAAATTGTCCGATCCGTGATTCAAAGGCAGTGTGTTGTATCATTGAGTGTGCCATCCATCACATAGGATGCCAACCTGAAGACCCCATTTGCCAACATTAGTTGCTGCTGGTGTAACTTAAAGGTCCCATGGTTGCAGATGTGCCCAAAATGCCTCTGATGTAAATTCAAGTCTTTTAAAGAAAGACCTTTTGATCGATTTTATGCAAAATTGACCTTTTGATCTAAAACAACCAGTCTTTATAGCTTTTGATTGGTGAACCAATTCATTGACACTATATGCAAGTTCTTAAAATTTTAGGTCGATCAAATGAAAATTGACGATTTTATGAACCTTGATCTTTGACCTTTTGATTGAAAAAAAAAAATCAAAACAATCGGCTTCCAGCATTTGATTGGTGAACCAATTCAGTGACCAAACATGCAAATTCTTAAGCTTTGACGTCGATTGCATGAAAATTGACGATTTTATGTGATTTGGCCTTTGACCTTTTGACTAAGTTATTAACTTTGCACCTTTGACCTGTACAGGCAAAATTGTTAACTAGCTATCTGTAATGGGCTACAGGATGCCTGTTGAACATGTATGTCCACCTTACAACTTTCGTACAGCCTGCCTGTTTGCTGTTTGTAATGCAAAACTTGATCGACATACCAACTTACACATTAAATCATTTATTCACTTCATTGTTGTTTTTGATTTGATAAAACTTCCTCATGGTGGAAAATACAAAACAAACAAAAGCAGAATGTCACTTTCCAAAACCAATAATGGTCATTCTCCAAGAAACAAACCTAATTGAACATCCAATAAGATGCGTTGCCTGAATCATCAACTCGAAAACGAAATAAATTGTCCTCAAGGTTGAGTCACGTTTCAAAACAAGACAACCCAGAAGATTGACTGTTCCCTGGGGAACTAATTATTATTTTATTATGTCTCCGTGTCTTATTATTATGTCTCCATTCCGGAAAAAGATTGTCACGGGGACCGCAAGGCTAACCCCCACTCAAGCAGGGAAAATGGCCTTAAAATGCATGTTGTATGTCTCTGTGTCGCACTTTTTAATGCAGTCCAGCAGGATGGTGCAGAGGCAGCACACTTACCTTTACGCTTTCTCTAAACTGGGTTTGATTTCTGACCTGACTATAACTTGTCAGATTGGTACTTTGCAAGAAGTGACCTTGATGATGTCAGTCACCTTGAAGTGACCATCAAGAGTGATGCAAGAAGTCTTTGCAAGAAGAATTACTTTACAAGTGTGCCACCCCTCAAATGGACGTTGAACTGGGTGTTCCACCTGCTTGCATTCGTCGGTAGATGTTAAAGATCTCACGATGTCTTTTATGAAGAGTAGAAGAGTTATTGCTCGTTCCCTTTTGTGAATATTCGGTCTTCAACCTTACCAGAATCTTCTGAACTTCATCTTCTTGGTCACGACATCTCCCATAACTTCAGATGGGATCAGTACACTTCTGGTATTGCAAAGGGTGCTTCCCAGTATGTTGGTTGTTTTCATCGAACAGAGTTATTTCCCTCCTGATGCTAACTTGTACTTGTATGAGACAACTTTACAGTGCCTTCAGAAAGTATACACACCCCCATAATGCCAAAATTGAATTTTTGTTTTTTAGAATATTCTACAAATTAATTAAAAATGAATAGCAGAAATGTCTTGAGTCAATAAATAAGTATTCAAACCCTTTGCTATGACACTCCAAATTGAGCTCAGGTGCATCCAATTTCCTTTGATCTCGACAACTTCATTGGAGTTCACCTGTGGCAAATTCAGTTGGTTGACATGATTCATAAAGAAACACACCTTTCTATATGCAGTGCCTATAGAAAGTCTACACCCCCTTTCAAAATTTTCACTTTTTTGTTGCCTTAAAGCCTGGAATGAAAATGCATTAAATCAAACTTTCCCACCTTTATATACACATCGTAACCCACAACTTCCAAATGAAAAACAAATTCTACAAATTTCAGAAAATTAATTATTTAAATTAAATTAAATTTAGAGGTTGAAGGGGTTAAAATTAAATAACGAGGAAACATCGATGACAGAATCTCACGATATGTGCCGGGTTTACAAATATAGATTACATTTAGAGTTAATTACCTGACTATTTCCCACCTGGATATTTTTTTAAATGGCTCCATTAGTTTTAGCACATCGACGTCATGAATCATCATGCCGAGTTTCAAAACATTCTGTTTTCGCCTCGGATGGGTAGGAAAAAAAAACTGACAAAATATTAATGGACCCATTGCCAGTGGGAATGACTGACCTGTCTGAAGGGCATCGTCTTAACAGCCCCTCTCGACTTCGTCGTAGACAAGCTAAAATATTATAGGAGGGGAAAATTTCAATAATAAAATGATGTACAAATTTTGCCCTAATGTATGTGACTTCATTAGAGACCCATAGAGAATTGCTCAATAGCACAATTTTCATCATTCAAACTGCCTTTTAGTTACCAGCCTGGTGTTGGCTTAGCGGTTAGGGTGCCGGCTTGGGATCCTAGGATCCTGGGTTTGAATCCCGGTCGATCGCTGAATTAACGCCAGGTGGGTTGACTCAGCCTGGTCATCCTTCCGAGGTCGGCAAATTGAGTACCAGTTCACTGGTAATTCCCTGTGTGTCGCAAGAGGCGACTAACAGGGTTGGCGGCAGGAAGGGCATCCGGCCATAAAACATTGCTTCAAAAAGGGGACCAAGGTGCCTGAAAAAGGCCAATCCCTGCTCTGTGGGGAAAAATGGCCTCTAAAGGTGGTTCAAACTGCCTTTTAGTTACCAGTCTTGAGAATAATTTAATAAGGGGAAAGCAGAATTTGGCTGAAGACTCCTGCCTATCCAGCTGCAGTTGGCTCTACCCTGCCCCTCTCTTCCAAATGGCACACTTGGTGTTGGTGTTGGTGTTTATTACTCCCGCTAGGGAGTAATGCATTCGATCGTGTCCGTCCGTGTGTGTGTGTGTGTGTGTGTGTTCGTGTGTTTGTGAACAAGATATCTGGAAAAGTTCTGAACGGATTTGGATGAAAGATGGTGGGATGATTGCCCTTGGGATAAGGAAGAATTGATTAGTTTTTGGTGAAGCTCAGGTTATTATTCCGGATCCAGGAATTTTTTGAAGGATTGTTTCCCATTGGAAGATAGGGCTCATTTTTTAAACATTATCTTCTATATATTCTATATTTAACATTGTGATATGAAAATAGTTTTCAGATTTGTTGTAAATGTAGTTTAAACTCATGGTTATGCGTTAGAGGTGTATTTTTTTAGCAGCGTCGTCTTCAAGGTTCTTTTTTTTTTCTAATAAAGACATATTCTGTCATTTTAAAACCACCAAAGTGTGTATTAGCTTTCCCCGTTTCATAAAATGTATCGTTTGATACGTATAATGCTCTAAAACTGTTTTTTTTTTTTAGCTCAGAATATATATCAACATTTACCTCAGCGAATGTCAATCGCGGTGTCAGTATTTGATGAGTGACTTATAAGTGTGACAAGCATGTGCACGGGATTCTTCCCAGAAGAATGAGTGTTCGCATTAGCTTGTACGACTTAAAATGAGCGAGTTTTGTTTTGACGTTTGGGCCAGTTTTACATGTTGTATCCCTAAGGAATGAAACGAACGTTTTTTCCTGGCTTACAATTTTATTTGAAGTCACACATGCCTCAAAATACACTCACTTATATAGAATTGAACGCTGAATCCGAAAATGTAAGTGAAATTGCCTTGTTTGTTTAACATTATCTTCTATATATTCTAAATATATATCTGTGCAGTGTCTGTCTTGTGTTGTCTTGTCTTGTGTTGTCACTGAACTACTCCCTCAAACTTTTGTGAAATCGTACTATTCCACTTGACCCACGGCGGGAGTATGCGCTCTTACTGAGTGGCGTTCTAGTTGATCTGGTGTTGGCTTAACGGTTAACGTGGCAGGCTTGAGATCTTTGGGTCCTGAGTTTGAGCCTCTGTCATCCTTCCGAGGTCGGCAAAATGAGGATCAGATGACTGATTATAGAGGGGAATTGCATCAGCGGTAGCCACGCCCCCAGAAAATGATGCAACCAGCATCCAGACAAAAAAAAAGCAGGCAAAGCTTGGTGGATGAGTTGGTTCGGCGACAATAACAAGCCGATTAGATTTTGGTTCAGGTCTGGATCCAGATCCGGTGTATTTTGTATCCGGTGGGATACAAAACATAAACTGTTCAGCCTGGTGGAGTTAAGCTCTCAACCGAGTAACGTTATAGTTTTCTTCTGGATTAATGCTTAGTGATCATATATACAGGAGTTATTGTATCTTTTCCAATTGGTAACCTCCATGTTTTATAGACAAGAGAGAGGGAAAGCAGTGGTGGATTTGTAAAGAGAGCGTTTTAAAAAAAGAATGAGAAGAGGAAGGATTAGGGGGATGTGGGAGGTGGTTTGAATGACAACTGGAGAATAATGACAGTAAAAAGAACAGGGAATGCACAGGAATGGCAGGAGAAATAAGTGGTCACAAACCAACCATTTGTAATGCTTGATATGTACTGAAAGTTGTTTCCAAGGTTGTGTCAAAAGCCTAAGATTGGCAATTGAGATTGTTTCAAGAGATGGTCGACCTATAGATATGAGAACGACATTAGAGGACGGATTGGAGAAAACCCATTTATTTCCTTCAGTCTGTTGTGGGTTCGATATTAGATTATCTTCTTAATGCGTGTCCTCTACTTCCAGATAGCTCATTACATTCATTCCATGTGCTTCTTTAAAAAACGTTTCAAAGACAGGGCTGTTTAAGGTTGGAAAAGAGATTTAAGAGTGATCGATTCTAGGTTTTTTAGGATAATACGAGGAGCAAATACTAATATATCCAAGATTATGATTTTTTCCCATATGGCTGACAGTTAAAGAACCATGAGAGATTTTTATTTTTATTTTTTTTGTATACAGAGTCGAGGCTCGTGAAAGAGCTAACATTTATCAAACAAGCAAACAAAGTATATAAAAAGGGGAGCGGTCGACAAGATGGGGCGAGAAGGGGAGGAAGCACACAAACACAACATTTGAGAGCAGGGACATCGGGAGATGTGTGGGAGGCAGAGGGCCTGGGGGGAGGCAGGATAGGTATAAAACGCAAGGACACCAAGGACTTCCAGGAAAGAAGTCGGCACCTCAAAAAAGTGGATTTGGGGTGAAATTAGCGCGGGTAGAAAAGATCAAGGTTTTGGATTGGGGAAGATAAGAGATGGTGGTGAACAGCCGTTTTAAAGACCTGGAGGGAGGAGTGGGATTGAAGAGAGTGAGGGAGTTTGTTCCAGAGGCGGGAGAAAAGCGGAATGAAGGAGTGAAGGTGAGCAGAGAGTCTTGATTTTGGCAGTTTAACCATAAGAGGGTTGCAGGCAGATCTTGTGCCACCTGCAGGAATATTTGGGGGACAGAGCCCAGAGAGAGCTGGGGGAGCAAGGCCGGAGAGGAGTCGGTAGAAGACGGAAAGACCACCAACCTGCCTGCGGGTGAGTAAGCGAAAGGCCCTCGGAGATAGCGTCATCGCGGGAGATTCCAATGATTCTGAACGCTTTGGTTTCAACAGCGTGAAGACGAGCTAGGTGTGAGGCAGGAGCACCAGCCCAGAGGGGAGAGCAGAATTCCATTGAGCTGCGGATGAAAGCCTTGTATGTGGTGAGGAGCTCAGCTGTGCCAAGGAAGGACTTCGCACGACGGAGGATGCCCAGTCGGCGACTGGCTTTGGAGGCCAGCTTGGAAATGTGGTGATCACCTGAAGTGATCACCTGAGCACCTTCAGGATGATCACCTGAAGCTTATATGAGGACATATTGACAACCAAGTATTGTAAAATACCCTGTCTTAAGTTTTCCACTTAGGATCAGGTATTTTATGGTTGGTACGGTACTTTGTGGAACAATCTCACCGGAAAATGGTGTGAATAAAAAACATCAATCCGTTGAAAAGGAGTTTTGAGGAAAGTACATAAATACCTATAAATAACCTGGAGAAGTGGGCAGCTGAAAGCTTGTTTGTCATTCCGAACTTTGTTTATGGGTTTCTGGGAGGCCATTGCATTACGCTGTCAGTGTGTTCTGCGGCTTTGTCATCTTCATTTCCTTGTGATTTTCCATTTTCCCCACTTAGTTTGGTGTTTTGTTGTCATTGCCGCCACTTATCGATGTTAAGAGTCCATTAGGTTGGAAGACAATGTAGCCTTGGCTTTATGACATGTATAACTTCTTCCAGCATCTTCCAAGTCTTGTGACGGACGATTGGTGCTTCACAGATGGGCATTGTGATGAATGCCCGGCCTGTGAAGCACCAGTCTGAGAGCTTTATAGTCCGGTCAGGAATCGAACCTAAACCAGACGGTTCAAAGGTAACTTGCTCTACCTGATCAGACAAGCTATGTAAAGATGGGGGAACACCAGCAGGTTTCCCAAGCAGACACCAAGAAGCTTGTCTACAATTTTTTTTCAAGTTTAATGTAATTATGTTAGCATCAAATATAATTCCGTAGGCGTGCAAGAATGTCTGTTTTCATTAAAAAAAATTTTATCTGAGGGTGCCATCATGCTTAATCTGATTAGCACTCGGTGAACAGATGGGGGTAGCGCATGCGCACGCGCACTCACAGGTAGACGGCGTTTGACCTGTCTAGCCTGAGTTTGATTCCCATCCTGATTATTAAATGTCATCTCGATATTTTGCAGGCTTGGGATTGCATCAATGAGTATTCTGTGGGGAGGGGGGGGGGGGGGAGGGTATGTTAAGCTGGCTGTCCCATCTGCTTGCGATTGCTCGTGGATGTTAAAGATGTGACAGTCTCTTTTGAAAGAGTAGGTCGTTGGTTGCATCATGGGCTGCTTTGTCAGTACTGTGCAATAAAATAATGCACAGGCTTATCCACTGGTAATGCCTGGTGTTGGCTTAGCGGTTAGGGTGCCGGCTTGGGATCCTCAGATCCTGTGTTCGAATCCCGGTCGATCGCTGAATTAACGCCAGGGGGGTTGACTCAGCCTGTCATCCTTCCGAGGTCGGCAAATTGAGTACCAGCTTGCTGGGATGAATGATCCCGGTGTGTACCCCGGCTTAGAATAGGTACACCGTATCCCTGCGCATCGTAAGAGGCGACTAAGGGTTGGTGTCAGGAAGGGCATCCGGCCATAAAAACATTGCCTCAAACAGGGAACCATGATTGTCATGGGGCCTGCAGGGCTAACCCCCGCTCTAGCGGGGAAAATGGCCTTAAAACGATCATTCTATTTCTATTCTTATCCACTGGTAAATTTATCTGCCATGAAACCTTCACCAACAGCTCTCTCTCTCTCTCTCTCTCTCTCTCTCTGTAGACTTGTTCAGGTTGCCAGCGATAACTCGCCTACTCTTTGCAAAGGACACCGTGGGATCTTTAATACCCACCAACTAATGCTGGCAGAGGGGAAAACCGTTTAACGTCCGTCTGAGGGACGACACACACATTGATGCCTGTGAATCACCATGATGACAGTTTATATCTCAGTCAGGATTCGAACCCAGGCTAGACAACCAAGATGTGAGTGTGCGTACTTCTAGGCTACCCTACAAGCCATATATGTGATACTAATTATATTTCACATATCTTACTATAATTCACCAAATGTCTGTCTGTCTGTCCCCAGGTACCGCAAAAACCGCTGAACCGATCGCAACGAAATTTTGGGTGGGTAATCCTAGGACCCCCTGGAGTAAAATAGGCTATATTGTTTGTCCAATTTTTTTCCCCAATTTCCGATTTTTCTAATTTTCCAGTTTTTCCAAACACGATGGAATAATATTTACCGATATGAACAGTGATGTGGCTTTTATTGAAATTCTACAAATACTGTTTAGATTTTGATGACTTGCGTGTGATATGATTTAACGGATGTTTATACAAATCGTTTAAAATAAAAAAATCCTTCAATTTCTGATATTTTTCCTTTTCATTTGGGCCTCCCAATTGAAGCCCCGCCCATAGGGCGGGTACCGTTGCTAGTTAGATCAATATGTAAAACATCAACAATATTGTACCATAAATGTTTCATTTATCATAACTGCATACTGTACATTGTACTAACAGAGTAAATGGAAATAGCAAATGGAAATTCGAATTGAAAAAAGTAGAGAAGGGCATTGGAAAGGAGGAGCAAGGGTACCCACTCCACTGCATTTATATCGGATCACTGGCTGCCTCATCATGTGCCATTCAAAGCCAGGAAAAATATGGGGAAATGGGGGGACTGGGTGGGAGGCTGGAGGAGCAGATGACAGTGAGAGATAATATATGCCAAGCAGACTCTGAAACCCTTGTTCATTCCAGTACCTGTAATATTGCTGAATCTGAATGCATGTAATCCAGAGAGAGAGAGAGAGAGAGAGAGAGAGTGGTTTGGCCCTTTGTGGAATGATCTGTCTCCATGGCAAGGTTGACTTGTTAAAGCCCATCATATGCTTTGCTCAATACTTTAAACCCACCTTTGTACTTAGTGCGTAAAGGATTGTGTGGTATATGATTCAGACAATACATAAGCTTGGATTACTGTATTTGCTCTTTACTTACCTGTCAAGGACTGCGGTTGGTTGGTTTTACCATTTTGCAACCGTATCAATGTCCTGACTTTGCTTTAGAATAAAAATTTTAAAACGCACACAGATGATTGCTAAATTTCCCACTGTTCCCTCACTAATCTGTTCCACATCACTGGGAAAGGATGAAAATAATTCTTTTGTATAAAAACCAGCGTAAAGTTTTGCAATTACCCTGAACAATAAATGTTAATATCAACACTAAATGTAAGGAATGGTAAAAATTTGATTATTATTTTTAAATATTAGGATTGCTGTGCAGTTTAATGCTTCCGAGTCTGGTTCTGGGTGGTTTAACATATCTACAGTGCCTTCAGAAAGTATTCACACCCTTGATTTTTTCACATTTTGTTTTGTTACAGCCTGAATTTACCATTAATTAAATTAAGATTTTTTTTGTCACTGATGTACACATAATACCTCATAATGTCAAAGTGGATTTAATTTTTTTTAAATTTTCAAAAAAATAATTAAAATGAAATGACAGAAATATCAAATTTACATAAGTATTCTACCCCCTGAGTCCATACTTCATAGAAGCGCCTTTGGCTGCGATTACAGCTTCAAGTATTTTTAGGAATGTCTTTATCAGCTTTGCACATCTGGATTTGGTGAGTTTCTCCCATTCTTCCTTGCAGATTTGCTCAAGCTCTGTCAAGTTGGATGGGGAGCGTCGGTGAAGAGCAATGTTCAAGTCTTTCCACAGATTCTCAATGGGATGCAAGTCTGGGATTTGGCTGGACCACTCAAGGACTTACACATTCTTGTTCTGAAGCCATTCCAGTGTTGCTTTGCTGGATGCTTGGGCTCATTGTCCTGTTGGAACGTAAATCTTCACCGCAGTCTATGGTCCTTTGTACTCTGATGCAGGTTCTTCTCAAGGATTCTGATATTTTGCCTGTATTTGGCTCCATTCATTTTCCCCTCTATCCTTACAAGTCTCACACTCTGCTGTTTAGAAGCATCGCCATAGCATGATGTTTCCGCTACCATGCTTCATGGTAGGGATGGAGTTAGATAGGTGATGAGCAGTGCTCGGTTTCCACCAGATGTAGCTCTTTGGATTCAGGCCAAAGAGTTGCATTTTCGTCTCATCAGACCACAGAATCTTTTGCCTCATAATCTCCTGAGTTTTTCACGTGCTTTTTTGCAATCTCCAGGCATGCTGTCATGTGCCTTTTTCTCAGAAGTGGCTTCCGTCTGACCACTCTCCCATAAAGCCTAGATTTGTGAAATGCTGCAGAGTGTTGTCCTTCTGGCAGGTTCTCCTATCTTACCGAAGGAACTCTGTAGTTCTGTCAGAGTGGTCATTGGGTTCTTGGTCACCTCCCTGACAAAGGTCCTTTCTTGCCCGGTTTTGTCATTTTTGTCAGACGGCCATCTCCAGGAAAAGTCTGGGTAGTTCCCTATTCTTTCCATTTCCTATTGAGAGAGCTCACTTTGCTCTTGGGATCTCTCAACACTCTAGAAATTGTTTTATACCCTTCCCCAGATCTATGCCTCCGCACAGTTATATTTCGGAGTTCTACAGACAGTACCTTGGACTTCCTGGTAGAGTTTCTGCTTTGACATGCTTTGCTAACTGCGGGACCTTATGTAGAAAGGTGTGTTTCTTTCTAAATAATGTCCATTCAATTGAATCGGCCACAGCTGGACTACAATTAAGTTGTAGAGACATCTCAAGGATGATCAAAGTAAATTGGATGCACTTGAGCTCAGTTTGTATTGTCATTGCAAACGGGACGAATACTTATTGACTCAAGACATTGCCGCTTTTCTTTTTTTTTTTTTTTTTGTAAAAAAAAAAAAAATCTAAAAAACAAAATTCCACATTGACATTAAGGTGTATTATGTGTAGACTAGTATAAAGCTCGTCGAAAATGACGGGTTGGAACAGTTTTTGATGGTACAGCCGCGTGAGCATGCCAAAGTGAAGTATGGGCCTAGTGTCAGTGGTGCTTATATCATCTTTATTTATTAGACATCATACAGATGTAAATGAACACTCGTTTTACTCTGCACGCATTGCACATCACGTGCAGCAAGTTTCACCTCCCTCTGCCTTGTATTTATTGTGGTTAAAAAAATACCACTTCTGTACACCAACTTTGAGGCTCAGTTTGCAAGCCACCGTCTACAATTTCAATGTAAGAGGCATAATTACTCTTCTTTTGGGTCTTCGGAGTCCTTGGTGTATTTTGTGTCCTTGGTGTATTTTGTGTCCATGGGGTCTTTTGCGTCCTTGGGGTCTTTTGTGTCCTCTGGGTCATTTGGGTCCTCGAGGTCATTTGAGTCCTTGGGGTCATTTGGGTCCTTGGGGTCATTTGGGTCCTTGGGGTCTTTTGGGTCTTCAGCGTCTTTTTGGTCTTCTGGTCCATCGGCGTCTTTTGGTTCATTTGAGTCTTTTGGGTCCTCCATCTGGATCTTTGGGGTATTTAAGGGTCTTTGGGGTATTTTAGGTCTTAGGGGTAATTTCGGTCTTTGGGGTCCTCATGGTTTTAAAGGGTCATCGGGGTCTTTTCAGTCTTTTGGATTGTTTGGGTCTTTGGGGGTATTTTGGGTCTTTAAGGGTCTTTTGATTGTTTGGGTGTTTGGGGTCTTTTGGGTCTTCAGGGTCTTTGGGATATTTTGGGTCTCGGGATCTTCAGGGTCTTTTAGATCCTTTCAGTAACCATTTTTCAGTAACCAGACGGGTGATCTTTTGGATCTTTTGGGTCTTTTCGGTATTTTCGGTCTTCAGGGTCTTTTCGATATTTTTGGTCTTCAGGGTCTTTTGGGTCTTCGGTGTATTTTGGGTGTTTGGGGCCCATTGGGTCTTCAGGGTCTTTTCGGTATTTTGGGTCTTCATGGTTTTTTGTATCTTTAACAGTCTACAGGGTATTTTGGGTCTTCGGGTATTTTGGGTGTTTGGGGTCCATTGGGTCTTCGGGGTCTTCTGGGTCGTTGGGGTGTTTTGGATCTTCAGAGTCTTTTCGATCTTTTAACCGGTGGACACAGTCGTGTTCAAAGATTGCCCATTAAACCCCCCACTCAAATCCCTCCTAAAGGACTACTAAAGCCTTTAAAGCCTACCCTTATGAAGGGAGACAGACACACACACGCACACACATTGTTTTTTTTATATCCGTTAGACAGATCCGGACAGACAGATCCGGAGACAGCTCAGTTATAAAAAATCTCAATTGTAATCCATTTTAAATTCAGGCTGTAACACAAAAAAATGTTTAAAAAGTCAAGGGGTGTGAATACTATCGTGTTCCCGGCGTCGCACTCCTTGACATCCCAATGTGAGGTACTTCTCGCGATGCCGACTGCCACAAATCTCTCTTGTTCAGTCTCTTTCCACAAGCGCACACGAGCCAAGGATGCACCACCACCCGCGACCAAGCCAGAACAAAGAGAAAATGTGACCGCCTCCAACAAACGCCATGACCATCCGAGAGAGACAAAGAGAATGTGACTGCCTCCAACAAACGCCAGGACCAGGAGAGACGAGCATGACTGCCTTCGACAAATATCAGGACAAAGATACAGAGAGAATGCGACTGCCTCCAACAAATGTCAGGACCAAGAGACCAAAAAATGCCAAGACCGCGTCTTTTTCCTCCAGCTCTCGAATGTTCGACCACTGACGGCACACTGTCCAATCACCGAGTGCTATTCCATCATCCATCGCGCCTCCACCAATCACGAAGGCTGGGGTGTGGCCTCTCTGTTACGAGTCGTCAGGGGGCGGAGTCTAGTCTCTGTTCAGGAATGTTCGGATGACGTCGTTCCCTTGCCGTTCGGCAAATGCTTGTTGCTGTCGGCCCTGGTGGCGCTGTGAGTGCATGAGTCCCATTACAGTGCAATCGTTGTTTTACTGAGCCCTCAATTTCCTGGCTGGCCGAATGTAATAAAACCGAAGGGAAGACCACAGGAGGCAAATTACACACTGGGGAATTAATATTTGAGCCCTATAATTAATTAGCACAAAACCACGCCTCTTATGGTGACATGCAAACGCTCTTACCCGGGCAGATGGGCGACTTACGTACATCGAGATGGCTTTGTGGCATACGGAGCATGCTAATCTACACATTCTGAACTTTCTTAAGGTATTTCATGCCTATCCCCCACAAACGTAACAATACTTTCTGAAAGCAGTGTACATCACTCCATTCCTATAAATTGCCATTTAATAATAAAATGAGATCATGGTGGTATTAAAAAAGGTTATCATAATATGATCAATACATGTTGTTTGTGTTAATAATTTCTTTGTTGGGTGTTTAAAAAAAAAAAATTCAATATTTTCAGTGGTAGTTACATATCTTTGACCTGTCTGGTCTGTGTTTGATTCCTAACATAACTATAAAATGTCATCTTGGTTCTTTCACTGGCAGCCTGGTGTATCAAAACCTGTGAGATATGTACGCAGTGTCTGTTATGCTACCATTCATTGCTGGTTCCTAAAGATTCTATAATCTATCTATATTCTATACAGTACCTCCAAATATACTAGCCTATTGTGTCCAAAACGACATCTAGGAAAAATCAATGGCAAAAACCATTCATTGTATTCTCTGGAAAGGCAGGCAGGGCAATACTCTGGAAAGAGTATAATCATAATCAGAACAGATGGATCATCACTCTCAATTAATCAATTAATTTTATTGCGCTTTTCATTTAGAAGTAAAATCTCAAAGCTCTTTACAAAGAAGGAAAGGAAGGAAAAGTAAATAGAATGAAAAAGCTACTTTAAGAAGATGGGAATTATAATGGATTTAGAGATGTATTGATTGCAAAAGGCAGAGAGTTCTCCTGTTGAGAAGCACATTTGAAGAATGTTCTATTGCCAAAAGTCTTCATTCTTAAGCGAGGGTCAACCAGGAGATTCCCAGCATTCTGAGACCGTATGACTTTCCTGTTAGGGTGTGATTAGGTGAGAAATATAGGCAGGAATCAATTTATGTTTGGCTTGAAAGGTTATCAGCAGAATTTTAAAATCTATCCTTTGGGGAACTGGGAGCCAGTGAAGTGTTTTGAGGAATGGAGCCATGTGATTAAAGTTATGAGCTTAAACAACGAGCATGCCAGCAATATTCTGAATGAGTTAGTAAGGGCTTTAGCTTGGTATTCATGGCAATAAGCATCTGGCCTTTGCTAAATACAACACTGATCTGCTTTTGTGAATGAATGAGATGCTGTTCATACTGCTTGGGTTATTCCTTATCTTTTGTCACCTCTGTGTTGGTATGTTCAGCAGCTTCATTGTGGAAGACGTGACATTGTTATCCATGAAATGCACATAGTGAAAGCCCTCTCTGACACTACCCCTGTTGAATTATGCACTGCAGTGGCATCACAAAGACAGTGTGCTGCGGATCATTTTAATGCGGCAAGATTCATATCACGTTCAGGGTGTGTGGGGAAAAGCACATATCCCTCCCCGAAAACAACGTCGTTTTTCAACGTTTACAGTGTACATTACATTACATTATGAAACTGCTCATCAAATTCAAAATGAGCTGCAACGATTTAGCAAAACTGAAACCTTCATTTCGACCCCATCCATCTTTTTAAAAGGTGACCCACCTTGCTGTATAAACCGTCCCAACTTGACATGATAAAACGGCCAAGTTATTCACATTTATTATGAAGATAGCTCAGCCTTCCAAAGATATGATGTTTAAAATATGGGGCCATGTGCATTTAACAATCAATATGATATTATCATATTGATACAGTTAGGATGAAATTGCCCCCATTTTTTGGAAATATTAAAAGCCTGTGGGTGGGTAGTTAATGTGCATGTAAATGATGATTAATTTGGCCCATTCTTTGATTGAGACATGATAACCATGAAGAAGACTATAAAGATATTTACAGATTAATTATTTACCATCAATGGATAAAACTTGAGTGGCATTTTTTGAGCTTCCCAGTGTCGGCTCAACTACTGTGATAACAGCATCGTTTCGTTTTTGCATCATATCATCTGAGAGCAGTTTTGCATAATTAGTCTTTGGCCGAAGGGGATGCAAGATGATTGCAATACGTGTGTGTGTGTGTGTGTCTGTGTGTGTGTGCCTGTGTGTGCATCCGCATCGAGGTAGACATTTTTTCGCTTTAAAAATGGTTTTCACTGCAACCACTTGCCCAGTCGAAGTGAAACATTAAACATTGGAGGGACTCCCCATGGAGAATATTTTGTTGCTCATTCTGCAATTCTGAAATCATAGGTCATATGGTATGGCAGCCATATTGGATTAAAGGAACAAAATTGGACATCATTTTCTCCAAAACCGACCAACGAAAATAATTGAAACTAGGCATGTCTTCAACTCCCCATTAGGAATATAGAGTGGTAACGATGAGATCACTGCAAGGATGGGTGCATGATATGGCTATCAGTAGTTGAGTTCAAAAGAGAGAGGAATATTGCATTCCCAATGGCAAGACTCTCCACTTATTGTTGCCACCCACAGAAGATATGGCGCAAATACATTGTGGAATCTAGAGATACAAAGAAGGAATCTGAGTGCAGGAATATGCACTGAGAAAATACAACAGAATGATCACAATTTCAAACTACAGACTTGGCATTTAATATGGAATATATATTTTTTCTTGACTTGGGTTTACTTTCTTAACTCAGTATATCAATCTCGTGAGTTTCTGTTACACTTTGGTGATTTATTTCTTAAAAGAACCATGTCACTGATTGTCTGTCGCAGCAAGAAGTCAACAACAGGATTATATCACAGGTGGCGTGGCAAAATGTACGGACAGGTGCATTTGATGATTGGCTTCACAGTCGGGTATACAAGGGTTGTTGCGTTCTGTATTAGTGGAAAACAACTGCTGCACGTCTCCAAAGGTTATTGACGCTTCCTCTGGAGATGGTACATCAACTCGACAATGCTGTTTGTCATGGAGTGGTGGCTTTACGAAATTACGGCATGAAACAGCGTGCTATTGCTCGGCAGTATGGCATCACTCAAGGTCAGGTGTCAAAGATCCTGAAACGAAATGCTCAGAGGGGTGTCCCTACTCCAATACCGAGGCCAGGACGTCCCCGCAGAACCACAAGGAGGGATGATCGCCCGCTGCACCGGTTAGTCCGCAATGGCCGTACCAAGTCAGCTAATCGGCTTAGGGCTGAGTGGCAGCAACTGACAATGTGCCTGTATCCAGAAGGCTAGTCAACCAACGACTGGTTCAAGCAGGCTATCGTGCCAGGCATCCCCTGAGAAAGCCACGCCTGACCAGACAACACCACCAGCGCCGATTGCAGTGGGCCAGAGAGCACCGTCAATGGCAGCCAGGACACTGGAATCACGTGATCTTCAGTGACGAGTCTAGATTTCTGGTCTATCGTCAAGATGGTCACGTCCGAGTGTGCAGACAAGTGCATGAAGCCTACAACAAAGATTGTATAGTGCCAAGAGTCCAAGCTGGAGGTGGTGGGGTGACCGTTTGGGCTGCTTTTCATGCGGGGGGCAAAACTGACCTGGTTGTTCTGAATGGAAACCTGAACCAGTTCAAGCACAGGGCCATTCTGGAAGAAACATTGCTTCCATTTGCTCGTGCAGCCTTTCGAGGAAACTGTGTCTTCCAAGATGACAATGCACGGCCTCATCGTGCTCGCATGATCAAACACTTTCTTTCTGACCGTGGTGTAGAGCATATGGAGTGGCCTGCCATGTCCCCGGATATGAATCCGATAGAGAACTTGTGGGCAGAATTAACGCGTCAAATCGACCACTTGGACCAGCACCCGACCTCTGTGCGTGAATTGCAGCAGGCTATTGTCACTGCATGGCAAGCGATTCCTGTCCAAACCTTGGCAAATCTCGTGAACAGCATGCCTCAACGTGTACGTGCTCTCCTGAATGCTCGTGGGGGTTACACGAAGTACTGAACTGTAATTTTAGTCCGTAATCCCAGTCGTAATTTAACTTTTGTTTTTGTTATAAAAATTTTTTGGCGAATGTGCAAAATAAAGAGATACTTCTGGAAAACGTACAGAAGTTTAACACAGTACTGACCATGAATTGAGTTCGATATCAGTTTACATCACTTTCAAGGATCAATTTATTTGTTTTGAAATGTCAAATGTGGTTTTTGTTTCTTTTAAAGGTCACATTAACAAAATCTAGAATAATTTCAGCATAATTCCAATGAACTTTTGGTTATAAGACATCTTGAAAAGTAAGTTCACCCCCACAAAAAAAATATTCCATATTAAATGCCAAGTCTGTAGATCAGCACTCAGTAGAGCACTTACCTCCGCCAGGCTGACCATTTTGTATTTTACTTTTATATCCTGCTGATAGGCTGGATTTGGATGTGAACCAAAATCGAATCTGCTTGGTCTTGTCACCAAAGCCGGGTGTTTGCTTAGTGGTTAGGGTGCCGGCTTGGGATCCTAGGATCCTGGGTTCGAATCCTGGTCGATTGCTGAATTAACACTAGGGGGGTTGACTCAGCCTGTCATCCTTCCGAGGTCGGCAAATTTAGTACCAGTTCACTGGTAATTCTCTGTGTGTCGCAAGAGGCGACTAACAGGGTTAGCGGCAGGAAGGGCATCATTGCTTCAAAACATTGCTTCAAAAGGGGGACCACGGTGCCCAAACAAGGCAAACCCCTGCTCTGCAGGGAAAAATGGCCTCTAAAGGTGGTCTTGTTCTTGTCACCTACCCAACTCATCCACCTAGTTTTGTCATAACTCGTTCACAACTTTTTCAAATTTCATGCTATATATCGTTTTTGGCGCCACCTATCGTTGGCGAAGAAATCGCTTTTTTTTTCTTTTTTTTTTTTTGTATACAGAGTCGAGGCTCGTGAAAGAGCTAACATTTATCAAACAAACAAATCAAACAAACAAGCAAACAAAGTATATAAAAAGGGGAGCGGTCGACAAGATGGGGAGAGAAGGGGAGGAAGCACACAAACACAACATTTGAGAGCAGGGACATCGGGATATGTGTGGGAGGGAGAGGGCCTGGGGGGAGGCAGGATAGATATAAAACGCAAGGACACCAAGGACTTCCAGGAAAGAAGACAAAAGTCACCTAAAAAAAGTGGATTTGGGGTGAAATTAGCGGGGGTAGAAAAGATCAAGGATTTGGATTGGGGAAGATAAGAGATGGTGGTGAACAGCCGTTTTAAAGACCTGGAGGGAGGAGTGGGATTGAAGAGAGTGAGGGAGTTTGTTCCAGAGGCGGGAGAAAAGAGGAATGAAGGAGTGAAGGTGAGCAGAGAGTCTTGATTTTGGCAGTTTAACCATAAGAGGGTTGCAGGCAGATCTTGTGCGACCTGTAGGAATATTTGGGGGACAGAGCCCAGAGAGAACTGGGGGAGCAAGGCGGGAGAGGAGTCGGTAGAAGACGGAAAGACCACCAACCTGCCTGCGGTGAGTAAGTGAAAGGCCCTCGGAGATAGCGTCATCGCGGGAGATTCCAATGATTCTAAACGCTTTGGTTTCAACAGCGTGAAGACGAGCTAGGTGTGAGGCAGGAGCACCAGCCCAGAGGGGAGAGCAGTATTCCATTGAGCTGCGGATGAAAGCCTTGTATGTGGTGAGGAGCTCAGGTGTGCCAAGGAAGGACTTCGCACGATGGAGGATGCCCAGTCGGCGACTGGCTTTGGAGGCCAGCTTGGAAATGTGGTTTTCCCAGGAAAGATCATGGCAGATAGTGAGACCCAAAAGCTTGAGTGACAGAACTTCTTGGAGAGGATTATTCAGAAAGTAGATGGGAGGGTTGTCCAGTCGGTCTTTTCGGAGAGACATCGTAAGAGTGTGAGATTTGTCAGGATTGAAAGACATGTTCCACTTGTTTGCCCAGTCTGTGATTTGTCCAGGTCTGCAGAGAGTGAGGAGGCTGCAGACTGCCGATCTGAGAGATGAGGAATGGAGCGGCAGAGAGTGGAGTCATCAGCAAAGAGATAGAGAGGATTTTCAAGAGAGTCAGAGAGATCATTGATGGAGACCAGAAAAAGCACAAGGCCCAGAACACTGCCTTGGGGAACTCCAGCCTGAACAGGAAGAGGAGATGAGAGAAATCCATTCAGGGCCACACATTGACTACGACGAGAGAGGAAGTCCGCCAGCCATGCGTGGAGATTTCCATGGATACCAAAGGAGGAGAGTTTGGTGAGCAGAGCGGGGTGTCAGACCGTATCGAAGGCACGTGATATGTCGAGGGAGACAGCTCTAATTTCCTGTTTGGCATTGAGGACCTCCATCCATTGTGGAGACAGCAGAAGCAGCATGTCCAGAGTAGAGTGGACACGAGCCACTTAATGTTTTTTTAAATTCTCGTATCCATGTCCAGATTCGAATCTTTACCAAAATGGAATCAGTTCTTCCTGGTCACACACCCAACCTCTTCAACAAGATTTGTCCGAATCCGTCCACAACTTTTTGAGATATTCTGATATATACCGTTTTTGGTCACATCTCTCAATGGTGAAGAATCACTTGAAAAATATTCGGATCTGGATATGGATCCAGATCTTCACCAAAATGTAATAATTTCGCCCTGGTCACATACCCTTCACCAAAGATCTTCCCCAAATTGAGTCCAAATCCGTCCACAACTTTTTGCGATATCCTGTTCACAAACAAACAAATAAGCAGACAAACAGACAGACGTAAGCAAACAGATAGGGGTGAAAACATAACCTCTGCTCACCTTAGGTGGTGAAGGTAAAAATTGAAATCGGATCCCCTCCTTCCAAATTTCTAGTTTTTCCTTCCTGGGAGTTTCCTTCAATATCCATCTTGTCCACCTCCTTCCTGTCGCTTTTGTTCTCTTGCATCCTGATCTGTTCAGTGTACTAGCTCTTCCATGAGCCTTAACCTTGCATACAAAAAAATTATCTACAAAATCTCTGGGATCACCATCCATCTTGAGGTGTGGTTGGTTATTAATTGGTTCCAAATACCTTCTGACTTTTGTCTTCTTTGCATTAAAATCTACCTTATGGCTTCACACATTGAAAATGTCATATGGTCAGTATATTTTCAATACCTATATGACAGACATGATGTCATACTCTTGCAGAAACAAAATCAACACTGGAGAAAAAATCCAGTTGCTGGAATGAATTTTTCACAGTTAAATAAACAAGGCGGCGTGAAGATGGCGTTCCATTGGGGATTTCGCGGCCGTGCCATATTAATTAGGTTTTTCTTTTTTTCACGTAAGCGATTGCTGCGAAATTATGAAAAGACGACAGGGTGAAGTTTGTTTAAATAAGCGGAAGGCCACGCACTTCCAATCGATCAATTGCTACGGAATTTTATGAAAAATATCCAGGGTGTCCACCAATTGATCACGCAACTATACCGACTTCTTTCCTGGAAGTCCTAGCAATGTCCATGTGTTTTTTTTTACCTCTCCCACCCCACCTCCCACCTTCCCACGCCTCCTCCCCCCAAGCCCTCCCCCTACCACAGATCTCCCGATGTCCCTGCTCTCAAATGTTGTACTTGTGTGCTTCCCGCTCACTCCCCATCTTGTCTCCCGCTCCCTTTATTTCGTCTTATGTGTCCGTTTGTTTTTTTGTCAGTAATGTTAGCTCTTACACGAGCCTCGATCTTGTATCCCCAAAAAAAAAAAACCATTGGAAGGATAATTAATGGGTTCAACGAAACGAAACATTTTGAAGCATAATTAAGAAAAGTCCAACCGTAATCCATATGTCGAATCGAGTTCCTTTGAGTCCTTTATATTGCATTGCATCCCCCTTTAAGGCTTCAATCCCTCAAGACAACGTTCTGAAACCATTCCTCTTCCTGGATTACATCAATGATCCTTTGGCTTATCTGGGCAACCCTCAATTCCATTTTGTGTGTGACTCCCTCTTGAGCTGTAACGTGCCCTCTCACCTGCCCTCCCCCCCTCCTCCCCATCCCTTTCTGAAACCAGTGAAGCAGAGTTGAAGTATCTGGCAATTGCGGGCAAGAATTCAAGGGGCCTACTCTTTTCTATAGGTTGTCATTTCCTTACCTGGCCATCAGAAGATGGAACGAGGCCCACCAAGAGCCCAACATAATCATCTCCAGTTCTTAGGTGTTCAATTCAAAGACAAAATTTGAATGCTTTCAACTTTAACCAGAGATGTCGAGGAAAATGGATGGTAAAATCGGGAGATTCTTTCGTAGCTTCTTGTGATGTCTGGTTTGTTGATCACTGTCTGCAGCCAATTTACAATGCAGTAGTTGTATTGGAACGCTGGCACTACCAGCTGGTTAATAGCTTGGGTTTCGTTTTTTGAAGGAAGGTATGTATTCTTGATTAGGTGTTTGCTGCATCTTATAATCTGCACAAGTTGCCTTGTTCATTTGTTTGTGGGAGATTTGGTGGCCGTCTTCTACCCCTATCCAAATACCTAGATATACCACCTGCCAATGTTGTTTGGCAGGTGGTAAATACCTAGATATACCACCTGCCAATGTTGTTCTTTACAGTAGACAAAGGAGCTGCTACAAGCAGTGAATTGTAATTGGATTTAGTTATATATTGCGGCGTCTACCATCCATGTCTGTCATGCTGGCCATTTGAGAAATCTAGAGACACGATGCAGGATATTGACCTCCATCCAGCCTTATTACTGTAGGCATATTTGTCATGAAAAATAAATTCGTGTATTTTTTTTGTTAAAAGCAAAAACTCACTTGATTTTGTAAGAAGGTATCATAAGCTTTAAAAAAATTTAGGGTGGCATTTTTTCTGAACATTCTAATGGCCTGAAATCCAAGATGGCCGCCACCGTAGCAAAACGCCCTAAATTTGACGCTAAAATTAACTTAATGTGGTTTAAATATTTTTGTTTTCAGCATGAACTGCTTGGAACTTGTATATAGAGGTGACTATAATAACAATAACTTCCACCTGACTACTAATCTTTATATTTTGCACAATTTCAGACAGAGGCTGCCTTTTTTATTTCAACATGGCGGCCGGAAAATTGACGTTCGAATCCAGTCACCAGCAGCAGTTTGTTCGCTTTATAGTGTTAAGGTTCCACTTGTCCATTTTATGGTGTACTAACATATTCTTTTCTTCTTTTGCAGGCTGCAAGTACCCACAGCAACCATCACCCAGGATAACATAGCTTAGAGACCTTAGATTAACCAAAATGGCAGAGTCTTCATCTAACAAGAAGTCAAAAACGGTGGATTTTGAACTATGCTTTATTTGCCAGTTGAGCAGCAAGCAAACAGATTATACAAACTATGTGCTTCGTCCTTCTTTGCCTTCAGTAGAGAAAGTAATTACAACAACTGATGTTCGATGTTCATATGGGGAAACAGAATTCTCTACATTAAAGAATCGCATAAAAGGTTTGTCAAACTCAGTGCAGTATTTCACGAGCATGGAAACCCATTTGAATCCACTGATGAGGATGAGATCTACAACCTGCTCACCAAAGCAGTTATGAATGAAACTGCTACCAACGACATCCTTCGGCGTGATGAGATTGGGCAACAGATGTTTGAAGGTTTCGTCACTGAACGCCTAACGGAAGGAAAACTTTCTGTGTGGGACAAAATGACCAAAAAGAAACTGGGTACCTTCAAAAGTGCCAATGCAATGGCAGAAATCCGAATGGGAGACAAGGTGGTCAAAATCAAAGAAGAGCGAGGACTGTTGCAACGGTTCATTGTTATTTCAAGAAGTCGACCAGAGCTGAATCTCAAGGAATGCATCGGAACTTATGAGTTTGGTGTGGTGCCTCGATCACTATTTGCTTCAGATGGATCCCTCCTGCTGGCATACGATAAGGCATCAATACTTCATCATCTTGAGAAGCTGGACAGTAACACACAACATGTTCAAGCTGACAGAAATGAGGCAATCCAAGCAATCCAAGTACCCTTGCAGGTGGCAGACACAGCAGTGGAACATACAAATGTTGACCCAACAGATGAATCGTCAGCACACCGAGTGATCATTATTGATGGGATGGCTGTGGTAAATTCAGTTATCAAAACGGAACAAATGAAAACATGCCAAGACTTTGCAGATGCCTTTCTCCAGATAATCTGTAACATGGCAGCACAATATGATGAGGTCAGATTGGTGTTCGACCGGTACATCAAAACATCGCTCAAGGAACAGATGAGGACAAAGAGGACCAAGGGAAAGTCAACATATTACCACGTGAAGGACAACACTTTAATCCAACATATTTCCCTGAAGGACTTCTTATCAGATATCCGCGCCAAAGGACAACTGACCGACTATTTGGCTGACAAAGTTGTATGTCACAGCAAGAGCTCCAACAACAGACTGAAACAACTTATGGTGACCTCAGGAACACAAACCAAGGGCAATGTTGATATCCCAGACTCGCTCCTCACTCACAGCCAAGAAGAGGCAGACACTTTGCTTGTACTGCATGCTCTAACTGTTCTCAATGAAGCAGAACTTGTTGTCAGTTCCCCAGACACAGACGTCTTTTTGTTGCTTGTCTACATGTATCCAAACTTACCAACGTCTACAACCTTCCTTACGGGAAAGGGCAGGCTGAAGAGGAACATTTCTGTGCGGAGCATATACAACAACTTAAGACCAAAGCGCGCTTCTGCACTGTTAGGTTTTCATGCTCTGACAGGTTCCGATATGTCTGGTAGATTTGCTGGCAGAACCAAAGACTCGTGCTTCAAGGCATTTATGTCTTGTGATGATGAGATCCTGGATGCACTAGCAATGCTCGGGAATGATGACATTGATCTGCCCGCTGATGTATACTCTCAGTTGGAACGCTTTGTCTGTATTTTGTATCGATCCAAAATCTACACAAAAGTGAATGAGCTCCGTTGGTTCCTCTACTCAAATCGTGCAGCCGAAGGAGAAAACCTACCACCAACTTCTGGTTCACTGGACTTACACATTCGTCGGGCACATTACATATCCATGATTTGGAGAAAAGCTTGTGAAACTCACCCGTGCCTCCCAGCACCAGCTGCATTTGGTTGGACATTTGATGCAGTTTCAAGTCACTTCTCTCCAGTTCGCTGTTTGAATCCACCAGCTCCTGAAGCAGTATTGCACCTCATAAAGTGCGGGTGCAAACGTGGATGCGAAGGAAGGTGCAGCTGTCGCAAGAGCAATATCCCATGTACGGAAGTTTGTGGATGCTGGGTTTTCAGCTGCAACAACAAAACTGTCCAACCAGGGATAAATGAAGATTGTGAAGATCGAGGTGTTACTTTCGATGACATTCACAAAATTATAATTCACTTGATATCCATTGTTAAAAATACTAAATGAAAGCCAGGCATTTAATCAGTATGACTTTTTGCATCTTCCTGTTTAAACGATTTAAGAGATTGAACAGTAAATCAAGTATTTCATTTTATTTAGATCTGTTTGTTGGCTTGTTAATTATGTATTCTTTGTGAAAAATACATGTCTTTAAATAGATACTTTGTTTGTAATTACATGCAAAGGGAGAAGGTATAGTTTACATTGTGGGTGCGTGGTGGCCATTTTGGAATTTGGCATGTAGATCATACATATAACATAAATTTGATGATTCCATTCGATTCCTGGTCTCAGAAAACATATATTTAGACACTTTATTTGTAATTGTATCACATGTACTCGCGAAGATATCGCATTATTAGTGTTCGGCGGCCATTTTGGACGCCATCTTGGATTTCATAGTCTTAGAATGTTCAGAAAAAATGCCACCCTAATTTTTTTTAAAGCTTATGATACCTTCTTACAAAATCAATTGAGTTTTTGCTTTTAACAAAAAAAATACACGAAATTCCAAATATGCCTATACTATATACTAGAAGGAATAATGTTTCTTATTTTTGGAAAATTGCAAGGACAATGGAGGGCAAAAAGAATTAGGGAGACGAAGCAAAGTTATTTAGCTGCAACTACCCAACACCCCCTTACTGGTCTCTCATCTCAACTAACTCTGTCCCTGTGTTAGACAGTGATCAATGGGGTTGAACTTTGGCCAGGGGGTTGTAGAGAACGGGTTGTCTTAAAAAACCCCAATAACAACAGGAGAGTAAAGCACGACAGTGGAATGCTATACAACACTCTCTTTTTGTCTGCTTGTTGTGAGGCCACTGATGTGAACAAAACTCCAGCTTCTCTTTGCAAACAACCACTATGGTGAACAGCTGTCTTAGAAACCTGTTCACATGCCGAGATATTATTACCCTCGCAGGAGGAGAGGGTATTGCATTTGGGTCCGTTTGTCTGTCTGTTTGTTTGTTATGACTTGGTATATTGGTCTGTTGCGTTTGTGGTTCTGTCTGTCTGTCTGTCTGTCTGTTTGTCTGTCTGTCTGTTTGTTTGTCACCGGCCTGCAGGTCACAATTCTAAACCGATCGTCACGAAACTTCACCAAGTTGTAGAGGTCGTCCCAATTGAGAAGCCAATTGATTTTGAGGTCAAAGGTCAAAGGTCATCTGGTGGTCAAATTTCTAAAATCGCCACTTTAAATCCGATTGACTTGAAATTTGAATAGCATTTGTATATTGAGTCACTAAATTGGGATATGAACTATTTTTGAGGTCAAAAGTTCAAAGGTCAACTCAAGGTCAAACTTCCGAAATCATGAATTTTCATCTGAAAACCCATCAATTTTCGTGCAATTGACTTTAAAATTAAACAGCATTTGTGCATTGCCTCACTAAATTGGGAAACCAACTATTTTTGAGGTCAAAACATCAAATGCCAATTAAAGGTCAAACTTCTAAAATCATCATTTTTCATCTGAAAAATCGTCAATTTTCATCCTGTTGACCCGAGCTTTGATCAAGATCGTCAATTTTAATATTGATGAAATGGACAATTTGCTATCAATGGAAAACTTTTGGGGGGGGGGGGAGGGATTTTGCAAGTATCGTGCTCCGCATGACGTCTTCTTGTTTGTTTGTTACTTGCAAAATCAAAGATTTTTCAAGTATATTGGTCGGTTGTGTTTGTGGTTCTGTCTGTCTGTCTGTCTGTTTGTCTGTCTGTTTGTTTGTTTGTCACCGGCCTACAGGTCACAATTTTCAACCGATCTTCACGAAACTTCACCAAGTGGTAGATTGGTCAAAAGCAAGAAGCCTATTGTTTTTGGGGTCAATAGGTCAAAAGGTCAACATAGGCCAAAGGTCTCCAAATTTGCTAAATTTCGAAAATCCTCAATTTTCATCTGATTGACTTGAAATTTAAGACCACTTGCATATCTGGTCACTGAATTCAACCACCAAGTATGTTTGAGGTCAACATAGGCCAAATGGTCAACATAGACCAAATTTCTAAAATCCTCAATTCTCATCCAATTGACTTGAAATTTGAAAAGGACTTGCATATCTGGTCACTGAATTCAACCACAAATTATATTTTAGGTGAACATAGGCCAAAAGGTCAACATAGGCCAAAAGGTCAACATAGGCCAAATTTCTAAAATCCTCAATTTTCATCCAATTGACTTGAAATTTGAAGAGGACTTGCATATCTGGTAAATGAATTCAACCACCAAGTATATTTGAGGTCATCATAGGCCAAAAGGTCAACATGGGCCACATTTCTAAAATCCTCAATTTTCATCTGATTGACTTGAAATTTGAAGAGGACTTGCATATCTGGTCACTGAATTCAACCACGAATTATATTTTAGGTGAAGATAGGCCAAAAGGTCAACATAGGCCAAAAGGTCAACATGGGCCAAATTTCTAAAATCCTCATTTTTCATCTGAAAAATCGTCACTTTTCATCCTGTTGACCCAAGCTTTGATCAAGATTGTAAATTTTAATCACCATGAAATGGACAATTTGCTGTATCAATGGAAAACTTTTGGGGGGGGGGGGGTGGGGGAGGGCGGATTTTGCAAGTATCGTGCTACGCATGACGTCTTGTTTGTCTGTTTGTCCGCATCGAATAAATATGATTTTCTCGGCAACCGTTGGTCCTATGGACAGGAAATTTTCACCATAGGTGTTCCTCCTCCTGTATAATTTTTTAATGATAATTATGACGTCATGTCACGTGTTATGGGCGCCATCATGGAACGTGGTATGGGTGCCATCATGGAAAAACCGAAAAACGTTGCACCTCTATATCTCCGAAAGCGCCACATAGAAAAAATTGAGACATAGCTCATTGTAGAGAACTCTCCATGGGGAATAAAATATATTGATGATGATGTCATAGGTGCCTCCATTATGACATCATAATTCGACAAGTACAAAACTTCATCCGATCAAGATGAAATTTCTTGAGCATCATATCGGGATAAATTGGTGGAGAAAAAATAATAATGATTGTCATCGGTCACGTGGTTCCGCCGCCACCTTGGAAAAACCGAAAAAAATTGCACCTCTATATCTCTGAAAGCGCTGCATAGAAAAAATTGAGACATGGCTCTTTGCAAAGAGCTCTCCATGTGGAATAACATATGTGAACGATGACGTCATAGGTGCCTCCATTATGACGTCATAATTTGACAAGTACAAAACGTCATCCGATCCGATTATGTGCCCTGGGTGTTTCTCACCTGGAAGCAGATGCTCGTTGCTTTCATATGAATAATGACAGCAATATTTGAATGACGGCAAAGACAGAAAAGCCAAGAGGAAAAGGTTGTCTTTGCGGGAGTATTACAATTTGTCTTCTGTGTTGAACGCCTAAGCATTTATCTCTGTGCAAAGCATATACTGTACATATGTACGAATGCCAGCCATGCCAGGAATTTGTAAATGTGGACATGTAGTTTCAAATGAAGTTTTACTTTTACAATCCTGGAAGTCCTTTGATTGGTGAATCACAGCATCCATAAATTGAGATGTTTGATGGCGTAAAGTAAAACTGGTGATAACGACAGTGGTTTAAGGCGAAAATGCTCGGCTTTATTTCTCGTGATTCATTGAGGCAAAGAGTCTTTAGGACCTATGGAAATAACACGTGAGTGTCAAGAGGTCAATCGGATTTCAGGTTCTGTCTGATGTCTGCGATTCACAACAGATAACTTATATTTCTGCACTCGCAAGCTGCTTTGCAATCTTATACTCGCTCGTGGAATCTGTGTACTCGAAAGGCCTCGAAGTCCTCTTCCTGGATTTCGAGCAGGTTAGCTTTTTGTGTGGGGTTTTTCAGCGAAATGCCCGAGAGTTGTGCTATTGCAATGCTTGTTAGCAACTGAATAGCCAGGCACCATCAGGACAAGGCTGTGGTTTCAATATATGTTCTCCATGACCATCGTTATGGAAGACTGCTTTCATCACTGGCTGATGTTGGTTCAATTCCCACAGGTGCTCAATCTCGCTAACCCACACGAGTGTGGACAGTATACGAAACACCCCTCAACATGAGTTGAAAGAGCACTTTGTCCTCCATTGGACTGAAATAAATTGGTTTAGAAATTTCTTAGTCATGGTTGCTTGTTTTCCCCAAAACTGTATGTTTGTTCCACAATACCACACAGTAAATACGAAAATCGTTAACTTCTTCCCATAAAAAAACCTTTTAACTCTTAGATGCAGGCATCAAAAATCCTCCATAAACGCAGCCATTGGGCCTCGGAGGCCCAACGGATGTATTCGTGTAATGTTTATTTTTATTTTTTATAGATTTTTTTTCTTTCATATCCTTTTTCAATCCAAGTCGATGCTCATGGATGTGTATTTTCTCAGAAAATGTGAATCATTGATCCTATTATTTGGGAGAATCCCACACAAGTAATGAATCTGTTTTGTTTTTTTTGCAAAAAAAATTTTGTTATTGGTTTTTCAACTTTTTCTTCTCTAATAGGTTAAGGCTCATGGAGGAGTATTTGCTCAAAAAATATGATTCACTAATCCTTTTATTTCGAATGTATATGTCCACAACTGTCAAAAATCCTACACCGATGCAGCCATTGGGCCTCATAGGCCCCACGAATATATTCGTGTAAAGTTTTTAAATTTTCATATTTTTGTCATTTAATTATTTGTAACCAAGTTATAGGAGCATATAATGAGGCTCATATCAAGAAAATAATGATATAACATAGTGGTACAACAACATTTATGCGGGGCCTCTAAGGCCCCCGGCCTACATTTGTGTCGGATTTTCGTGTTATAAGTGAAGAATGAAGATTTTACCACGAGCCTGAATGAAATTTTTTTTATGTCACTGAATTTTGTGTAACAATATGAAAGTCGGTGAAAATGAGGCTCATTCCAAAAAAAAATTGTACAGCATAGTTTTTGCAACAAAAAAACCTTGTGGGCCTCCAAGGCCCAATCACTGCATCCAAGGGTTAAAAAAAAGCTTTTCAAATCGTTATTTAAGCAACCGTGGGCTCCCCACTCATTGATCATCTTCTATATTGAACCAATGTACCATCTTTTTCCAAAATGACAAATTTACCCGGGTGGTCATATTTCCTGGAAGCTGATAGGCGCACTGATGGTGAGCTCTAAGGATCATTTTGCAGGTAATAAAAGGAATTTCTGCAATGTGCAGTGCAGCCAGTCGCATCAATCTTTCATTGACAGTCCTCGCAATGCCTGCTTGCTCCGGGTAAAAATGATGCACAGAGAGATGCTGTTGTGATCTCATCCAAAGTGTGAGAGAGAGAGAGCTATTACTGCATCAAATGAACCTTCACAATTCCAGGAAAGCAGATGGCATCTCTACGCTCGGTGCCATGGCAGAGTTATGAGCGCTCGTCCATACTTCTGAAGTTGAACCTTTTCAGACTTTTCCATGTAGAGTAAAATTATTCTAAAATGTCCATTATGAATCAGTTTATGAGGGAGAACTGCATAGTGGAACCTCCTACTAATCAATGGTTGTCATTCTCTTTTGAAAGGTACCATGACATTTTTATCAGCCTCGCCACATATAAAGGGAGTTTGACGAAGAACTACCGTGACATGTTTTATGTCCACTAGTTAATGCGAGCAGATGGGACACCCAGCCTTATTTCTCTCCAAACCATGATGCATCTCTTAACCCCTGAAACGTCAGCTTCTCCTTGCTTCCCAAGGCGGTTGGCATACCTCAATCATCATTTTTGTTGATTCCACCTATTGTTCTACCTGTCCACCGATGCCGACCAACACTAGCTTTCACCAGCAATACTAGTTCTACCACTTCACCAGCAAAACTAAAAATGAAGTACACTACGTCTGACATTTGCTACTAGCCCATTCCTCCGCTTAGTAGTAATGTATTTTTAACATATCCTGTGCTACCTTTTGCAAGAGTGGACCTACAGGCAGATGTCACCCGCTATTATGTGCTCGTAGTCAAGTTGAAAAGACACTTTTTTTTTCTTCTTTTTTTGTATACAAGATCGAGGCTCGTGAAAGAGCAAACATTAATCACACAAAAAGACAAACCGACACACAAAACACAAAAAACAAGGGGAGCGGCAGACAAGATGGGGAGAGAGGGGGAAGGACACAAACACAACATTTGAATGCAGGGACATCGGGAGGACTTGGGGGGAGGTGGGAGAGGAATAAAACATATGAACACTGCAAGGACTCTGGGGTGAATGTTACGTGGTCCCCTCGGTGACTACCTGGTCTCGGTGACCCCCGGACCGTGAGAGGAACTTCGCCAGAAAGTAGTATTATATATGCGCTTTCGCAACGCAATCCCTATGAATTCCACCCAAGAGAAAACTGATGTTCAATGATATATTTCAAGGGTAATGATACCATACAATTTCAATGATACAATCAAGGATATATTCCCCGAGCAATCCACCATCCACAATTCACACTCAACAATCAATCAATCCCCTAGATGATTAAGATGGCCATCTTACATACGTGTGTCCCCTTTTGTACTCACGACCCCCTTTGGTCTCTGTCCCTCACAATGTCTCTGGGCCCCTCCTGACCAAAATGATGGTCTGCTTCGCCGCTCTCGGGCGGTTGAACGAACCCCGGGTGGACGTTTTCCCACCGGGCATGTATCGTACCAGGAACCAAGGTTGCAGCCCCCTCTTGGCCACGCGAAGCGGGTACTGTACAGCAGGCAAATGCCACACGCCGTTTGCAACGCGGGTTAGGCCCCAACGTGCGACCCGTACGCGTCTTTGTAGACGGTGCCGCGAACGGTGCCAGACGCTGGGTCGGTGCACGGCCACACGGTATCTTGACGTGTCCACCGGGCAGGTATCCGTCCCGGTAACTCCTCTCGCCAGACGGGCTCGGGAACGCCGCTTTTCCACACGGCTCAATATCGGTCCCACCTCTCGTCGGAGCGGGGCGAGGAAGAAGAAACCTCGTCGCTTCTCTCCCTCGTGTCTTTCTTCTTCCGTTTCCGGTCTCTTTTTCCAGAAGGGCTCCTGACCCTCCAACCACAACAACCCTTAATCGACTACACATTGATAAGCAAAGACGTGAATAGGAATTCACATACATTCCCATAAATATGTAACACTCCCCCCCTTCAAGAAAGAAAGTTTGAACCCAGCGAAAACTTTCTTTGCCGGCCAACTTGGATAAACCAACCAGATAACTCAACCCCCCCCCACATTATCAGTTCCCCCCGGGCACAGTTATCACTTAAAAATAAAGCAACCAAAATTTCACCACAACCCCCCCAGATTAACTCACTCTGGACTAAGCACCAGCAACGACATTGTCCCTGCCCTTTACATGTTCAATTTCCCGTTGGACTCCTGCCAAGCCAAACTCCATCTCATGACCCTCTGACTTTGACTGTCAGTTTCTTGTGAATGAAGGTTAAGGGGTTGATCAAAGATCCAAAGTTAAGCAACTCGATAGCACTTTTTCCGGGAGGCCAAGCCGAGTATTCACTACATGGATGCCTTTAGGAACGTGGAGTTCACGGTTAGTCCGTGCAGGAAAGTTCTCTACATGGGCGCCTTGAGGAACGTGGAGTTCACGGTTAGTCTGTGCATGAAAGTTCACTACATGGACGCCTTTAGGAACGGCGTTCACGGTTAATCCGTGTAGGAATCATGGCTCGGCGGCTCCGCCGCATTCAGTGCTTCAACTTCTCAGAACTTCCCTAATAATTATGGTGGGACCGCTTGTCCCTGTAGTCCCATGAATAGCGGTCTCCTTCTCGGCCACTACTTTGACAATCCTTCCTTCGGGAGCTGCCGTAACTCAGGGAGCCTCCATAATAATATTGATTGCGGCCACCACCAAAACTACCACCCAGTTGTCCTCTCCTGTAGACCTCTCGACGCCTACGAAATGCCTTCCCTACTGTTATGGTCCGACCCTCCAAATCCTTGCCATTCCAATTCTTCTCTGCCTCTCTGGCGTCTTTTGTGCTTGCAAACGTGACAAAGCCGAACCCTCTTGACTGTTGTGTTTCCCTGTCTCTTACCAACCGCACTTCCACCAGCGGCCCATATCTGTTGAAGACAGAGGTCAGAACTTCTTCCTCTGTTTTGAAGTTCAGTCCCCCTACAAATAACTTGGTACTTTTGTCGCCATCCCGAGCTGGTGTGGTGTTATTTTCCCTGCTGGGCTCTTTACCAACCCTCAGGTTACCATAAAATTGACCCCCGGCCAAATCATTCCCGATAACCACAGATACACCCTCTACAGGAAGCGTGGCTTGTAAACCGACGGTGACCGGTCCTGACACCAAATCGGACTCCAAATGGATGACATGAAGTGGAGCACTAACACCGCCCCCGATCCCCTGTAAACGAACACTATCCCCCGTTGCCGTCTCCTCGGACCATGGCAAAATGCCTTCAAGCATTAAAGATTGATGTGCTCCTGTGTCCCTCAATATCCTAACCGGTCTCCGGTTAGTCGAGGCTCCATCCAGTGACACAAACCCCTCTGAAATAAATGGTTGGTAACCCTTTTGATGGCGATTTCTCACAATGGCCATTGCATTTGGAGTCGTAATAGTCGGACTCCGCTCTGGGTCTTCCCTTTTCATGCGGTAACAACTGGACATCAAGTGTCCAGGTTTCTTGCAAAAAGCACAAGTAGGCCCGGAGGAAAAACTCGTGGTCTGCCTCGGGCCCCCCGAAATATAAGTTTGTCTTGGGCCCGCATCCCTCTGATTTCGAACAGGTGGGGTATCCGCGTTGTCCCCATAATCCTCTCGAGGCCGCCGCCATGTATGGTCGTTCTCCGCACCTGCTGTTCCCCACCTCCCCTGCGGAGATCTAGGCGAGGAGTTAGGTTCGTGGACCCCTATTCGGTGGGTTAAGGCATAATCATCTGCCATGGTGGCTGCGTCCCACAACTTTGGTACTTTCTTTTCCTGCAGGTACACTTTGATGTCCTCGTGGACACACTGCTGAAATTCCTCCACCAGGATCAAGTCACGCAATGTTTCGAAGTCTTTCCCGACTCCTTTTGACTCACACCACCGATCAAACATGTTTTCTTTCACTCTGGCAAACTCCACATGGGTCTCACTCTCCCTCTTCCTGGCATTCCTGAATTTTTGCCTGTAAGCTTCCGGAACCAACTCATAGGCTTTGAGGATGTGCTTCTTCAGTACCTCATAATCTGCACATTGGTCCATTGGTAGCACCGAATAAATCTCTTGAGCTTTTCCCACCAGCACACTTTGCACTAGTATGGTCCAGGCCTCCTCCGGCCAGTTTAATTGTCGAGCCACTTTCTCAAAGTGTGGAAAAAATTTCGCGACTTCCTTTTCACTGAACGGTGGAACCAGCCTCACATGTCTGCCCACATCCCAGGTTTTCTGGTTAGGTGTCGACCCCGTCAGCAAGGGTGGTGCCTCTCCCCGTTCTCTCATTAACTCCAGCTCCTTGAATTTAATTTCTTGCTGAAGCTCCATGTCACGTTCCTTTAATTCCCTTTCCGCTTTTCTCTCCTCTGCTTCGAGGTCCCTTGCAGCTCTCCTCTCCTCTGCTTTTCTCCCTTCTAACCTTTCCTGGAGTTCTCGTTCCACTCTCCTTTCCTCTGCTTGTTTCTCTTCTCTCCTCTCTTCTGCTTTCCTTTCTTCTTCTTTGATCCGTTCCTGGCTCCGTAATTGCAACTCCAGTTTCCGGAGCTCAACGTCTTCTGGTTCTTCGGGTAGCCACTCCCAGGCTAACTCGTCCCATGTTCCTAATCCCACCATAGATTGTATCACCGTGGCCTGCAACTCTGCCTTCCTCAAATTAGTTCGGACCTCCAAGTTAAAATGTTTGGCCAATTTCAAGAGGTCCGACTTTAGTAACGCTCGGAACTGTGCCTCACTCGGGGTTACCGCAAAGTTCTGTGCCACAAATGCCATGGTGCCTATCGTTAACACCTGTTAACCTTCACCCAATACTTTACCCCCAATTTCCCCAAAAATTTACCGATTAATACTTAATTAATAAATTTTAATTAATAAAAATATTATTTTATTATTTTCTACAATTTTAGTTCCCGGACGGGCCCCCAATTCTGTTACGTGGTCCCCTCGGTGACTACCTGGTCTCGGTGACCCCCGGACCATGAGAGGAACTTCGCCAGAAAGTAGTATTATATATGCGCTTTCGCAACGCAATCCCTATGAATTCCAACCAAGAGAAAACTGATGTTCAATGATATATTTCAAGGGTAATGATACCATACAATTTCAATGATACAATCAAGGATATATTCCCCGAGCAATCCACCATCCACAATTCACACTCAACAATCAATCAATCCCCTAGATGATTAAGATGGCCATCTTACATACGTGTGTCCCCTTTTGTACTCACGACCCCCTTTGGTCTCTGTCCCTCACAATGTCTCTGGGCCCCTCCTGACCAAGATGATGGTCTGCTTCGCCGCTCTCGGGCGGTTGAACGAACCCCGGGTGGACGTTTTCCCACCGGGCATGTATCGTACCGGGAACCAAGGTTGCAGCCCCCTCTTGGCCACGCGAAGCGGGTACTGTACAGCAGGCAAAAGCCACACGCCGTTTGCAATGCGGGTTAGGCCCCAACGTGCGACCCGTATGCGTCTTTGTAGACGGTGCCGCGAACGGTGCCAGACGCTGGGTCGGTGCACGGCCACACGGTATCTTGACGTGTCCACCGGGCAGGTATCCGTCCCGGTAACTCCTCTCGCCAGACGGGCTCGGGAACGCCGCTTTTCCACACGGCTCAATATCGGTCCCACCTCTCGTCGGAGCGGGGCGAGGAAGAAGAAACCTCGTTGCTTCTCTCCCTCGTGTCTTTCTTCTTCCGTTTCCGGTCTCTTTTTCCAGAAGGGCTCCTGACCCTCCAACCACAACAACCCTTAATCGACTACACATTGATAAGCAAAGACGTGAATAGGAATTCACATACATTCCCATAAATATGTAACATGAATTACCGGGGGTAGAAAAGATCAAGGTTTTCGATGGGGGAAGATAAGAGATGGTGGTGAACAGCTGTTTTAAAGACCTGGAGGGAGGAGTGGGATTGAAGGGAGTGGGGGAGTTTGTTCCAGAGGCGGGAGAAAAGGGGAATGAAAGAGTGAAGGTGAGCAGAGAGCCTAGACTTTGGCAGTTTAACCATAAGAGGGTTGCAGGCAGATCTTGTGCGACCTGAAGGAATATTGGGGGGACAGAGCACAGAGAGAGCTGGGGGAGCAAGGCCGGAGAGGAGTCGGTAGAAGACAGAAAGACCACCAACCTGCCTGCGGTGAGTGAGTGAAAGGCCCTCGGAGTTGACTACATCGCAGGAGATTCCAATGATTCTGAAAGCTTTGGCCTCAACAGCGTGAAGCCGAGCAAGGTGTGAGGCAGGAGCACCAGCCCAGAGGGGGGAACAGCATTCCATTGAGCTGCGGATGAAAGCCTTGTATGTGGTGAGGAGCTCAGGTGTGCCAAGGAAGGACTTCGCACGACGGAGGATGCCCAGTCGGCGACTGGCTTTGGAGGCCAGCTTGGAAATGTGGTTTTCCCAAGAAAGATCATGGCAGATAGTGAGACCCAAAAGCTTGACCGACAGAACTTCTTGGAGAGGATTGTTGAGAAAGTAGATGGGAGGGTTGTCCAGTCGGTCCTTTCGGAGAGACATTGTAAGAGTGTGAGATTTGTCAGGATTGAAAGACACTGTTCCAGCATCCCAAAGTTTGTGGGTTCAAATCCACATAAAGGGCGAGGAATTTGGATTCTAAGCTTCTGGGAATGAATATTTGGGTCTGGAGATGTACCATGTTGCAGGTCTGGAGATGTACCATGTTGCAGGTCTGTAGATGTACCATGTTGCATGTCTGGAGATGTACCATGTTGCAGGTGTGGAGATGTACCATGTTGCAGGTCTGGAGATGTACCATGTTGCAGGTCTGGAGATGTACCATGTTTCAGGTCTGGATATGTACCATGTTGCAGGTCTGGAGATGTACCATGTTGCAGGTCTGGAGATGTACCATGTTGCAGGTCTGGAGATGTACCATGTTGCAGGTCTGGAGATGTACCATGTTGCAGGTCTGGAGATGTACCATGTTGCAGGTCTGGAGATGTACCATGTTGCAGGTCTGGAGATGTACCATGTTGCAGGTCTGGAGATGTACCATGTTGCAGGTCTGGAGATGTACCATGTTGCAGGTCTGGAGATGTACCATGTTGCAGGTCTGGAGATGTACCATGTTGCAGGTCTGAAGATGTACCATGTTGCAGGTCTGGAGATGTATCATGTTGCAGGTCTGGAGATGTACCATGTTGCAGGTCTGGAGATGTACCATGTTGCAGGTCTGGAGATGTACCATGTTGCAGGTCTGGAGATGTACCATGTTGCAGGTCTGGAGATGTACCATGTTGCAGGTCTGGAGATGTACCATGTTGCAGGTCTGGAGATGTACCATGTTGCAGGTCTGGAGATGTACCATGTTGCAGGTCTGGAGATGTACCATGTTGCAGCCTGGAGATGTACCATGTTGCAGGTCTGGAGATGTACCATGTTGTAGGTCTGGAGATGTACCATGTTGCAGGTCTGGAGATGTACCATGTTGCAGGTCTGGAGATGTACCATGTTGCAGTCTGGAGATGTACCATGTTGCAGGTCTGGAGATGTACCATGTTGCAGGTCTGGAGATGTACCAAAATTACCAATATAGGCCCCTTGGTTCTTTCATGGTCTTCAGGAGTGACCTGTTGGCTCTGTCTCATCTAATGTATACATGCTACCACTGCACATTTTGTGTTTGGCTCTATGTCCTTGGGGTAACTTGGAATGGGAGTGAAGATTCTGCCGATAGAAACCCTCATACATTTCTCCCAATTTGATTGAATAAAGAGGATCCTTGTGCAAATTGGAATTATAATGGGAGAATTATTGGTATAAAAGTGCATAACCAATATCAGTGTGGGTAAATAAAGCTTCAGGTAGACCAAGGGGGGGGGGGGGCAGGTTATCAAGACAAGAAAAGGTGATATGAAGGACAACATGAAAGGGCCTTGTTGTCTTGTACTGTACATGCCCTTGCAAACACCAATCATTTTGAAAGCTTGCATAGAACACGTTATAGGGTTCTTATTCCCATAATGGAATTTGTGGTTTACAGCTTATTACCCTCGCCAGAGGAGAGGGTATTGCATTTGATTCCGTTTGTCCGTCAGTCTGTTTGTCTGTTTATTTGTCTGTCTGTTTGTCAGTCTGTCTGCTTGTCCGCACAGAATAATTATTCTCTGCAATCGTTGGTCCGATTGACAGGAAATTTTCACCATCGGTGCACTCCTCCTGTAGATGGTTTTAATGATAATTATGACTTCATAGAAGATCACGTGGTATGGGAAACACGAAAAAAATTGCACCTCTATATCTCCAAAAGCGCTGCGTGTAAAAAATTGAGACATGGCTCATTGTAAAGAGCTTTCCATGGGGAATAATCTATGCTAATGTCATAGGTTCCTCCATTATGACGTCATAATTCGACAAATACAAAACTTCATCCGATCAAGATTAAATTTCTTGAGTGTCATCGATGGATAAATTGGTGGAGAAAAAAATTATGATAACGTCATCGGTCACATGGATCGGCCGCCATATTTGTTTTAACACAAAAGCCTTAAAAACCAAAAACACATCCTGGCGAGAGTCTGCGATCTCTGATTGCTCTTTCTTGTTACCTTTCTGCAATATAGAATCTAAAACATGACAGAACCTTTAAAAAAGGCTTCAATGAAAGCATCATGGTCATTTCTTTTTGTAAACAAAGTCGAGGCTCATGGAGGAGCTACAACATAGAATGTATCAGGACATAACAGACCAAAAGGAACAGTAGAAAGAGAGGGGGAAACACACCATCAGCAGAATTGAGGAAAAAAAATAGAGGTAGATTTGGACAAATAAGGGATGTGGGGAAGGATGAGGGTTTGGGGGGATTCGTGGGGTGGACATAAATAAGGATGGAGAAGCAATCTCTCAGGAAGGAAAAAAATGGAAATTTGTAAGGAAGTGGGCTTGGAGTTGTTAATAGGGGTAGCAAGGATCATGGTTTTGGATGGGGCCTGGAGATAATCTAAGATGGTGAGGAACAGCTAACTTGAAGAACTGGAGGGAATAATGAGATTGAAAAGAACATGGTAGTTGTTTCCACAAGGGGAAAAAAGAAGAATACGTGAGTGAAGGTGAGCAGTGATTCTGGCTTTAGGTAATTTCACAAGTAGGGGGATGCTGGTGGACCGTGTGTGCCCTGCAAAAACCTGGGGGGAACAAAGCACGGAAATAGCAGAGGATGCAAGACCAGAAAGGAGGTGGTAGTAGACAGATAAATCAGAGATCTGTCTGTGATGTGAACGTGATAGGCCCATTGACTCAGCTTCGTGGCGGAAGATTCCAATGATCTTGAAGGTCTTGGTTTCAACGGCATTAAGCAGAAAAAAATGTGATTCAGGGGCACCATCCCACAGTGGAAAGCAATACTCCATTAAGCTGTAGATAAAAGCCTTGTAAGTGGATAGGAGTTCGGATGTGCCAAAGAAGGTCTTAGGATGTGCACGGTAGTGGATGTCTACTTGGCGACTGGCTTTTGAGGCTAACTTAAAAGTGTGGTTTGCCCAAGAAAGATAATGGCTGATAGTGAAGTCTAAAGGTTTGAGTGACTGAACCTCTTCTGGAGGATTGCTGAGAAAGTAAATGGGGGAGGGAGTGGGTTGCCAGATTTGTCCTTTCAGAGAGAGATAGTGAGAGTGTGAGATTTGCTAGGATTTAAAGGCATATTCCAAGTGTTCGAGCAGCTTGTGATTATATCAAGGCCTGCAGAGAGGGAGGAGTTTTACGGATTCGTAACTTCCGTTGTTGTGGTTTTCACCCACTTGACATATTTCTGATATTATGTACTATTATTATTCTCAAAAGGGTTATTATTCATGAACAGTTATCTAAAGTTAAAAAGGCTAACTTTAAATGATACCGGAAACCGAACCGGAAGACGACGGCAGAGAAGAGAGGAGGGGGCGGAGCGAGAGAGTCGGAGAAGAAGCTGGTTGCTTTGCGGTCTGCAACGAACGTTGTCGAGCACGAGTCACGTACTTTGGGTTTCCTGAGAAAAAGGAATTCCTGCGATAAAGTTGTTATTGCTGTGACGGATCATCCTGCGTGTCAGGTTTGGCGTTAGATTCCGAAGAATCATCGCTGGGTCGTGACGACTCGAGAACCACGAGCCGTCGGCCATTTTGACTTGTGCGCTTCGCGCGTCGGGCAGACTTTCCTTGCTTCGTCAACCGTTTCCACCGCTTTCAGACATATCTGTGGTGTGTGTGTGTGCACCGAGGCTTTTGACGATTACTTTGCGGCTCGCCGACCGTGAACAGTGAAAGTTCATACCTGGAGGGTGCCGTTGGATTTCCCAGTCGCCGTGAGTGTGCCTTTGTGCCGCTTTAACCACGTGACCATTTTCTCCGCTTTGGGCCGCGTGCGCCTTTGTGCCGTTTTGGGCGGCGTGTCTCTGCCTATCCTCTGAACGAGATTCTGGTTTCGATTCGACATCGTTCCATTGATCACTGGAGGGGACCAACTCTGAGCTCGAAGACGGAAATATAGAGACACTGGGGAAGGTTATTTTCCACTCACTTGGAGCACAGTGAGTTACCTTATGCATGTTAGCGGATGGTACCATCATCGGAGATATTGATTGTACTCTTGATTCCTATTATTGTTGTACTGTTTTTTGTGTGATTTTTAATACAATATTTGTTTGTATTATTGGTGTTTGTATTATTTGCAATTGGTGTGGTTTCACCATTGATTTTTGACACAGGATAACATATTTTTCTGCCGTGGCTCCTCTCGGGGTTCGGAGGTATACCGAGACCAGGAAGTCGGGGAGGAACACGTAACAGGAGGCTGCAGCTTACTTGTCTGAAGGATGAAGGATGTCATGGCAGAGAGTGGAGTCGTCAGCAAATATATAAAGAGGATTTTCCACAAAGTCAGAGAGATCGTTGATGAAGATTAGGAATAGGATTGGGCTCAGAACACTGCCCAGGGGGACTCCATCCTTAAGAATGAGAGGAGATGAAAGGAGGATTCCATTGAGAGCCACACATTGGCTACGAGAGTACAGGAAGTCAGCAAATCATGTGGAGTTGGCATTGGATGCCATAGGTAGAGAGTTTGGAGAGCAAGCTTGGATGCCAACCTGTATCAAATGATTACCCTAAAGGTTATCATTCATTTACCTGGAAATGCCATTTTTTTCGACAACTGTTGAAAATCATGGAATAAACGGATTACCTTTATAATTCAGTCGGAACAAGGAAACTATGATAATGCATTTGTTTGCATTGTTGCACACTCCAACGTTAATGTTTTTTTTACAATTGGTATTTAAACTAGTATCGATGTTGTGATTATCGGTTAATCACAACATAGATTGCCAGATGGTCCTTTCCAGATACTGTAATTTTCCAGATACTTCATACCTCCAGATACTGTAATGATTTGTTTCTTGTCTCTAATTCCCTTGTAATTTGTGGAAAAAAAACTACAGTTGTGTCTGCTGTTAGTTGTGTAATTGTCCTGCATAATGTGAAGTGCAAGTATATCCAAAGCTGCTTAATGAGCCTTGGATAATGAACTGTGAGCTCGGATGCAAAGTGTCAAAAAGCAGACGTGGCGTGCTGCAAAAGCTCTCCAAGTAGACAGAAGGGAATCCGAGCCGCTGATGTCAAATCTTTCCTGTTTACAAACAGCTTGATCTCTGACCATCAGTTTGGATTGCATCCCAGTCAGTTTAATATGGACATGCTGCTTCTGTCTCAGCAAAAGTCAGAGGCCATGAATCTAAAACAAGAGATCAGGACCGTCTACCTGGATATATGTCGGATGTCGACGCTGCTTGTCAAGCCCACAGTCTGTGGCATACGAGTGCAAAGCCACCTTCGTACCTGGCTTTCCAACTCCTTCCACTGCTGCAGTCAATGTGTTGCTATCAATGGAACCCTCTCCTCTCTTCTCCCAGTGGAAGCTGTAGTACCTCGAGCCAGTGTCTTGGAGCAGTCTTGTTATTAATCTATGTAAGCGACATCTACACTCCCCTGGAAAAGTCTCTTTTTGCAGATGACTCGAAATTGTGTCACATGGTACCCCAATCCAACTGACAGGAAGACGGCTGCTACCTCACTCCTTGATAATCTCAAGTTTATTCAGTGCTGGTCTGACAAAAGAGTTGTCGTTCAATCTTGGAAAATCTCAGTCTCACCCTGTCACTCTGGAACGATTCTCAAAAGAACCCACCTATCCAAGGTTATCCGTACTGGAAGAGGTTCAGTTTCTTGAACTTTTTGACCTCACCATCACCTGGGATCTCTCCTGGTCCAACATATAATTGCAAAGCTGAATATAGAATGAAGAACTAGTCTTGCTGGTAAAGGTTAGTTTCCATATGTGTATGTGGACATGTAGGGCAAGGATGAAATCAAGGATGTGTTCTGTCTTCTACCGACTCCTCTCCTGCCTTGCTCCCCCAGCTCTCTCTGTGCTCTGCGCCCCAAATATTCCTACAGGTCGCACAAGATCTGCCAGCAACCCTCTTATGGTTAACCTGCCAAAATCAAGACTCTCTATTCAGCTTCACTCTTTCATCCTCTTTTCTCCCGCCTCTGGAACAAACTCCCTCACTCTCTTCAATCCCACTCCTCCCTCCAGGTCTTTAAAACAGCTGTTCACCACCATCTCTTATCTTCCCCAATCCAAAACCTTCATCTTTTCTACCCCCGTAATTCACCCAAGATCCACTTTTTTGAAATACCGACTTCTTTCCTGGAAGTCCGAGCAGTGTCTATATGTTTTATACCTCTCCCACTCCCCACCCCCTTCCCATGCCTCCTCTCCCCAAGCCCTTTCCCTCCCACAGATCTCCCGATGTCCCTGTTCTCAAATGTTGTTTGTGTGCTTTCCCCTCTCTCCCCATCTTGTCTACCACTCTCCTTCTTAGATGTTTTATGTGTCTGTTTGATTTTTTCTGTGATTAATGTTAGCTCTTTCATGAGCCTCGATCTTGTATACAAAAAAAAAAAAATCAACAACATGTTGATTGAGGCATCCTAACAGCTGTTACCTGCGAAGTGTCATTTCGGGCGTTAACCTTTCTCATTTGCTCTGACAAAGGGGCAGCCCCCAAAATGTCAGCTTCTCATACATCAAAGTCCGACAACTGCTGTCCTGGTTTCAGTATTCAGATATTGTGATGGTTCCTTAAGTATTTATACTTTCGGTTAAGGATAATTTTAAGGTGATTTGGGTAATTTGTGAAAATTTGTAAATTTTAAATAAAGGTTGTTTAACTTAGATTGCCAACATTGTGGAGAGAATCCTGTTTCACTATTATTTGGTTAAATTGTCTGTTTACTCCAACTGATTGAAATCTGCACCACAATAGGCTTTGATTCGAGGTGTGGTGGCCTCTTTCTTGGGTGTGGTCGACTGATTGCACCACGTTGACGGTCGTGACTGCCAATCGCAGGACAAGTGGTCTCAGTTTGTGCGATAGTGCCCTCTTTCGGTTGATTTTGATGAGGTCATCTATTGCACCTCAAGTGACAAATTTACGGTTTCCCCTATTTCATATTCGTACAAGATGGAATCGTGCTCTGCCGCAAAGCTTGGTCCAGGAGATGAACGAGCTGATGCTGGAGGAAATGCAGTTGTACCTTAGCAGAAATGCAGAATATGGGATGGATGATTCAATTACTGAGATTGATGAACCAAATGCTAATTTAAATACTTGGGAGAATGAACAAAATCCTAAGATCGATGGTGGTGGTTCTTATGCAGCATGTTACTGCTTGGCTGCATCAATTTAAGGGAGTGCGGTTGTCCCACTAATGCTATTACCAGTAAGGTGGTCAGGACCCTAAGGGCTCAAGCCTGCCACCTTGACCGTTAAGCCAACACCTGGCTCTAAGATGGATGAACAGAATGCAAAGTTTATAATTTGTCAGCACAAATTTCCGCTACATTCATGGCACAACAGGAGAAAAATGGACATTGCATGTTGGTGAAGGTTACACATGAGCAGTTGGGTCACACTTTTGCAGAACAAGTTGGGTCACCTGATCTCAGTCTCACGATGGCAAGGAGTTTTATGTGCCTGTTTCTTCAATGGGTGCTTTCTTTGTTTGTTTGGATGGAGATGTATGTATCTGTCATGTAATCTTCTCTTCTTCCACGGTATTGATTCTGACAGGAATGAGTGACCCAAGACAATGCAGTTTACACTCAAACTGGTTGCTAGGCAATGCTAACACAAACTTCTTCTGCCTCTTATTTTATAATTTGTGCCATATTTAAATGGAAAATTACTGTAGCTGTAAACTTTTCAATAAAGATGTCATTCTAATCACTAATTCTTGGTCCATTTAAGTTATTTAGCTGTTTACAGAATGCAACCACAATCCACTTTATCAAATATATAAACTCTCCCACAATCCACATCATTGGTTCAAACTGCCGACCTCCCAAACTCAGAAAGGATGCTTCAACCATTCATCGAGTCTGGTCACAACTGCTACTCAGAAACAAAAGGTTGATGCTGCAACTGGATGATCTCCCCTTGGTATGAGCCAAATTATGAATACATTGACCCCAATGTCGAAGTAGTGTATTGATACAATGAGTAGTAGAGATTGGTGTGGGTAAAATAAACAATGTAAATCCGTTTACATAAGTTAGCTTAACATAAACAGAGACCGAAATATTGTGATGAAGGAGAGATAATGTCATGACTCGATTCAGTTGGAGGAGGGAGAAGGAAGGGCATTTGTCAGGGATTGCTTCAAATGTTGGAAAATATATCATAACATTCAGGCTGGGGAAGAACAGGAGTCCACTGGAGATTCTGGGACAATGTAGGTCCGAAGCCAAGTGCGAGGACCAATCTGAGACTTTCTCTCCACAGTCAATCTAGGTCTAGCTTGTGCCGGGTCTGCGGACCACTATCCGACTGGAAAAACACACTAAGGGGCCCTCTTTCAGTAACATTTCTCATACTAAAATATACCATTTCTCTGTATGTACACTGTACAGTCACGTGAAAAAGGAAGTACACCCCATGTAAAGTTTTGACTTTTTCAACATATTTCAACATACAGCTATTTGATCTTCATTTCAACAATATTGATAGATAAAGGTGATATAATATAACAAATATCATGAAACATTTACATTTTGTAGTCCATTGTATAATTTAAATAAACATAAATGCAAATTTCGCATGTGGAAAAAGTAAGTACACCCCTACATTTATCACTACTTCAAATACCTAAAATTAGAATCAGGTGCACCAGCTCAGGTGCAAATGATTAGAACATCGTTAGAGAGGATCTTGGAGGAACCTGTCTTATTTAAAGCTCAGACATTTAGTTTGGTTTGCTCTTTGTTGTTGAAGTGTGCGGCGTCACCATGCCTAGATCAAAAGAGCTCTCTGAGGCCTTCAGAAATAAGGTTATAGATGCCTACGAGTCTGGGAAGGGATTTAAAAAGATCTCGAAACAATTTGAAATCAATCATTCGACTGTCCGGAAGATCATCTACAAGTGGAGAAGATTCCAAACAACTGCCAAATTGTTCAGGTCAGGCCGCCCAGGCAAGTTCAGCCCGAGAGCAGACCGCAAGATGCTGAAAGAAGTCTCAAAGAACCCCAGAATGTCATCACGGGACCTACAGGTAGCTCTTGCCACTGTTGATGTCAAAGTGCACGAGTCTACCATTAAAAAGAGGCTGCACAAATTTGATCTACATGGGAGGTGTGCCAGGAGGAAACCTTTGCTGTCCAGAAAGAACATCAGGGCAAGACTAAAGTTTGCCAATGAACACCTAGGCAAAGACCAGCACTTCTGGAACAATGTGCTCTGGACAGATGAGTCAAAGGTAGAGCTATTTGGCCACAGTACCAGAAGACATGTTTGGCGAAAACCAAAGACAGCATTTGACCACAAGAACCTGATACCAACTGTAAAGCATGGTGGTGGAAATATTATGTTTTGGGGCAGCTTTGCTGCATCAGGGCCTGGGCAGCTCACCATCATATAATCCACTATGAATTCTTCATTGTAGCAGAGGGTGCTTGAGGATAATGTGAGGCCATCTGTCGAAAAGTTGAAGCTCAACCGAAGGTGGACTTTGCAACATGACAATGACCCTAAACATACCAGTAAATCCACCAAGGAATGGCTGAAAAGAAAGAAATGGAGGGTTCTGGATCCCATCAAGATGTTGTGGGGGGATTCGAAACGAGCTGCGCATGCAAGAAACCCCTCAAACATCGCACAGCTGAAAGAAATCTGCATGGAGGAATGGGCAAAAATTTCTCCCAGTCGATGTCAGAGACTGGTATACAGTTATAAGAAACACCCACTTGAGGTTGTTTCTGCCAAAGGGGGCAAGACCACCTATTAGAGCCAAGGGTGTACTTACTTTTTCCACTTGCAAAATTTGCATTTATGTTTATTTAAATTATACAATGGGCTACAAAATGTAAATGTTTCATGATATTTGATATATTATATCACCTTTATCTGTCAATATTGTTGAAATGAAGATCAAATAGCTGTATGTTGAAATATGTTGAAAAAGTCAAAACTTTACATGGGGTGTGCTTACTTTTTCACGTGACTGTATATATTGCAAACAGTATCTGTATGAACCTTATAGAATTTAAAACAGCGTGGCCAGTCTTCACCAAATTTGCATCCAGGGCAAGGTTCTCACGAAGGTAGAGGTACACATAGTGCAAGTGGTTTAACTACATACCCCTACAACTATCAGGGATGCCTCTTCATGGTGGTTGTGCTCCAAACGCAAGTCGGGGGCCAAATCTTCCCCATTCTTCCCTGCTGCCCGGATTTCTCAGAGCAGCGGGGTCATGGCCAGAGTGCCAATCGGTCCCCATGGACTGGCCCGTTCCCTCTTGTCTCTCTCTCTCTCCAACACTGTCATGACCCTGACTTCGTGGAGGGGGGAGGGGGGGGGGTAGATCATCCTGGATGTGGGGGATCTATGGCTCGCTCCTGCGAGCTCGATTGGCTGTCTCCGTGCTGCAGGCTTGTTTGAGAGAACTGTCCGGGGCTATACAATAACGACAACAACAACTTACCCCTGCCGGAGGGATGGCATATTGAGGGTGGTGAAACGACAACAGGCATGGCTTAGTGTAAGTGATTTACTGACACCACATTTCACTTGTGGAGGGAGCAGTATTATTCGTTGAATTTCAAGTCAGTCAATTGAGGACTTCGGTTGTAACCTGCAAGGTGCAAGATGTGGCCTCTAAAGCCCCAGTAGAAACTGGGGCCAGTAATACAATTGAAAAGCCAGCGATGTTGAACAAAGTGCACGCTGATGGAGATGGATCACTCCACTGAGAGAACACCAGTTGTTTCTTGCAACTGGGATGACTGCACCCATCCTGGGCTGTGGAATGGTGATGGAATTAGGCAGGAATGGGTTTGAAATTGAAATATTGGTGGCAGAGTTGTACAATCCATGTCTGTTAGGTGTGGATTTCCTCTCCGCAAACGATTGATGCTTAAACTTTCTGTGGGTGCGTTCGGTCTGAGAAGTTGCAGTGTTCTACGAATGAGATGTTCACGTTAGTCCACAATTCGCAAAGGTTTTTTTGTTTCTTTTTTTCATGAGTATTTCTACTTAATAACCCCATATAACTCTACATTGAAGGATAATAAAAACATTGGTGTTTTTTGGGCTATTATGAATATCATTCATATAATTATTTGAGCACCCCACATTTTTGTTGTAGACCCTCATACACAAATTCCCACCTGTGCTGGATACCTTTTTACCTTGTGATGTGAAAGTCTCTGATGCATCATTATATATTGTTGCGGTTTTGTGTTTTTATAATAAAGGTTAATTTCCCCTCCTAGTTTAGTTACACTACAACACGTAGCCTCGTTTAAAGCTCAGTTATTTCATAGTAAATGTAAGCATAGACCTTTCCTGTGTTAGTTTTGCGTTGAGTAGAATAATGAGAGTTAGGTCCTTTACGATGCCTCGATGCTTGTGGTTTTGGCGCGAAATACCACGAGGCAGCCCTGAACAAGTCGGCCAAAGGCGAAGGAAGGCGGAGGAGGAGCCAACGGTAAGCGCGAGCCGCCAATCAGGGCTCGAGGGGAGTGACTTACCACTGCGGCAAAAGGCGGAGTTTGGAACATTCAATGCGGGCTAGGGCGGGGACGATATAACCCTGTGCCCCGAGCGCCCACCTGAGTTATGACCTCAGTTATGAGACGAGAGGAGACGCACTCAGTTCATTTATGAGATGCGCGCAGGGCAAGCCAGTTGAGTTATGAGGCAGACGAGTTATGAGTCGGGGTCCTCCGTTGAGTTACGAGAGTGACAGCGTTGAGTTACGAGAGTGAAAGCACTGAGTTACGAGTTATGAGTTCGGAGCGCTCAGTTTGACGGCAGTTGTATTAATCGCGCTGTAAGAGACAGTCGTGCCGGGCCACAGACGCGCATATTTTCCTGCCTGCCTGCCTTTACTGAGATACGCGCCGCGAGGATTTTCCCGCCTGCCTGCCTGCCTTCGCCGGGATATGTGTGGTGACCGCCAGAGGGCCACGCCGGGTGAGCTGTTCCTGGAGGACCAAAGCCGACGTGCTCGGCGCATGAACATTCTTCCTTCATCTTCCTGTATATGTGAGTGGGCCCAATGTCTGGGAAATAAGTTAAGACTGTTTAAGACTGCCCTGTGTCTCTTCTGCTACCATTGTACATTGTGTAAATAATAATTAAATCTGTCCTTCCTTTGATTCGACCGCTTTTGCCTCTCCATCATTGACTTAGCATGGTACGAATTATATCGCTCTGATCGGGTTCCAATAGCAAGGTAACAGCATGGACCACGTGGTACGCCATCCGCTCGGGTGTACTCAATTACGCGTGGTTCGTGCGAGACACGATCCCCGCTTCCGCGGCGGCGTGGGTACTTAGGTATGTGCGAACATTGTCCTGAGACCCTTTTCCACGTCTGCCCGGAAGTGGCGACTCAGTCTGGCGGTTCGAAGACCCAAGGAGAACAAGGGGCTTAGTCTCCCCTTGGTAAGGGAACGGGCTTCGCAAAACCATAACAATATATTATTTGAGACTTTCACAGGATGAAGTTGAACACAGTTGATGCGAAGAGCCTTCAATATGGAAATAGTTTGACTGTGACAATTATTACAACTTGCAACGGTAGCGGCCCTACGGGTGGGGCTTCAATTGGGAGGCCCAAATGAAAAGGCAAAATATCAGAAATTGAAGGCTTTGTTATTTTAAACGATTTATATAAACATCCGTTAAATCATATCACACGCAAATCATCAAAATCTAAACAGTATTTGTAGAATTTCAATAAAAGCCACATCACTGTACATATCGGTAAATATTATTCCATCGTGTTTCAAATTTGGGCAACAGGCTCTCCAATATTCGATGTGTTCACGGTTTGAATTACGTAACGTAACGTTTGTGACGATGTTTTCATTGTGACGATGTTGTGACGATGTTTGTGTTCACGGTAGCATTTGATGTGACGGTGTGAACGTAATTTCGTAATGTTTTTCGTTTTTATTTTCGTAATTGTTTAATGAACGTTTAATGTTTAATGAACGTTTAATGAGCGTAAGAATGAGCGTAATGATCATTAAATGAATGTAATGAATAATTTGATGCGAAGCGAAAGATGCCCGGAGCTGTCACATTCACAATCGCTATGTCGTATGTACTGTTGTACTCCCCATACGTGTTTCCTTCATTGTAAAAACTACCAAGTCAACAGTTAAGTGGATTTTGAGCCGATAGGTGTTACGGCCTTGGCAAGATCGATGGACACAGCGATCTGTTAGCTTACACACCGCCCAAATAGCTATGTGGAATTCTCTCATGTAGAGATTAAACCCACGTCGTTTGAACTTTGGCCGAGGTCATTATTTACTTTTAGTGATGTTTATATATGAATCAAAAAGAAGATAATTGGTTTTGGGTCGTCCTTTCCACATATCTTGTGGGATTGTGAGTTGGAGAGTCGACCGTGATGGCGGGGAGGGGGTTGGCATTCTCTCAAGCAGGGATTCAACCCATGTCCTTATAAAAGGTCTTTGTCCAAGATCACTGAGTCCGATCGGTGCAACCGTGCAGCGATCGGTGCAGCCGTTTGTGTGGCACCCAGGAAAATAACGTTATGCGGGAGTCCAAACCTGAAAATTCTGGAGGCCAAAGCTGAAATTGGAAAAACAATATAGCCTATTTTACTCCTGGAGATCCCAGGATTACCCACCCAAAATATCGTTGCGATCGCTTCAGCCGTTTTTGCGGTACCTTCGAACGGACGGACAGACAGACAGACAGACAGACAGACAGACGGACGGACATTTAGTGAATTATAGTAAGATGTGTTGACATTGATATGTTTATGTTGTGTGTTGCCTCTTGGGATGGAGGTGAATTGGTCTATAAATTACGAATTTACAGCTATTACAAGTAATTTAAAAAAGCATGGTATGTATGACTGTGGCCATCTATTGGTTTAGAGTGTTCGCTCCGAGTCTTGGAGGTTGGCGGTTAAAACCTTGGACTGGCCATAACAAAAAGTTTTGAAATGTTACCCGCTACTTCGTTGTTTGATGCAAAGTTTAAAAAGGATAGAGCATGGGCAAACAACCATATTTTCGCAACCACAGCACATGCTTTGATGACCTAATGGCCTCCTCCTGTACTGAAGCTCCTCGGTAAGGGAACTTATATTCTTATCTATCAAATTTCTGAACAGCAGAATCTTCTTTTGTTTGGTTTTTCCTTGTTTTTAATAATAGCAAGAATGATTTTAAGAGTGTATTGATTTCGTGTTAATATTTTTCAATGGAATACCATACATGCAATGAATTGCCTTCCTGGTTTCCATGTTAATGAAACCTGGCGTTTGCTCACATTGGACGCAGTGGAGTTCTCATTTTGGACATAAGCATTCAGTCATTTAGTAAAGCCTGGAGTTGACTTAACGGTTAAGGTGGCTGGCTTATGATCTTAAGATCTGGGGTTTGAGGCCCTGTCGTGTCGTTGAAATAACACCAGGTGGGTTGACTCAGTCTGTCATCCTTCCAAGGTCGGTAAAATGAGTATCAGTTTACTGGGATCATCGGCACAGCCACGCTCCCAGCAATAATGCAACCAGCTTCCAGAGGTTGCAGACAAAATAATAGTCATTTTGTACAAAATTCGGTCAAGATGACGTTCATACAATAATCTATTACTAAAAGAATAAGCTTATGTCCGTATGCCACGCGAAGAAGAAGCAGGACCTCGAGCCAGGTTCTTGCTGTCGTAACATAATAAAAATGTTACCTTTGGAAAGCTAATAATCGACTTATCTGTTTAGAAAGCTGAATCGGTTTACTTGGTACAAAAAATTGTGTCCGTTGAACCATAAACATGCCTGCTTTAAACGTCGTTCGTGTCAAGGAAGAAGAACAAGAAGCTGGAATTGGAGCGTTATAATTAGAGCATGGTTCCAACGGTAACATATATAATTCTACTACAGCAGGAACCCTTTCGTTTAGATTTAGAACAACATGGAAGGAGCACACAAAATTATATATAGTAATATATCTCGAAGCAATATATAAAAATATAAAAGTATGCGGAAGGAGTACAGAAATAACCACAGCCACCACAACAGCAACAATGACAACTACGTGTTATAGACAACTACTTGTCAGTGGACTCACTCCTATGGAGGAGTGGTCCAATTGTATGACCATGCATTGTGGCCCTTCGGGGTCAGGATGCATGTGTTTGAATGCCCATGTTCTTCAGCCTTGGGGTTGAGGCGCATGTGTAATGTTATTGGGACAGCCTTGTTGACGTTGTGCCTTGGCCATGGGGTCAAGGTGCACGTCCAAGGCTGTTCAAATGTTTGATTTTTTTTACCTTTTTTCACGTAAAAAAGGCAGGCCTTAGCTTTGGCCTAAAATAATGCATTGTGGCCCCTCGGGGGCATGATGCATGCGTTTGAATGACCATGTGCTTCCCCCTTGGGGTTGAGGCACATGTGTATTGTTATTGGGACAGCCTTGTTGAAGTTGTGCCTTGACCATGGGGTCAAGGGGCACGTCCGAGGCTGTTCAAATGTTTGACTTTTTACCTTTTTTCTAGTAAAAAAGGCAGGCCTTAGTGCTGGCCCCATAAGCATGCATTGTGGCCCTTCGGGGTCAGGATGCATGTGTTTGAATGACCATGTGCTTCAGCCTTCGGGTTGAGGTGCATGTGTAATGTTAATTTGGACAGCCTTGATAGACGTTGTGCCTTGGCCATGGGGTCAAGGTGCACGTACAAGGCTGTTCAAATGTTTGATTTTTTACCTTTTTTCATCGTAAAAAAGGCAGGCCTTAGCACTGGCCTCATAAGTGCATTGTGGCCCGTCGGGGTCAGGATGCATGTGTTTTGAATGCCCATGTGCTTCAGCCTTTGGGTTGAGGTGCATGTGCATGCTAATGGGACAGCCTTGATAGACGGTGTGCCTTGGCCATGGGGTCAAGCTGCATGTTCAAGGCTGTTCAAATGTTTGATTTTCTACCTTTTTTTTATTATTAAAAAAGGCAGGCCTTCGTGCTGGCCTCATAAGCACTACACATGCAAGATGTTTGTGAAGTACAGCATTCTTCCTTTTGATCAAACCCGTCAGCAAAGTGACCCGGTAGCCCAGTGAAAATGAAAAAGTCCATCGACATTTGAATAATGGTGGCAATTGAGTGAAGATGAACTCGTCTGTCTTGCCAACATGAACTAGAAAGCACGGCTTTTGTCCTGTGCTCTGGAATGGCAGTATAATTGCAATTTTTATGACATTAATGACATGCTTTTAGCATGTTCAACGTGCCCTGCTCAAACGCAGTACGACCGCCCTGCTGCGATGAATGAAACGATTATTCACCAAGCTCATGTTGTAGTGAATGATTGTTATTTTCCCACTTTATATTTCACTGTTATGACAGCTTAGCTCTTCCCATGAGGTGATATTGTAGGAAATGTTTTCTTAGTTATTAAATTTCCCCAGATATAACAAGATGGACACAAACATCATTCTGCATGTGCATGGAAATTGAGCATATTTGTCTTAAAACTAACTTTTTTTTCTTCTGCTTCTTATTCCTCAGGTATTATTTCTCTGGATTTCTGATTAATAATGAAGAATCTTCTGATCATCACATTTGTTGCAGACATGCTGGATTCCAACACCTAATTGGATAACCTGAATATATTTTGCCATACCTCCTCAATGACACTTCGCCAGTTGTTCTGAAACCCCCAAGAAAACCTCTTCCGTGAAGCCACTTTATTGAGATAACGAATCGACACAATAAGGTCGCCGCAAAAGGTTGTCGGTGCATGAGCGAAGACCACCACTTGTGTCGATCGGTCTTGAAATTGCATTTCTGCCCGGAACAGTGTGAAGATGGACCATTGGCCAAAATGCCTCATTTTTGCACCATTTTCCTTTACTCTTCAGATCAGCTGTAATCCGTCTTCTCAGGTATGATATTCTGCCATGTTTTCTCAAGTGCACAGCTTAGTCGTACATCTGTCGGCATAGGTGGCTCAGTGATCGTGCGCATAATTCTTGTAATTACCTCCGCCATTGAACGTGGATGGAGGTTATGTTTTCACCCCTATCTGTCTGTTTGTAAAGAGGATATCTCAAAAAGTTGTGGAAGGAATCGTACAAAAGTCTGTGGAGAGGTTGGGTATGTGACATGGACGAATTGATTAGAGTTTGGTAAAGATCCGGGTATGGATCCGAGAATATCTTAGTGATTCTTCACCATAGAGAAGAAGTTGAACCACCTTTAGAGGCCATTTTTCCCTGCAGAGCAGGGGTTGGCCTTTTTCGGGCACCGTGGTCCCCTTTTTGAAGCAATGTTTTACAGCCGGATGCCCTTCCTGCCGCCAACCCTGTTAGTCGCCTCTTGCAACACACAAGGAATTACCAGTGAACTGATACTCAATTTGCCGACCCCGGAAGGATGACAGGCTGAGTCAACCCCCCTGGCGTTAATTCAGCGATCAATCGGGATTCAAACCCAGGATCCTAGGATCCCAAGCCAGCACCCTAACCGCTAAGCCAACACCAGGCTTTTTCACCATAGAGAGACGGGGCAAAAACGATGTATATCACGATATCTCAAAAAAGTTATGGGTGGATTCGGATGAGACTTGGTGGACACGTTGGGTATGTGACCAGGAAGAAGTTATTCAATTTTGGTGAGGATTCGAATATGGATCATTTTAATACGGATCATTATCGAATTTTAACTCTTAAAAGCAGGCGTCAAAAATCCTACATAAACGCAGCCATTGGGCCTCGGAGGCCCAAACAGATGTATTCGTGTTTTATTTTTTTTTTAATAGATTTTTTTCTTTCATATCCTTTTTCAATCCAAGTCGAAGCTCATGGATGTGTATTTGCTCAGAAAATCTGAATCATTGACCCTATTAGTTGGAAGAATCCCATTCAAGTAATGAATCTTTTTTTCTTTTTTTGCAAAAAACTTTTTTTGTTCTTGGTTTTTCAACTTTTTTTCTCTAAAAAGTTGATGCTCATGGAGGAGTATTTGCTCAAAAAATATGATTCACAAATCCTTTTATTTAGAATGTATATGTCCACAAGTGTCAAAAGTCCAACACATATGCAGCCATTGGGCCTCGGAGGCCCCACGAATATATTCGTGTAAAGTTTTTAAATTTTCATATTTTTGTCGCTGAATTATTTGTAACCAAGTTATTGGAGCATATAATGAGGCTCATATCAAGAAAATAATGATATAACATGGTAGTACAATAACATTTATGTGGGACCTCGAAGGCCCCAGGCCTGCATTCGTGTCGGATTTTTGGGTTATAAGTGAAGAATGAAGATTTTCCCACGAGCCTGAATGATTTTTTTTTTTATGTCACTGAATTTTGTGTAACAACATGAAAGTCGGTGAAAATGAGGCTCATTCCCAAAAAAAATAATTGTACAGCATAGTTTTTGCAACAAAAAAACCCCTTGTGGGCCTCTGAGGCCCAATCACTGCAATCAAGGGTTAATTTTAATTTTAAGTGATTCTTCACCATTCATTGAGTGATATGGCCAGAAGCGATATATAGCACGATATCTCAAAATGATGTGGATGACTTGTGACAAAACTAGTGGGATGAGTTGGTTAGGTGACAAGAACAAGCCGATTCGATTTTGGTTTAGGTCCGAATCCAGATTCGACCGATCAGTGGGATACAAAACATAAACTGTTCAGCCTGGCGGAGGTATGCTCTCTACCGAGTGCTGTTCTAGTTATGAAATATGCACAATGAAATAAACTTTTAAAGAATCTACAATTCAGGGCCGTGTCACTAATAACTGGGCCAGTCTGTTGGTTTCAGGGTTTGCATTTGACAGGCTGATATGACATTTAAAAAACCATCACTGTAACATTCAGTATACTTACTGTTTAAAGTAATCAACAATTATTTGCTTTGTTTCTCTACATATCAATCTTGTTCTCTCTGCCAGTTTCCAAAAGGTTGAAAACTGCTTCAGAGGTAAATCGGCCATTACGCTGCAAGGTAATGGCTTCCTTGAAATGGTTACGGAGCCTGCGGAAAACCATGTTTGGCAGTGGTTCATGGTTCTCTGCTTACATGCCACCTCTTGATTCTCACTGAGGACAAGGTCGTCTAAAAGGACCAACATGAGATTGGAAAACGTGAGCACAACAATGAGTGGCATGCAATTGGGCGTCGGTGCTCCGCCTAGAGAATTTAGCAACAACACAGAGGAGAGAAACTGGGGCACCAATCACGTCTTTCCGCTCAGCTTGCAGGTATATTTGGTGAAAATGTCTGCACCGCACGCATGTGCATGCACATCCACAACGCACACATGCATGCACAGTGCACACACACATACTATATAAGTCAATATGTTGTTGATGGCTACATATTTAGTAGGGTTTCTTCTAACTTGAAAATGATGTACAAATTGTTTTTTTTTATTGGTTTTTTTTTATACACAACATCGAGAAACATGTAAGAGCTAACATTAATTACAAAAAAAAACCGGACACATAAAACATATAATAAGGGGAGTGGTAGACAAGATGGGGAGAGAGGGGGAAGCACACAAACACAACATTTGAGAGCAGGAACATCGGGAGATCTGTGGGAGGGAGAGGGTTTGTGGAGGAGGTGTGGGGTGGGGGGGGGGATGTGGGTGGGGGGTGGGGGGGGGGTGGGAGGGTTTAGGTAAAAAACACATGGACACTGCTAGGACTTCCAGGAAAGAAGTCGGTATTTCAGAAAAGTGGATCTGGCGTGATTTAACCGGGGTAGAAAAGATCAAGGTTTTGGATGGCGGAAGATAAGAGATGGTGGTGAACATCTGTTTTAAAGACCCGTGAGGGAGGAGTGGGATTGAAGGGAGTGAGGGGGTTTGTTCCAGAGGTGGGAGAAAAGAGGAATGAAAGAGTGAAGGCGAGCAGAGAGTCTTGATTTTGGCAATTTCACCAGAAGAGGGTTGCTGGCAGATCTTGTGCGACCAATTATTTGTTTCGTTACACCACAAATGTTACAGACAACATTATTATTATTGTTTTTTTTTGTATGCAAAGTCGAGGCTCGTGGAAGAACTAGCACGAGTACACTGAACCAATCAGGACGCAACAGCACAAAAGGAATAGCAGAGAGAGGGGGAAGCAGAAACAGCAGAGCCGAAGGCCAAGACAGAAGGTGGCGGACAAACAAAGGGTGTTGGGAGGAATGGGGGGCAAGAGAGGATGAAATGGGTGACACGATTGATACAGAAGGAAACTCTCAGAAGGGAAAACTGGAAATGTGAAAGAAGGAGGGATTGAGATTGGGTGGGGAGGAGGAGGAGAGTTAACGATGGCAGAAAAGATCATGGTTTTGGAATGGGAACAATCTCAGATGGTGGTGAACAGCTGTAATTAAGATCTGGAGGGAAGAATGAGATTGAAGAGAATGTGTAAGTTGGTTCCACAGGTGGGAGAAAGAGGAACGAATGAGTGGAGGTGAGCAATGATCCTGGATTTATGTAGTTTAACCAGAAAGGCAAAGTATTTTTTCAACCTCAATGTTCTTGGTGAGTGAGCTCTGTATACAGTCATGTGAAAAATTAAGTACACCCCATGTAAAGTTTTGACTTTTTCAACATATTTCAACATACAGCTATTTGATCTTCATTTCAACAATATTGATAGATAAAGGTGATATAATATAACAAATATCATGAAACATTTACATTTTGTAGTCCATTGTATAATTTAAATAAACATAAATGCAAATTTCGCATGTGGAAAAAGTAAGTACACCCTTGGCTCTAATAGGTGGTATTGCCCCCTTTGGCAGAAACAACCTCAAGTTGGCGTTTCTTATAACTGTCTACCAGTCTCTGACATCGACTGGGAGAAATTTTTGCCCACTCCTCCATGCAGAATTCTTTCAGCTGTGTGATGTTTGAGAGGTTTCTTGCATGCGCAGCTCGTGTCAAATCCCCCCACAACATCTCGATGGGATTTAGATCCGGGCTTTGACTTGGCCATTCCAGCACCCTCCATTTTTTTCTTTTCAGCCATTCCTTGGTGGATTTACTGGTATGTTCAGGGTCATTGTCATGTTGCAAGGTCCACCTTCGGTTGAGCTTCAACTTTCCGACAGATGGCCTCACATTATCCTCAAGCACCCTCTGGTACAATGAATAATTCATAGTGGATTCTATGATGGTGAGCTGCCCAGGCCCTGATGCAGCAAAGCTGCTCCAAACCATAATATTTCCACCACCATGCTTTACAGTTGGTATCAGGTTCTTGTGGTCAAATGCTGTCTTTGGGTTTCGCCAAACATGTCTTCTGGTACTGTGGCCAAATAGCTCTACCTTTGACTCATCTGTCCAGAGCACATTGTTCCAGAAGTGCTGGTCTTTGCCGAGGTGTTCATTGGCAAACTTTAGTCTTGCCCTGATGTTCTTTCTGGACAGCAAAGGTTTCCTCCTGGCACACCTCCCATGTCGATCAAATTTGTGCAGCCTCTTTCTAATGGTAGACTCGTGCACTTTGACATCAACAGTGGCAAGAGCTACCTGTAGGTCACGTGATGACATTCTGGGGTTCTTCGAGACTTATTTCAGCATCTTGTGGTCTGCTCTCGGGCTGAACTTGCTGGGGTGGCCTGACCTGAACAAGTTGGCAGTTGTTTGGAATCTTCTCCACTTGTAGATGATCTTCGGGACAGTCGAATGATTGATTTCCAATTGTTTGGAGATCTTTTTAAATCCCTTCCCAGACTCGTAGGCATCTATAACCTTCTTTCTGAAGGCCTCAGAGAGCTCTTTTGATCTAGGCATGGTGACGCCACACACTTCAACAACAAAGAGCAAACCAAACTAAATGTCTGAGGTTTAAATAAGACAGGGTCCTCCAAGATCCTCTCTAACGATGTTCTAATCATTTGCACCTGAGCTGGTGCACCTGATTCTAATTTTAGGTATTTGAAGTAGTGATAAATGTGGGGGTGTACTTACTTTTTCCACATGCGAAATTTGCATTTATGTTTATTTAAATTATACAATGGACTACAAAATGTAAATGTTTCATGATATTTGTTATATTATATCATCTTTATCTATCAATATTGTTGAAATGAAGATCAAATAGCTGTATGTTGAAATATGTTGAAAAAGTCAAAACTTTACATGGGGTGTACTTACTTTTTCAAGTGACTGTATATGATAATTAGTCAGCTTAGTATGGGCAAGAAAAAGGAAAAGGAGAGTAAATAATTATTCATATTTGTTGTTCGGAAAATTTTGCAGATTTCATGTTGCTTTAACTGAACATTACTCACGTAAATAAGGACATAGGCAAACTCTCTACCATCTGTAAACCATTTTGAAGTTATTCAGTATTATAAAAACACAAAAAATATTTACAGAAAATACAAAATTAGCATTTATTCTGTAGATGTTTTGGGTCGAACAATCATACTCAATTTGAGACATTTCAGCAGCTCGGCCTGGCTCTACTGATGGCCGACTGGCAGAATATCTCTATAATGGCCAATCAATCTGTTACTGGGCTGACAGGATATCCTAGAGGTACATACACTTGCGTCGAAGCACCGAGTCTGGGTTTGAATCCTGGCCCAGCTATAGATGTCACTGGTGTTTAACAGGCAGGGTGATTCATCAATGTGCCTTCCCTCAGATGGACGCTAAACAGGTGTCCATCTGCCAGAATTATTTGGTGGACGTTAAATATCCCATGATGTCCTTTTTGCGAAGAATAGGCATGTTGAAGGAGCTGCGCTCCAACGCGAGTCGAAAGAATTGACGCGACCAAAGACGGAATTCGTCCGAGTTGCTTTATTGAAACAAAACAGCTCAGGTATTCTGACCAAAAGCCCGTTTATCGGGCAGCAATATATATACACATTTATGTCGGGAAGTTTGCCCGGCAAAAGCTATACCGGGCATGCCTGGGTGTCAAGGGCGAGCCTTGGAAAGGCGAGTCTGGACCTGCCCGGGCGTGTTTGGCTGCGGCCTGGCAAGTCGAGGCTGGGCGTGCCCGGGCGCTCTGGACGAGCACTGGAAAGGCGATAGCGGGCATGCCCGGATGCTCTGGGCGAGCCCTGGAAAGGCGATAGCGGGCATGCCCGGACGCTCTGGGCGAGCCCTGGAAAGGCGATAGCGGGCATGCCCGGACGCTCTGGGCGAGCCCTGAAAAGGTGATAGCGGGCATGCCCGGACGCTCTGGGCGAGCCCTGGAAAGGCGAGAGCGGGCATGCCCGGGAAAGACGAGACCGGGCGTGCCCGGGAGGTTCGGGCGTGCCCGGGAACAGTGAGTCCGGGCATGCCCGGGAGAGGCGCGTCTGGCCGTGTTCTGGCCGGTGCAAGGCGATTGTGTGCATCCAGCGGTAACCGCTACAATGTCATCGTTGGCCCCATGAACAAATTCCAATTTCCTGCCTGTACCAGCAGTGGATACAGCATCAGTAGCACAGTTGTGCCCTCAGCTAATGATACTACCCTGCAGCCTGAAGCTGCATACGAACGAAGAAGAAGATTCTGTTAATGATGTGTTGGGTTTTATGTTTTGTGTTTTTTGTTTTAATGATGGTCAACTTACGGTGTCACCAAATAATAATTTCCCTGAATATGGGACAATAAAGATTTATTATTATTATTTTTAAGACCTGTAACTGAAAATGAACTGCAAACTAAGTGTTGTCTTTTCAACAGATGTTAATCACACAAGTAGCAGCGTTTGACTTTTTATCTGCGACAATGTCGCAGGTCTACAAGGGTCTACAAGGGTTTCGCATTGTTACCTAAGCCACCAAAGGTGGATGGAGGTTATGTTTTCACCCCTGTCTGTTTGTCTGTGAACAAGATATCTCAAAAAGTTGTGGACGGATTCAGACGAAATTTGGTAGAGATGTAGCGTATGTGACAAGGATGAAATGATTCGATTTTGGTGAAGATCCGGATTCGGATCTGGCTACTAGAATTCCCCGCCATCTTGTTCAGCCCACTGCACCGAGCTGTGTTCTTAAGCCACCGTTTTGTTTTGGCCTACTCAAACATGCCTTGCCTTGGAAACACGATCGATTAACATTACATAATTGAAGCATATCATCAAAATCTGGATTTGGATATGAGGATTGGATGCTGTAGACTAAATTATGTCCAAACCTGGAGTGAAATCTGACAAAATTTACCACATCTAGCAATTGCTGAACGCTATTCAGGCTGCTTTTGCAAGCCATGGCGTTACAGTAGACAGAGCTCCCTTTTTGTTTTTATTCACAAGGCAGGGGACGTTTGGGTGTGTTATAACCATAGAGTTAATATTTTAGACTAGAGGGCGAACTCGCTATGCCGCGTACAGAACCCGGCCGCCATATTTTTGGGGGGCAACTGTTGTGATTGGTACTACGTACTGTGTAGTGACTTCTGGGGGCGTGGCTTCAGTGGTTGATGGCGGCTCGTCATAATGGCTGTGTGCTCTGTGAGAGCTTGGTATCGTCTTTAATAAACCACTTGAATTGAAGGAGATTCCTGAACTTACTACATGGTGGCAGCGCGGGATCGTGAAGATCAACAAGCAGTTTGACGTTTGGTCTTGTTTTTCTTTGCGGATTACCACGGCGGCACGTTCCGTGTTTTTTTTCAACATGGCGAAGTTCCCGACAATGGACTGGTCCAGCTCGGAGCTGGCGGAGACCTTCAAGTTATTCAAGCAGCGAATGAACTTGGTGCTGTCGGACGAGGGCATCGATACTAAAGCCAGACAGGCCATCAAGATTCAGATCGCTGTGGGAGACGAAGGACTGCGGCGGATCAATGCATCGACTCTGAGTGAGGATGATAAAAAGGATCCGGATAAATTATATAAATTATTCGAGGATCAGTTGGACATTCACGTAAACTTTCGGATTCACCGGCTGGAAATGATGAGATTTCGGCAGCAAGAAGGAGAGTCCATTGATGATTTCGTCAACCGATGCCGACGGAAGGGAAGGTTGTGCAATTTCTCCGAAGCAGAACTCTCGGAACGGATTATTGAGTTAGTTGTTGCGAGCACCCCACATGATGATTTTCAAAAGCATCTGCTCGACCAGGAGGTCGGGTACGACATGGACCTGGTTTTAAGTGAGGGACGCAAGTACGAAGCAATGGTAATCGGAAAGCAGGCCATCCAGAAGATGGAAGGGCCTTCTTCGTCTGTGAATGCCGTGACACATCGACAAAAGTGCACAAAGTGTGGCCTATCACATCCACCACGGAACTGCCCAGCATACAATGATTATTGTAAGTATTGTGGTGAACTGGAACACTGGGCCCGTTGTTGTGAAAATCCCAAATGAAGCACGAGATATGCTGATGGATACGAGTGGAACCGCCGTGCTGCAATGGGTGGAAGAGGCCGTCGAGTCAGCAGAAGCAAGTTGAGAGGTATGCTTCGGGGAAGTAACAATAATGGGACCTCGGTGATTGAAGTGTCGAGGTATTGTACTGAAGGCAATGAAGACAGTTACGAAAGTGACACTGACGCATATGAACACACCAAGCCATTTCACGTGATCAGGGTATCCGCACTGTGTATGAAGGAGACGAGTGATGAAGTGTACACATTGTTGAACATTGTATGCCCTGACATGAAAGGTGTATACAAACTGCAGTTGAAAGTGGATACAGGTGCGTCAGGGAATACTTTGCCAACGCGTATTGTGAAGGACATGTATGGAAACAAATGGATGTCAAACCTGACTCCACTTGGTGGGACCAAGCTCACTGCTTACAATGGCAGTGAGATCAAGTGTCATGGAATCCTAAAGCTCTTGTGTCGATATAAAGACTCAGATTGGTTCAAGTACAGGTTCTATGTGGTTGAAGTACCTGTACCTGCAGTACTTGGACTACCAGCGTGTGAACGGCTCAACATCGTCACGATAAACAGCATTGCTGGGCAACGGAGGATATTCCTGAAGGCTGCACCTCCAGCATCAAGGATTGCGAAACCAATGCGCCACGAGGAACAGGCCTACAAGGTGAATTCCGTGGATGATTTGAAAAGGCTGTTCCCGGACAGGTTTGACTGCATTGGGAATTTTAAAGGAAAAGTGAGGCTTCATCTAAAGCCTGATGAAAAGGCATTGATTGACGCAACAAGGAAGTGTAGTGTTCACATCAAAGGGAAGTTAAAGGAGGAACTAATGAAAATGGAAAAACAGGGTATCATCAGGAAAGTGAACTATCATACGGATTGGTGCTCTTCCATCTGTAATAGTGTAAAGAAAGATGGGAGCTTAAGAGTATGTCTCAATCCGAAACGCCTGAACTCTTGGCTGAAGAGGTGGCCACATAAAATACCGACATTAGATGAGCTGAACCCAGAATTTGCTGACGCCACGATATTCTCAAAATTAGATGCTCGGGCTGGCTATTGAGCTGTGCATCTGGATGAGGAAAGCCAGGATTTGACCACATTCCGCACACCTTTTGGGCGCTGGTGCTTCAAGAGATTGCCTTTTGGGTTTTGTGTCAGCCAGGATCTGTTCCAGCAAGCCATGGACCGCATACTCGAGCAAGCACCAGGCTGTATTGGTATCTCCGATGATGTGGCAGTATCAGGACGAACTGAAGAGGAGCATGATCGTAATCTTCTGAACCTGATGAAAGTAGCACGAAGAGAGGGTCTGGTTTTCCACTCTTTGAAATGTATCATCAAGACCGACCATATCAACTTCTTCGGCTCGATCTACAGCAAACAAGGAATCTCACCTGATCCTGGGAAGATCTGCGACATCTGGAAGATGCCGCCACCGCAGGATAAGGAAGACTTGAGCCGATGCATTGGACTGATGAACTATCTGTCACCACATATTCCCCACTTTGCGGATAAAGTGGCACCCCTCCGAGATTTACTGAAGAATGGAGTGCCATTCATGTGGCAGGAAGACCATCAGTTTGCATTTGAGCAACTGAAACAGAGTATTGATGCAGACGCCTGTCTAACATACTGTTACAGACACGACTTTGATGTTAAAGTGGGCCGAGCGGAATGGCCGTCGTGTCCGCACAAATTACCACAAATTACCCGACTATACTCGACGTTGACGAGCCGCGCTATGCTGGCTCAATAGGAAAGAGAAGACACCCGGCTGGGTTATAATGACACAATACGACACCAGGGGTTCAGTTCTCAAGTATATTCGTACGGAAAAAGGTTAGATTACAGGGGCTAGAGTTATAATCACAGAAAGACAGGCACTTAGACACACTCTTATATTAACCCCGGACAGACTACAGACAAACGGGACAAGGCTGACTCACACGGGGGTTGATGAAAAGGACAGCGGGTATCGATGGCTCAAGGTGCACTCTTGGCTCAAAGCAGGGTCCAGTACGGTCCGGTCCAAAGATGCGGGGAGGTATCGTCGCGCTGGGGGTGGCGGTGGCTTCCTCTGCTCTCCGTAGTTCAGGCGCATCTGACGTCACGTCCGGCAAGCGGCTGCGTATATCCGGCGGGGAGTGACACGCCCTCGGCTCGTTAGCTCCGCCTCGTGGAATCGGCACGTTGCTTCTCATTGGGTGCGTGCGGGGGGGTTACTGGCTCCGCCCCTGACGAGGAGCTGACAGCCAGCCCCTTCGGGGTAACCCCGTGGAGCGCATGGTCTGGAGCTAATCGAGCCGGTGTGAGGACGCATCCTCCCCCGCTCCGCCGCCATCCCCTCTGTTGTTGTTGTAATTGTTGTTGTAGTTGTTGTTATTGTTGTTGTTTGGGGAAGAAGATGGGAGGAGGTATGGGAAAGGTCCTAAACTCACTACTGATGCCATATAATCACATTCTGGTGCAACGAAGAGTCATAATTAATGGAGACGAGGCCTTAACTGACATAGAATAAGAATAACTAGGAAGATGTCCGAAAGTTGTCCACGTGTGGTGCGGTGGACCTGGGCACGACATTTAATGGGGGAATAAGGGGAAGGTCGGCTCTACTGATTGTTATTTACATGCAATGGGACTAGGGAATGGGGGACTGGGGAAAGTTGGGGAGTATTGGAGAAAATAGGGGAATATTTACAAGCGGATATGGAGGCCAAATTCCATATTCGCAACATTGCACCCTTCTCTACCCTCGGGGCGTCCCGACCCGATAAATTTTTACCTACTTTAGTGTGGCACGCAATGTAGTTCCCTCTACTATTAACTCTACCCTGAGTGCGACAGTTTTACAGATATTCACAAATGAGTAAATATGTCCCCCTGCGACGTTGCACCCTTCTCCTCACAGAAACACACCCACAGGATAACCGAATCCGGAAAGAATTCTCAAACTAAACATACAGCCGGTAGGGAGCATTATTTACAAGACTACGCTGCTATTTACACTACGATCCAGGACCTGTTTTTGGAGGAACACATGCAGATGTTATGCATAGAGAGAGCGCGCTTGCCAACATCGATACACCAACCCACGAGTGCTCTGTGGCCGACGGCCTTTAATAACGTGCAGAGCACCCTTCCCGAGCATCAACAGCACCACCCCACCACCAATCGGTGCAGTCACCATTGTTCATTGGAATAAAAATAAATTCGACAACCCCTAACCCTGCAGGTGTCTCTTGCTCTTCTTGTGGTGCACTTGGTGTTAATTAACAGTGGTTCACCTTTATGGCATAGGTGCCACGTTGACCCATAGGTCCTTCCACGGGTGGTGCTTGGCCGCAAAAGAGCTGCGGTCCATTGTGGGTGGCCACAAACATTGCGGTCCATATGGTGTATCGATCCAGGCAGCCAACAGCGAAAGTGCAGGCCCACAACTGCGTAGCCAGCACCTCTCTCTCCTCTCTCTCTACCCCAAAGCCAGATCCTCGGAGGTGGGAGACAAAAGAAGAAACAAGTGAGTAAGGTGGTAAGGGCGCAAAAGTGCACGCAATATAAGGTAATGCACACTGGGGGCACATGGGAACCAGGTGAGACAGGTACGTTCCTATCGTACGCCCCCCCCCCACCAGGTAACCTACATGGCCCCTCCCTTACCCCTTACTGTATCCACAAAACACAACACTACCCATAAACATCTACTTTACAAATCAACAAACATCCCTACTGTCTTCCCCGTTCCTCCCATAAACCAAATTCGTCTTCTCTCCCTCCTAACCAATCAAATTTGCCATTTTCAACTCTCATCAAAATTTGCCATCTCCAACTCAACATCATAATTTGCCATTACCAATTCATCATCAGTCCCTCCTAGGGAGGGAGAGATGGAATCACCCCAATGTCTCATCCACGTCGTGATGCGTCTCACAAATCCACACAGCGATTCATCTCCTGCAACAAAACAAAGAAAACACAGGTGTGGAGTCATCATCATCACCACAGGTAAGTGGCTGCGTATGGTGCGACAGGTTCATCAATCCTAACTATCTCCTAAATGACTTTAACAACTTTACACTACCCGGGGGCTTTCTCCGGCCAAACCATTGGCCCTCTTACACTATGGGTTCTAAAAACCAATTCCCATTGGCCAAACTGTGGTGCTCTTCAATTTGGGGTCTCACTCCCCCGATTCATCTCCCGGTGCCCTCGCACAATTTCTGGGCTGTGGCGTGTACCTCTCCCAGTGGGTCTACCCACCTGCACACCTCCACCACTGCAGTTGCCTCCGAGCTTACCTGCTCCTTACCCTAACCTAACTACCTGGGGAAGGCCCTTTGGCTCTCTCCCCACTCTCTGGCACTGGGCCCTCTCTGGCACTGGGCTGCCCGATCCATCCTCCGGATCCTCGGGCCCCATCCACAACTCTACCGGCTCCCAGAGCCCACCTGCGGCCTCACCTGGCCGACATCCTCACAGTGGTGGAGTGCCCAACCAACTACACACACTAACAGGCTACACGCCCAGCCATTTCCACAACACTAATGCACCCATCCACAACACCATTCTGCCACCGCACCACAAATGCCAATATCCAACCACAATTTACCTGCACCCTCTACCTAACACTTACACTACCCGCCCCGGGTACTCGTGAAAGGGGTCCACTCTTCCCCCATCCACACCTTCGCACCATGCACACCACTCCGTACCACTCACTCCAACTCTCTCCACACACCTGTACCTGCACACCTGTGCTCTCACACCTGGTGCCACCTGCACCCTTCTCTCCCCAAGCGCATTCGCGCTGATCCACACACTCACTACTCATACACTGCTCCACACACCTGTCCAGTTGCACACCTGTGCAATCACACCTGTTCAATTCTCACAAACACGGCATCATCTCAGCTAACTACTCCCTTCTGAAACTTGCGCTTCCCAGTCGTCCCTTTAACTATTGCGCTCCCTCGTCATTATAATCCACACTAATCTACCTGCGTCCCCACTACAGGTATCAGTCACTAACTAATCTTAACGTTACCTAATGTCAATCTTCGCTAGATCCCTACACACCATATCCTAACCCACCCGGGCTAGTTTTCACTGCCATACACCCCATAAGCTATTGCTCCTTTGCCCCCCCTTTCTGTGAGGGATGGTGGATTTGCCATCCCACCACATCGGGGGTCTCTCACTACCAATTTCGCTCGTCCAAATCCAACAATTCAAAAATTTTCTATTTACTGCCAATTCCTTGCCAATCATCAAATTTTGTTTTTCTCCAATTTTGGGTCCAAAACACTAACCTCATCACTCAGTCTACTCACTAATACCTCTCGGTGCGCCAATCCCTGTCCAAAGCCCGGCTTCGTAAAGCCAAGCAATGGATGCTGGTTGTTTTGTGCCGGCGGCTGGATGCGTCCGGCATTCGGGGCAGGGACGGGGGCTTACCCGTGCCGAGATCCCACGCACCATCTCGGCACGGAGCCATCCAATGTCCCGCTCTCGACCTGCCGGCACGTCTCACCAAAAAGTGGTCGCCATGACGACCCTTTCTATCGGGCTGCCCGCTCCGCCTAGTGGAGCACAGACGCGGCCGTTCAAAGCGAGGCCCGGCACGCACCGAGGGCCCGATTCGGCTAAAAGTCGACCTAACCTCTAACCCGTGTAACGTCGATGCTTCACCTGCATGCTTACACCCCGCAGCCCGTTCCTTGCTCACACATCCAGCCGTGCCCATGCTCCTCGTACCTTTCCTTACACACCCAGGTACACCCATTCCACTCACAGCCTTGGTCACACACCTGACCACCGAACACCTTGGCACACATTCGTTGCTCGCACACCTCACCAAAACACCTCTTCGCGCCCCCTCCTCAGTCACCTCCTCTGTGACAATCACAGGTGTGCTCTCATTCGCACACCCAACCACGTGCCTCACCACCAACTCCAGCGTGCATTCCCACTCACGCTCTACCATTCCAGGTGTGCATCCTTCCATCCCAGGTGTACATCCTCGCTGACCTGTCACAACTAACTCACGCTCCTTGTCACTCTCAATACTCTCACCTCCACTCTTGACAGCGCACTCACCCTTACTCTTGACAGCGCACTCTTTCCTCATGCACCTGTCCGTTACACACCTTTCTCGCGCACACTCTCCCGTCACACCCTCTGTAACACTCACCACAGGTGGACACTCTTCCTTACTTCTGACAGCGCACTCTTTCCTCATGCACCTGTCCGTCACACACCTTTCTCGCGCACACTCCTGCGCACACTCTCCCGTCACACCCTCTGTAACACTCACCACAGGTGGACACTCTTCCTTACTTCTGACAGCGCACTCTTTCCTCATGCACCTGTCCGTCACACACCTTTCTCGCGCACACTCTTGCGCACACTCTCCCGTCACACCCTCTGTAACACTCACCACACCGCGCTCCCATGTGCTCCCTCGCACACACGCTACGACCGACTCACTCTCGCCAGCACACTCACTCCTTGGTACACACTTTTTCCTCACACACCCCAGAGTCGGACTTTCTCGCACACCTCCTCTTTCGCACACCAGACCTGTCGCACACTTCACCAACGGCCTCTCACGAACACCCGGGTCCATCTCGACCCCCAAGCTCCTTAAATCCCCTGGCGCATCATACGCACGACCATATTGGTCACCACTTACACCGGGTCCTCTTCCTCTTCGCTTCTCCTCCATCACCTGCGAATCCCTCATCCGGTTAATGAGCACATCATCACGATCCAAACACAGACTTTGGACCAATTCTTTTATCTCCTCTTTTATCTCTTTCTTATCCCCTCTCCGTCGCTTCTTAATTTCGCTCATCCCTTCTTCCACTTCTTCTAATTTGTGCTTCACTTCTTTTATTCCCTGGTATGTCTCCTCAAGCTCGTCCTCCAAGGCTACCTTGACCGTTTCCATGTGCGTCCTTACCTGTCGGTCCTTCGTCTCCATTACCTCTATCACCTCGTCCAGCCTTGTTGTCAGTCCCTCACGTACCATCTGACATTCCCTCTTTGTCGCTATTAAGTCGTCTTTTAGTTCTTTCTGTGTCACTTTTAACCCTCCTAATACCGCAGTGTTCCTTTGAACCTGCTCCGTTAGTTCTTTTTGTCCCTCCGTCAGCTGTTCCACCTCCTGCGTCAGGACCTCTATGCCCCCCTGTAACTTTACAGTCCCCTTTCTCACCTCCTTCTCCATGTGCTCCCTACAGTGCCTCACCTCCTCGCGCACTCCTCCGACCTCCTCACTCACTCCTCTTCTGATCTCCTCTCCCATCTCTTGCATCTCCTGCCCAGATGCCACCCTCATCTGCTCCATTTCCTCCCTGTGAGCATCCAGTTTGGTTTCTACCCCCATTCTGACCCCCTCTATCTGCTGCCCCATTTGGTTAACTTCCCTTTCCGCTTGGTCCCTCATGTCCCTCAATTTGCCTTCCATGGTGTTTTCTAACCCCTCTAACCCTTTTTGCATCCCTTCCATTTGATTCTCTTGAGCGGCCATTCTGTTTTCTACCCCCGTTAACCCAGTTTTCACTCCCTCTATCTGATTCTCCTGGGCAGCCATTCTATTTTCTACCCCCTCTAACCCATTTCTCACCTCTTTTATCCCATTGTCTAACCCCTCAAAATTTTTGTCTAACTTCCCAATTTTCTTGTCTAACTCCTCAAAATTATTGTCTAACTTCCCAATTTTCTTGTCTAACTCCTCAAAATTATTGTCTAACTTCTCACCGGTACCCCTCGCTTCGTCCCTCATTACCCCCAATTGCTCACTCCGAGCCCTCGCTTCGTCCCTCATTACCCCCATTTGGTTTCCCAAGTCATTCCTCAGGTCTTCACTTGTCTGGACCATGAGCGCCTTTATTTGTTCCATAAATAGGCCCCAATCCATCGGCGGCGCTGCTACGGTCGCGGGCGCGGTGACCAGCGAGGCGCCATTTTGTGCGTTTGCTACCCTCGCTGCTTCGCTCTCCTCATGTCCCTCATGTCCCTCAATTTGGTCCTGGACCGACCCTGCTTCACTCTCCCCTACCGGACCCCAGCCGTCTTGATCCGCCATAGCGCGACTTGCAAAATTCGAGTTTCGTAAAACAAAACAAATTTCGGCCGCTCCAAATTTTGACCAAATTTTTTTTTTTTTCCTCTATTCGTTTTTTTTTTTTTTTCTTCAAAATTTGGTCGGGCCTCGAATCTCACTCCCGACACCAATTGTTACAGTACTAACACAATTGGTGTCCAAAATTTGGGCTAAATAAATTTAGTCCCAGGTTCGAATCCCATCTCCTGACTACCAATTGTTACAGACACGACTTTGATGTTAAAGTGGGCCGAGCGGAATGGCCGTCGTGTCCGCACAAATTACCACAAATTACCCGACTATACTCGACGTTGACGAGCCGCGCTATGCTGGCTCAATAGGAAAGAGAAGACACCCGGCTGGGTTATAATGACACAATACGACACCAGGGGTTCAGTTCTCAAGTATATTCGTACGGAAAAAGGTTAGATTACAGGGGCTAGAGTTATAATCACAGAAAGACAGGCACTTAGACACACTCTTATATTAACCCCGGACAGACTACAGACAAACGGGACAAGGCTGACTCACACGGGGGTTGATGAAAAGGACAGCGGGTATCGATGGCTCAAGGTGCACTCTTGGCTCAAAGCAGGGTCCAGTACGGTCCGGTCCAAAGATGCGGGGAGGTATCGTCGCGCTGGGGGTGGCGGTGGCTTCCTCTGCTCTCCGTAGTTCAGGCGCATCTGACGTCACGTCCGGCAAGCGGCTGCGTATATCCGGCGGGGAGTGACACGCCCTCGGCTCGTTAGCTCCGCCTCGTGGAATCGGCACGTTGCTTCTCATTGGGTGCGTGCGGGGGGGTTACTGGCTCCGCCCCTGACGAGGAGCTGACAGCCAGCCCCTTCGGGGTAACCCCGTGGAGCGCATGGTCTGGAGCTAATCGAGCCGGTGTGAGGACGCATCCTCCCCCGCTCCGCCGCCATCCCCTCTGTTGTTGTTGTAATTGTTGTTGTAGTTGTTGTTATTGTTGTTGTTTGGGGAAGAAGATGGGAGGAGGTATGGGAAAGGTCCTAAACTCACTACTGATGCCATATAATCACATTCTGGTGCAACGAAGAGTCATAATTAATGGAGACGAGGCCTTAACTGACATAGAATAAGAATAACTAGGAAGATGTCCGAAAGTTGTCCACGTGTGGTGCGGTGGACCTGGGCACGACATTTAATGGGGGAATAAGGGGAAGGTCGGCTCTACTGATTGTTATTTACATGCAATGGGACTAGGGAATGGGGGACTGGGGAAAGTTGGGGAGTATTGGAGAAAATAGGGGAATATTTACAAGCGGATATGGAGGCCAAATTCCATATTCGCAACAATACTATCATCATGACAAGGAGACAGTTTTGGAAGTAGATGCGTCACAGAAGGGACTGGGTGCATGCCTTTTGCAGGATGACAAGCCTGTTGTTTTTGCATCACGAACTCTGACACCCACTCAGTCTGCATATTCAAACATTGAACGAGAAACCCTGGCCCTTGTTGCTGGCATACAGAAGTTCCATACTTACGTGTTTGGGAAACGCTTCAAGGTATACACAGACCACAAACCATTGGTCATGATCATCAGCAAACCGCTTACAAGCGCCCCTCCACGGCTTCAGCGCCTTCTTGTGAAAATCCAAGGCTACGGTCTTGATCTGGAGTGTAAGGCTGGCCGTGAGATGATGCTATCAGACATGCTGTCGAGGCTACCGAACCCAGAGAACAATCAGGAACTGCAGTTGGACACACGTGTCGATGGTATTGAGCTTGATGATGTGGATGATCATCATCGCTTTGACCTCATTGATTTCAGCTCAAGGAAACAGGACCAACTCAGAGAGTGTGGAAAGGCTGATAGAACCTTTCGAACATTGCAGCAGGTTGTTCAATGTTCATCGAGGGTGGCCTGCTAGGATTACAGAGCTGCCTGTGGACCTATGTCCGTACTGGCCATAACGTGATGAAATTGGTATTTGTGACGGTGTTCTCTTCAAAGGTCGACAGGTACTAATTCCAGAGCAGCTACGTAAGGATATCCTCGACCAGCTCCATGAGCCGCACATGGGGATCGAAAAGACAAAACGTCTAGCACGTGAATGTGTTTACTGGCCAAGTATATATCTGGACATTGAGAGAGCTGTCAGAACATGTAAGACATGTCAAGAGACCCAACCAGAACAAAGGCGTGAGGCTCTGATAGCTCATGAGATACCAGCGGTACCATGGACAAAGGTAGCCAGTGATATGTGTGAGCTACACGGGCAGACCTACCTCTTGGTGATGGATTATTACACCAAGTACCCAGACACAGGAGCACATCAATCTTTAATGCTTGAAGGCATCTTGCCATTGTCCGAGGAGACGGCAACTGGTGATAGTGTTCATTTACAGGGGATTGGTGGCTGTGCTAGAGCTCCACTTCATGTCATCCATTTGGAGTCGGAGTTGGGGTCAGGACCGGTCACCGTAGGTTTACAAGCCACTCTTCCTGTAGAGGGAGTATCTGTTGTTATTGGGAATGATTTGGCCGGTGGTCGAGTTTATGGTAACCCGATGGTTGTTGAAAAGCCCAGTAGGGGAAGTAACAACCCCAGTTAGGGATGGCGACAAAGGTAGCAAGTTATTTGTAGGTGGACTGAACTTCAAAACAAAAGAAGAAGTTCTGACCTCTGTCTTCAACAAATATGGACCGCTTTTGGAAGTGCAGTTGGTAAAAGACAGGGAAACGCAAAAGTCAAGAGGGTTCGGCTTTGTCACGTTTGCAAGCACAAAGGACGCCAAAGAGGCAGAGAAGAATTGGAATGGCAAGGATTTGGATGATCGGACTATAGCCGTAGAGAAGGCAGGCCGTAGGCGTCGAGGGGTCTACAGACGAGGAAAACGTGGTCGTAGTATGGGTGGTGGCCGCAATCGATATTATTATGGAGGCTCCCAGAGTGGCGGCAGCTCCCGAAGGAAGGATTGTCAGAATAGTGGCCGAGAAGGAGACCGCTATTCAGGTGACTACAGTGACAAGCGGTCCCACCATAATTATTATGAAAGTCCGGAAAAATTGAAGCACTGAATGCTGCGGAGCCGCCGAGCCAAGATTCCTACACGGACTAACCGTGAACGCCACATTCCTAAAGGCGTCCAGGTAGTGAACTTCCCTACACGGATTAACCGTGAACGCCACGTTCCTAAAGGCGTCCATGTAGTGAACTTTCCTGCACGGACTAACCGTGAACTCCACGTTCCTAAAGGCGTCCATGTAGTGAACTTTCCTCCACGGACTAACCGTGAATTCCACGTTCCTAAAGGCGTCCATGTAGTGAATACCTCCAGGCCTCACCACCCAACCACCATGGAACCTGGCTTTCAGCTCGGCCTCCCGGGGAAAGTGCTATAGATTTGCTGGCCTTTGGGTTTTTTGATCACAACCCCTTAACCTTCATTCAAGAGAAATTAGAAGTAAAAATCAGAGGTTGATGAGATGGAGTTTGGCTTTGCAGGGGTAACTTGGAAATGGAACATGTAAAGGGCATGGACAATGTCATTGCTGATGCTTTGTCCAGAGTGAATTAACTTTGGAAATCTCTGTAAGTTGTTCAAAGTTTTGTTGCTTTATTTTTGGGGAAACATTGATTACTTGTGTTGGTTTCAAGAATTTGCCTACAAAGAAAGTTTTCGCTGTGTTCAAACTTTCTTTCTTGAGGGGGGGAAGTGTTACGGATTCGGCCCTAATTATGGTTGTTATTGTTATCATTGTTGGTTCTAGAATCTAGATATTATGCTTATTGTGGCTTAAGGGAAAGGGTTATTGTGGTTAAAAGGTTTAAAAGCGCTCCTGGTAAAATGTGGCCGGAAATCGGATCGTGACCCGGAAGAAAAGGGAGCGAAGAAGAAGAGGCATGGGGAGATCGTGAAAAGACGTTTTGGTGGAAGCTCCGGACTGAGCGGTCGAGCGTACAGTGCGAGAGAACTTTGCGTCCTTGAAAGGAAGTTCGTGCGATAGGTGATATCGCCGGAGTGCTGTGGAGCCTGGGTAGTCAGGTATCTGCATTGAGGTTCCGGAGTATCCTTGCCTCAAAGCCCCGGCTCGAGTGAAAGCCGTCCGCCATTTCGCCAAGTGCGCTACCTTCAGTGAAAAGGTTTTTGTCGCGTCGGCCGGGCATCATTTCCCGTTGGGTTGCCGGGGACGGCTGTGCCAGAAAGTGGCTTTTGGAGGATTATAAGGAGACTCGCTGATTGAACCGCAAACGTGTACGTCGGAGCGCGTCTTTGGGAGGGTTTCCATTCCACCGCTATTTTGCGGGGTGTTGGACCACGTGACCTCTGGGTTGTTTCGATCGTCCATGCCTCAATTGATTTTGATCGGACATTGATCCAACGATCGCTGGAGCGAATCGACTTTGCCTTGGAGGGGTACAGAGACATTGGGGGAGTGCCGTGAGTGTGGGTAAAGGACTAGATAAGGTGGTACCATATTCAGATAGGGATTGTAGGGTGAATTGCTAGTATTATTTGTGTCATGATTCCGGTGTGATTTATAATATAGTATTGTTTGTTCATAACCCTTGGTGTGGTTTCATTATTGATTTGATTGTTTCATTTGATGGTTTCATTGAGGGTTTCATTATTGATTAATTTCAACCAAGGATAACATATCTTTCTGCCGGGGACCCTCTTGGGGTTCGGAGGTTTACCGAGACCAGGGGATAGGGGAGGGCCCCGTAACATCTGGGTCCGAGATGGTCTGGGTCCGAGATTATCTGGGACAGTCTGGGTCCGAGATGGTCTGGATCTGAGATGCTCTGGGTCCGAGATGCTCTGGGTCCAAGATGCTCAGGGTCCGAGATGCTCTGGGTCCGAGATGCTCTGGGTCCGAGATGCTCTGGGTCCGAGATGGTTCGTGTCCGACTTGCCTTGAAACATTTCTGTATTATATTGTAGGTGTTATCAGTCCATCAGTCACGATGATCATGATGACGACCAGATGACAGACAAAAATAAACTCTCGCAGGTTTGAAGTTCATTTTTAGTGTAAGGCCTAATGTAATGCTTGGCCACAATGGCATGAATGGAAAGGCCTTCGTTCCAAAGATTGAAAGAGTTGCAAAGAGACATCAACTCCGCCTGTCATGCCTGTGCCTGTCTAGCCCTACAAGTACAAGCAGGGCTGTATGGCTCTCTTTTACCATGGGTCTTATTGTAATGGCGACAACAATAAGACCCACGACATAAAAGAGAGCCATACAGCTCTGCTTCTTGTTGTATGCCTATCCACCACTCTCAATGAATCTGACCAAATTCCGACCAAAATTTCTACTTTTAAAAAGAAAAACAAAGACAGAGTACTCACCTGTGAAAACTAACATCCTTCTTCTGGTTGCTACGATTTGTGCACCCACAGCAGGCACAACTTTTCGGCATCTTGCCACTAGAAAATATTTGCGACACAACTAGGTCATGTACATGTACGTTGTCAACAAATGTTGCTCCCCCAAAACATGGCTGCCGGTCGTCCTTGTCGGCACGGGGCCATGTGGTATGCACGCCCTCTAGTCTATAATATAACTCTATGGTTATAACACTCTTTTTGTGAATTTGTCTGCTCTCAGTGGTTTCCACATGATTTGCTGCTTGAAATCGATCTGTTTTTAAAATTCCTCGGCCATTTCAACCAGAAGCAATCAGCTTGCTATTGCTTGCCAAGCTAGCTGTTCCTTATCACCCATTTTGTTTGAGTGCTTGCTGGAGTGGTTAAGCCACTTGGCGAGGGCTCCACAAATGAAGTGAGAAAAGCCTATGTACTTAATTAATCAGTCACAAGGCCAGGGAAGTTTGGGTGTGTTATAACACCCTTTTTTAATATGCTTAACGACGTGAACCACCACTTGGTGAACACAATTCAGGCTGCCTTTGCAAGCCATGGCGTTACAGTAGACAGAGCTGCCTTTTTGTTTTCACGTATCCATTTTTTCATTGACTAACATTTTTGTGCGATATGGTCACTCTCCCTCCCCCTCATCCTCCTCCCTCCATCCTCCTTCCTTTCTCCTCCTCCTCCCTCCCCCACTCCTCTTCAACCCCCTCCCTCTTCTCTCCCCTCTATACCCCTTTCCTCCTCCATCCTCCCTTCTTCTCCCCCTCCTCATTTCTCTCTCTCTCCTCCACCCTCCCTCCTCTCTCTCCCCCTCCACTCCCTTTCCTTCCTCCTCCCTTCCCTTCTTCTCACCGTTCCCTCCCTCCCTCCCTCCCTTCACCCCCTCCCTCCCTCCCTCCCTTCACCCCCTCCCTCTCTCCCTTCACCCCCTCCCTCCCCTCCCTCCCTCCCTTCACCCCCTCCCTCCCTCCCCTCCCTCCCTTCACCCCCTCCCTCCCTCCCTCCCTTCACCCCCCCTCCCTCCCTTCACCCCCCTCCCTCCCTCCCTTCACCCCCCTCCCTCCCTCCCTCCCTTCACCCCCTCCCTCCCTCCCTCCCTTCACCCCCTCCCTCCCTCCCTCCCTTCACCCCCTCCCTCCCTCCCTCCCTTCACCCCCTCCCTCCCTCCCTCCCTTCACCCCCTCCCTCCCTTCACCCCCTTCCTCCCTCCCTTCACCCCCTCCCTTCATCCCCTCCCTCCCTCCCTTCACCCCTCACTCCCTCCCTCCCTTCACCCCTCACTCCCTCCCTTCACCCCCTCCCTTCACCCCCTCCCTCCCTTCACCTCCTCCCTCCCTCCCTTCACCTCCTCCCTCCCTCCCTTCACCTCCTCCCTCCCTCCCTTCACCCCCTCCCTTCACCCCCTCCCTTTACCCCCTCCCTCCCTTCCTCCCCTCCCTCCCTCCCCTCCCTCCCTCCCCTCCCTTCTCCTCCCCCCCTCCCTCCCTCCCTTCTCCTCCCCCCCTCCCTCCCTCCCTTCTCCTCCCCCCCTCCCTCCCTCCCTTCTCCTCCCTCCCTCCCTTCTCCTCCCTTCTCCTCCCTTCTCCTCCCTCCCTTCTCCTCCCTCCCTTCTCCTCCCTTCTCCTCCCCCTTCCTCCTCCTCCACTCCCCCTTCTTCCTCCCCCTTTCCCCCACACCTCCCCTCCCACTTTCTCTCCCCCTCCCCTCTCCTCCCCCTCTCCTCCCCTTTTCCCTTCCCCTCTTCCTTCCCCTCCCCTCACCCCTTCCCCTCCCCTCACCCCTTCCCCTCCCCTCACCCCTTCCCTTCCCTTCCCTCCTCCTCCCTCCTCTCATCCCCTCCTCCTCTCCTCCCCACCTCCTCTCCTCCCCACCTCCTCTCCTCCCCTCCTCCTCTCCTCCCCCTCCTCCTCTCCTCCCCCTCCTCCTCTCCTCCCCCTCCTCCTCTCCTCCCCCTCCTCCTCTCCTCCTCTCCTCCCCCTCCTCCTCCCCCTCCTCCTCCCCCTCCTCCTCCCCCTCCTCCTCCCCTCCCCTCCTCCCCTCCCCTCCTCCCCTCCCCTCCTCCCCTCCCCTCATCCTCTCCTCCTCTCCTCCCCCCCTCCTCCCCTCCCCTCCTCCTCTCCTCCCCCCCTCCCCTCCTCCTCTCCTCCCCCCCTCCCCTCCTCCTCTCCTCCCCCCCTCCCCTCCTCCCCTCCCCCCCTCCCCTCCTCCTCTCCTCCCCCCCTCCCCTCCTCCTCTCCTCCCCCCCTCCCCTCCTCCTCTCCTCCCCCCCCTCCCCTCCTCCTCTCCTCCTCCCCTCCCCTCCTCCTCCCCTCCCCTCCTCCTCTCCTCCCCCTCCTCATTCATATTCCCGTCAGGAGGCGACTCATTGTTACATAGCAATGCCGGGTACTTTTGCGTGTGTGTGTGTGTGTGTGTGTGTGTGTGTGTGTGTGTGTGTGTGTGTGTGTGTGTGTGTGTGTGTGTGTGTATGTATGTATATATATATATATATATACACGTGTGTGTGTGTGTGTGTAATTATTGGGAAAAGGTAGGGGGTGGGCAGTGATTAAAAAGTCACTTAAAAAAATTCCACCAATTTTGCATACATCATATGCAGATGGCTCGTTATGATCCCGAGGCTACTTTAATTCTCCTACTGACCATTAATACCACCAATTCCCTTCTTTTTATATATTTCTCTGCAGGTGGTTCTGACAGCGCTACTCACACTCGAGCTGGGCCTGGGCTTAAGCAGCAACTTGGTTGTCCTGGCACTTTACTGTGCAAAGTCAGGCCTCATGAGCTCAGTGAGCAATGCTGTTACAGTGTCATTGCATATCCTGGATGTGCTCATCTGCACAGCCTGTGTACCTCTCACCATCACTCTGCTCCTCATTTCTCCTGGTCATGCAATACCGCTCCTGTGCTGCTCTCACGAAGCCGGTGCTTCATTTGCTGGTGTTGCCACTGCTGCAAGTGTTCTGGTCGTGAGCCTTGATCGTTATGACATTTCTGTGCGGCCAGCAAATCGTGTGCTCACACCAGGCCGTGCGGCTGCCACACTTGCAATAGTATGGTCTCTCTCCTTCCTCGCCCTCTTAATCCCTTTTATTGAGGTAAGCCAAGTGATGGAGTTTGCAATGAAATCTTTTTGCGATTGTGACTTTTTTATTTTATGTGATATTTCCAAACACCGACTTTTGTTATTTTCGTATCAATAGACTTTCAAAGTAACACAAACAACAAGCAATAAATTGAACACTGTCTGGTTGAAAAATACCAATCGATTACTTCTATGGAAAAATTAACCTGGGCAGATGTAAGCATGGGATATTGGGATAATGCATAAACCTGAGTAACACTGCTTAAAGGTTTCGTAGTAATTGGAAAATGAAAGGGAAAATAGATGTGCAATTTAAATGCGATCGGTGAAGTTGGGCTTCCATTGGTGGAGGCTTTAACCTGAAAGGTATTACAGAAGTATTGAATACATCAGAAACCTTTCTGTGAATCAACATGGCTTGCTTCCTTGGTGCCTGAAAAGGGCTGCATTTGTACTTTTCAAATACAATCATTTTAAACGAAATGTATTTGTCACATGTTCCTCCACTGGATAGTTACATGACAAAGGTACTCTTTTGCTTGAACATATTTTTGCCATGTTGAAAATATGTCGAATTAGTTTTATTTATGCTGCGCTAGACAACAAAACCACCAATGCAGTCTCCATTAGTGAGCATTTCGGTCCAATAATACAATGCATGACTTCTAACTTAAAATTAGAGTCCAACATGATATATATATATGCTGAAGCTGAACTATCTGCTCAAGTACCTCAAGATGATTGGAGCGTAATCTAAACAAGTCAATAATACCATGACGGTGACACAACGACAGGAAACAGCAGAAACAGCCTCATTATGGATCTGGAGACAGAGGTAAGTGGAGAATGAATCGATTCATATTTAAAGGCAGGTCTGGTGTGAATATGTATTTGGTCAATGATATCTGGTGGTGATCATGCAGCACAATGTCACTTGGTGGTGTATGTGCTGTGCTGCTGGGGCTGCCCGTGAGGAGCTGTACAGGAGTAGGTCCCGAAACAGTCATGATCCAACCCCTTTCAAAATTTTCACGTTTTGTTGCCTTATAGCCTGGAATTAAATGGTATTAAATCGGGCTTTTCCCACCTTTATTTACACATCGTAACCCACAACTTCCAAATGGGGAAAAAAATTCTACAAATTTCAGAAAATTAATTTAAAATTCAAAACGAGAATATAATGGTTGGATAAGTGTCTACCCCACGCCAGAGGAGAGGGTATAACATTTGAGTCCGTTTGTTTGTCTTTTTGTTTGTCTGTTTGTCCACAGTATGCTTTTCTCTGCAACTGTTGGTCCGATTGACAGGAAATTTTCACCATAGGTGCACCACCTGTATAATTTTTTTATGATAGTTATGACGTCATAGGTCACGTTGTACGTAAGCGATCTTGGAAAAAACGAAAAACTTTGCACCTCTATATCTCCGAAAGCGCTCCGTAGAGAAAATTGAGACATGGCTCATTGTAAAGAACTCTCCATGCGGAATAACATATTGCCGTGTGGACTGCTCTCAGTTTAGACTGAGAGTAAGCCACGGATGGAAACGAGCGTTAATGAAGGTGTTCTGTTCAATTGATGGCGCATCATACACCAGCAGGAAGAAGAATACTGACACCTGTACGGGCCCCGCGCAGTTGTCTTCACCCTGCAAATCAACTCGACCCGAGACGGATGTAAAATGTACAAAAATAATATTTATTAAACGGAATGCCAGGACAAGGAAACGCACCGATAAATAAATGTTCTAAATTGGGACGTCCCCACACCCGACTTAAACGACAGACAAGGGAGGATATAAATGAAAGGAACCATTGTGTTTGTGTGGTACGGCTTATCTCGGTCTGCAGTGTCAGGGATCGTCAGGCTTGAGCACGTCGTCCAAACACGGCTCCGGTTGGTGGGAATAAGGCCTCGACACGCCCTTGTTCGTACGCTGCTAGGCCCGCGTACGCTGCAGAGCGGCAAGCCTCACCCCTGCTTCTCCACGCTGCAGTGGCAAGCCGTGCTGGTACGCCCGTCGCTCGCACTGAGAACCCAACTCTTTGTGCTCACTCAACCGTCTCTCCACCAAAGTCCGAAGGCAAGACAATCCAGCGGAACATAAGGGAAGTCTAGGGCAGGCAGAAGGTCCAAGCGCAAGCGAGCAGTCCAAACCGAGAGCACAAAGGGAGAGAGAATATGTCGGTCTCTCCTCACTTTTATTGATCCTCCTTGGCCAATCGGCTGGCTCCTTATTTTCTCTGGGCTTCAGCTGCGTGCCGATTGGCCCTCCCTACCAGTGATGTGATCTCCCCATCAAACCCTTTGACCAATCCATCGCGAGGTGGGCGTGGCCTCAGCCTGCCTGAGCAGCAGCCTGAGCAGCAGCCTCAGCCTGTCTCCAAGTCGGTGCAATGCGTGGGCGCTTCCTGCCTGCCTTTCCGGTGGATTTTATTGTGGGGGGGGGAGGAGGGGGGAATTTGTATTTAGTGTGTGTGCTAATGGGGATGGATTCTAACTAACTAGTGTCTATGTGCGTTGCCATACGGGACAATGGAATGATCACAGGTTTGACACACAGGGGAATGAACATAGTCCCTACTCTATCTAACACAACGATCATCCTTGTATGAACACAAAGATACACTTACACGAACAAACCGCCTAGACAGAACTTATTACATGTGGGATTACCTATCACGACAGCCGGAGCACCTACCTATGCAGATCTTCCTGGATGTATATATATATCACTACCCCAACATTCATAACAATATGTTAATGATGATAGGTGCCTCCATTATGATGTCATAATTCGACAAATACAAAACTTCATCCGATAAAGATTACATTTTTTGAGCGTCATATAGGGATAAATTGGTGGAGAAAAAATAATAATGATGTCATCGGTGACGTGGTTCGGCCTCCATATTTGTTTTAACACAAAAGCCTTAAAAAACACTAAAAACTATTTTTCTCTGAAACAGCTAAACAGATCGAGGCAAAACATTACATACATAATCGTATACCCATTGCGAACAAAAAATTCCGTGACCATGACAAATCCGTGACCATCATAGGTCACATGGTTTGGTGGCTATGATTTCATGAAGAATAAAACTTTACAAAGCCACTCCTCCAGAACGGCTTAACAGATCGAAAGGAATCTTCACACATATGATCCCCATGCCTTGCGTATACCATGCTGCCCTTGAATAATTCATATGTCACATGGTTTGGTGGCTATATTGGATTGAACTAAAATCTTTAAAAAAAATTATATCTCTTGAACCGCTTCATTCATCGATGTGAAACTTCAATGTAATGTAGTAGTCGTAAAGCAGAACAGGTGTTTAAAATTTCAATATGATTGGTCTTATGGTCTGGCAGCCAGAAGTTGTTATTGTTTAAAGAAGAAGAAACTCCACTATATTATCTTCTCTAGCCATGTGAGTTTTCAATATATTGTTATGAATTAGGGTAGAGGAATATCTAGAGTCAGGTAGATCTGTATAGGTAGGTATTCGACTGTCGCGATAGGGAATCTACCCTGTAATAAGTTCTAGGTGTAGTCCGGTTTGTCGGGATAAGCTGTATTGATGTCCCCGCTACGAGGGAGCAGGGCGTGCGAAATAGTCAGGGATTATGGATAAGATTCCTTTGTTCATCGTCCCCCCTGTCGCCAAACCTTTGTCCCTTATGGCAATGCATACCCATATAAACACTTAGATAGGTCCTTAGTGCACACATTAATTAGTTCCCTTCCCTTACAATGACTTCGGAAGAAGACAGGCAGGAAGCCAGATCGGGGCACTGCCGGATGGCCGCTGCCAGCTACACCACCAGCTAGCCTGGCAACATCGCATGACACGAGCTGTAAACATGCCCAAGGAACGTGATTGGTTGACGCGGAAGGCGCGAACCTCCAGCTAATCAGCGCTGAAGGCACGAACCTGGTGCGAATCAGCGGCGGTGACATGGAGAGAAGACTAGAGAACGGCGGGAAGCTATGAGATGCTGATTGGGGAGCGCGCCAAGACCGACGTCACAGGGCAAGTGATAAAAGGGGGTGCTGCACGACATTCGTGCTCTCATGGCCCTGGGATTTGATTGTGCAGTCACATTCCTCTCTCTTGGCTTCAGCTCCTCTTGGCGCTGTTCTCTCTCTCTCGTAGCACCCTCTCTTCGCAGTGGACCTCGTGTTGGAGATCGACCCTCGGTGCTTTTGGTGCTGTGAGCGAACGGACCTCGTGTGCAACCGACGAGGGGTTTGGAGCATGGCATGCCATGGAGCGGACGAGACTGGGGCGAGTGGGGCGTTGGCTCGGGCCTGGCGGAGCACGTGGGCGAAGTGGACGAAGGGTTTCTTCGCGCCGGAACTTGGAGCAAGACAAGGAGCAAGCTTGGAGCTTGGAGCAAGCTTGTGGGCAAGACAACGACCAGATAAGGACGCACCACATTCCCATTACACGACGAGACATTTATTTTCGTAATTCATTTGCCCCTGTCTCGTTTCTGAAGTGAGGTGTGTGGGATCCCAATTTAGGACCGTCATTTATTTACCGTCGCGTTCTTTGTTCTCGGGTTCTGTTGAATAAACCTGTTCTTTTTGTACATTGTAATTCGGTTTTCGCTTGAGTTAATTCCCCTGCAGGATCGGAGCTGCCTTTGGTTCGCTCAAGGTAAGCGCTTTTGCCGCATCTTCCTCTTCCCTTCTCCCTCCCGCGGGTTTATAGCAAAGTCCGTGTTTGATCGTCGCCTCCAGTAAATCCGTTTGGTCCATCCGCGGTCCCTGGTATTAACCTCAGGGATTCGCACGACAATATCTATTAATTATGTACAGTTTGAAGTCGGTGGCATCCTGTCTATTAATTGCATATGTCCATTAATTATGTACTATCGGAATGTACCTTTCGACGCTTTGGACTGCTGAGACCCATTTGACCTTTGAAGAACCTTTAAGACCCCTCAAGACTCTTAAGACCACCAAGACCCTAACACACCTTGAAAATCCTTGAATACCATGAAGAAATCATTGGAATCTCCCGCGATGAAGCTATCTCTGAGGGCCTTTCACTCACTCACCGCAGACAGGTAGGTGGTCTTTCTGTCTTCTACCGACTCCTCTCCGGCCTTGCTCCCCCAGCTCTCTCTGTGCTCTGTCCCCCAAATATTCCTACAGGTCGCACAAGATCTGCCAGCCACCCTCTGATGGTTAAACTGCCGAAATCTCGGCTCTCTGCTCACCTTCACTCTTTCATTCCTCTTTTCTCCCGCCTCTGGAACAAACTCCCACACTCACTTCAATCACACTCCTCCCTCCAGGTCTTCAAAACAGCTGTTCACCACCATCTCTTATCTTCCCCCATCCAAAACCTTGATCTTTTCTACCCCCACTAATTCACCCCAGATCCACCTTGTTTGAAATTCCAACTTCTTTCCTGGAAGTCTTGGCAGTGTCCATATGTTTTATACCTCTCCCACCCCCCCCTTCCCATGCCTCCCCCCCAAAGCCCTCTCCCTCCCACAGTTCTCTCGATGTCTCCATGTCTCTCGGTCCCTGCTCTCAAATGTTGTGTTTGTGTCCTTCCCCCTCTCTCCCCATCTTGTCTACCGCTCCCGATGTTATTTGTTTTGTGTGTCTGTTTGTCTTTCTGTGTGATTAATGTTCGCTCTTTCACGAGCCTCGATCTTGTATCCAAAAAAAACCAAAAAAAACCAAAAAAAAAAACCAGAGGACCCCAAGGACCCGAAAGACCCTGAGGACTCAGAAGACCCCAAATACCCCGAGGACTCAAAACACCCCAATGACCCAAAAGATCCCCGATGACCCAATAGAGCCATAGGACCCTGATGACCCAAAAGACTCCGAGGATGCAAAATACCCCGGGAACTCAAAATACCCCGAGGACAGCCTCATTAAAAAAATAAAATACAATGCTGAATTCAGTTTTATAAAGAGGACGTAATGTGTCTGATGTGTAATGCGTGTCTGATGAAAGTGGGGTTGTACAAAATAATGACAGAATGTGCAAAAACACCCCACAAAATACACCTCACAAACAAGTTCTGGTGAGGGTCTGCAATCTTTGATTGCTCTTTCTTGTTGCAATTGTATACACAAAGAATTAAGTTAAGCACCCCTACACAACGAATTAAGGTAAGCACCCCCTAATATATATTCTTTGTGTATATGTATACATTGGCATATATTCTAAGGTATGTGAGATCAAATAATGATTGGTATGACATTAGCAATTATCCATTGATGAAATTGAGTGATCAAAGTGAAAAAAAGTGATTGGTTGAGTCAGTGATCCGATCACGTGGGTCCTACACACGTTATTGACGCAAAGATCGCTAGAGGTCTTCTCAGAACAATGACTGTACGTTAGAAAACATAAACGTCATCCACACTGTCCGTGATGGACCTATAGCTCCATACTTAAATTGAGGTGAAAATATGCCTAAAATTCCCAAAAATTTTCACCTTAAATTATTCAGAATAAAATATTGAAAACGGCATGATTGTTATGTTTTTATGTGACCATAATATCACTTCTCCAGAAAATATAGCAATATCATGGGTATATTACACTGTTTTGATGACAACAAACTTGTAATGTGCGAGGTTGTAAAAAAACGGGGGGGGTGCTTAACTTAATTCTTTGTGTATATATTAGATCAGGTGTAAAAAGGGGGTGTTGATCGCTATTGGAAAGTGTGGGGCATTTTCTGGGAAAATTATTTTGAAGTGGCTATGAAGAAGATGATTGTTTTTTTTTTGTCATTTTCATGAATTTGATATAATCGCATAAATAGTGTCCAATTTGAAATCTGATATCAAATTTAAAATGGAATTGACGATATATCAGGATGTCGGAAGGGGTGACACAATTCCTCAAAAAAGAATATCTACCAGGATACAAACTTGTAAACCTATAAAAGTACCAACCAATCAGTCGTCTGTGGAGGATTTCACATCAAATAACACTCATTAACACTTTGTGTGCTGCATCTTCCTTTTTTTTTCAAAATTTTCATTAATAAAATTACTTTTTTTTGTTCTCATTTTCCCAAAAAAGAAGATTTTTTTCATCTTGTGATAAATCTGCAACAACAGCACACAAAGGGTTAAACATTGGGACAGCATGGCTGAACTACAAAATTGACAGAGCAAAAATAACCCGTTTGTAATTCTTCTTTTCAGACTAACTCAAAATTGGGTTCAGCTCAGTACTTTGTTCAAACCGAATCTGCTGTATTTTACAGTGGGGGAAGATCCATGACACCTCAAATTTTTCATAAATTGATAGGATTCCACGAAAAGTAGGTGTAACTGCATATTTATGCATTGGGCAATGAAGTGCCAAGATGGGTGGGCGGGACAACGACTGTCAATCAGCCTGATGGGGGCGGGGCCACAAAACACATTTGACCGTATGTACTAATTTGAATGTTAGATCGTCTATAAAGTACTCGGCTTCAAGCTTCACGTACAGCTCGGCTTCACGCTGTTGAAACCAAAGCATTCAGAATCATTGGAATCTCCCGCGATGAAGCTAACTCTGAGGGCCTTTCACTTACTCACCTCAGGCAGGTTGGTGGTCTTTCTGTCTTCTTCCGACTCCTATCTGGCCTAGCTCCCCCAGCTCTGTTCCTTAAGGTCGCACAAGATCTTCCAGCAACCCTCTTCTGGTTAAACTGCCAAAATCAAGACTCTCTGCTCACCTTCACTCCATCATTCCTCTTTTCTCCCGCCTCTGGAACAAACTCCCCCACTCCCTTCAATCCCACTCCTCCCTCCAGGTCTTTAAAACAGCTGTTCACCACCATCTCTCATCTTCCACCATCCAAAACCTCGATCTTTTCTACCTCCGTTAATTCACCCCAAATCCGCCTCTTTCAATCTCCAAACCTTTCCTGAAATTCCTCGTAGTGAAATTCCTCGGAGTGAGGAGGAAGGGGGTACACGGTAAAACGCAAATGAACACTACTAGGAATTTGACGAGTGAAATTGTGAAATTAGTGAAATTAGGGTCGTGAAATTCCTAGTAGTGAAATTCCTAGTAGTGAAATTCCTAGTAGTGAAATTCCTAGTAGTGTTCATTTGCGTTTTACCGTGTACCCCCTTCCTCCTCCCCAACCTTCCCCCTTCCACAGATCTACCGACGTCCCTGTTCGCTACTGTCGTTGTGCTTGTGTGCTTCCCTCTCTCTCCCCCTCTTGTCTCCCGCTCCCTTCATTGCATGTTTTATGTGTCTGTGCATATTTTCATGTTCAATGTGTTAGCTCTTACACGAGCCTCGACTCTGTATCCAAAAAGGGGTGGGGGCGGTGGGGGGATGGGGAAGCTGATATGGAAATCCTATTCAAATTTCAAGTAATTGGATGAAAATTGAGGATTTTAGAAATTTGAAAAAAGCGGTTGACCTTTGGCCTATGTTGACCTTTTGACCTAAAAAAAAAGGATTCTGTCGGATCACTAACTATATTACACCGTTTGGTGAAGTTTCGTGAAGATCGGTTTAAATTGTGACCTGTTGGCAAGTATAAGTGAGCAGACACACACACACACACACACACACACACACACACACACACACACACACACACACACACACACACACACACACACACACACACACACACACACACACACACACACACACACACACCGGAGTGACAAACATATTGTCAAAAAAAAAAAATCGCTTCAAATTATATTACCCCATTTGGAATTTTTGGACAAGTATGATGACCACTCCGGTTTGTGTGTGTGTTTGTGTATGTGTTTGTCTGTCAGCTCACTTATACTTGCCTCAAGGTCACAATTTTAAACTGATCTTCACGAAACCACCAAATGGTGGAGTTGGTGTCTGACAAAATCCTTTTTTGAGGTCAATAGGTCAAAAGGTCAACATAGGCCAAAAGTAAACCACTTTTTCAAACTTCTAAAATCCTCAATTTTTATCCAATTGACTTGAAATTTGAACAGGATTTTCATATCAACTAACTAAACTGAACCACCAACTATTTTTGAGGTCAACATAGGTCACAGGGTCAACATAGGCTAAAGGTCAACCACCATTTTCAAATTTCTAAAATCCTCAATGTTCATTTGATTGACTTGAAATGTGAATAGGATTTGCATATCAGTTGACTGAATTTCAACCACTAATTATTTTTGAGGTCAACATAGGCCAAAAGGTCAACATGGGCCAAAGGTGAAGAACCTTTTCAAAAATTTCCGGCCATAAGGAAAGGCATCCGGCCATAAAAACATTGCCTCAAAAAGGGAACCATGAGGTCATGGGACCCGCAAGGCTAACCCCCGCTCTCGTGGGGAAAAAATGGCCTTAAAACGATCATTCATTCATTCATTGTTTTTGTATTGTTGTGGATCATCACAATCAATACAACAACAACACAACAACATGCATTTTAAGGCCATTTTCCCCGCTAGAGCAGGGGGTTAGCCTTGCGGTCCCCATGACAATCTTCTCCATTTTGCCCTATTTTCTGCATCTATCCTTGTTAAGCCCCTTGGCCGCATTTCTTCTTCCACCATCTTTAGCCAAGTCTTTCTCGGTCTTCCCCGTCCTCTACTTCCTTCTACATTAATTTCCATCACTCTTCTCAACCAGTCACTTTCATCCTTCCTCAACACATGACCAAACCATCTCAACCTGTTCCTCTTCACAGCATCAATCACAGACTCTATTCCCATCATCTTTCGCAATTCATCATTTGTCTTCCTCTCTCTCAACGATACTCCGCACATCCACCGAACCATTCGCATTGCCACCCTTTCCAGCCTTCGTTGCTGCTCTACGTTCATTACCCATGTCTCGCTCCCATAAATCATAACACTTCTCACACATGCAGCATACACCTTTCCCTTCAGCTTCAGCGACACTCTCTTCCTCATAAGGCAAAAATTTCCGGCCATAAGGAAAGGCATCCGGCCATAAAAAACATTGCCTCAAAAAGGGAACCATGAGGTCATGGGGCCCGCAAGGCTAACCCCTGCTCTAGTGGGGGAAAAATGGCCTTAAAACGATCATTCATTCATTCATTGTTTTTGTATTGTTGTGGATCATCACAATCAATACCTGGTATCGTTATAGAGGCTGGCACCTGTGGACCTTGAATAAATGTTTGAATCTGTTTATACCAGCCTGCAGGGTTACCAGATTTTAATTTGCGAACTCTGGTAGTATAATAATCCTTCTTAGCTTGAGAAATATATCGTATGGTCTTATTTGTTAGGTAACGCCAAAGAACTGTATTACCTTGATACCATGCATACTTTCTTTGTTTTATGATGGACTTAACCTCGGAAGTTATCCATGGTTTATCAGTCTTATGAAAACGGATAACTTGTGTTGGTAAATGCTGATCAAGTTGTTCTTTGACTATTTCACATAAAATATCACATTTTATACCAGTATCAATTGCTTTAAATACCTGCTCCCATGTGAATTGCCTTATCCAATACAGGTTAGATAGTATATGGGCATTAGGCATACCAGGATGTGCACGTTAAGCTCATTGGCTCAACAATTACTTATCATTTTGTATTGCGTTATGGAAGTGGATTATGTTATAGAAGCCATATGTCTACCAATTATCTTCATAAGTGTCTAAATTTTCTTGTTGGCCTATATATTTTTTACATGATTTACCCAAATTTTTTTTTTTTTTTTTACATCATTGATTCATAAGCATGATGAATCAATTGCCAAGATCAAACTGTAGAGAAAACAAATCAGTCGTGTTTGCAAAGCAATTGTAACATTTGTAAAATTGACCATGATACCAGCTCACATTGCTTACTCTTCTCGAATCAATATTGGGAGATAATAAACTTGCCCACACAAGGCCTGCAGAGCAATATGGCAGCTCTACTCCATGTTGAATTGGGGAAATCTCCAAAATGCCATAATTATTCCTGTGAATATCAAATGGCTGTTTGTTTCCAATCATATTTGAAATCTATATGATATAAAATGTTTGACTAGAATGTTGGCTGGCATGCCGGATATACCAACACAGCTATCATGCCACCATTGTACATCTTAATATGCACTCGGCTTTCAGTTATAGGCCTCCAATGACTAGGCTATAGGCCTATGGGGAAAATTTGGAATCAGTAACTATAAGATTGAATATGAAGCTTCCTTTAATTAAAAAGTAGGTCTCTCAGGAGAAGTATGGTAAGTAATTTAGACTTATAACAAAGACAGTGAATACATTGTATTGTTTTTCTAAGCCTGGTGTTGCCTTAACGGTTAAGGTTGATGATGAAATCTGATGAAAATTGATGATGAAATCAAAAATTGTTGATGAAATCTGGCTTAAGATATTCGGCTCTTGAGTTTGAGCCCCTAGCCTGCAGTTAAATAGCACCAGGTGGGTTAACTCAGCCTGTCATCCTTCGAGGTTGGCAAAATTAGCACCAGCCTGCTGGAAAAAGCGGCGATGAAAGGAGAAACAAGTACAGATACATTCAAAGTACACCCCCACCATCCCAAATAAATAAATAACAAATCCTCTCGTGCCAGACGATGCCGCCATGCAGCACATAGTCGGTATTGGGAGGAAAGGTGTACAATTAATTGATTGATTAATTAGGTAATTAAAATAAATAAATAAAAAATCACAAAAGTAATTAATTTCTTAATCAATTGGCTAATAGCATACCTAAACTACCAGTGTTTCATCTGAAGCTGTAACTTTTTGAAAATTAATTATATAATTAATTAATCGAAAAAAATTAATAATAATGAATTGATTATTTTATTAATCATTAAATAATTAATTGATTAATTGATGAATCAATAAATCTAAAATATACTTTATAGGCAAAAGACTTGGTCATTGTTGCGTCCAAATATCAGCTTCCTAGCTCAAAAGATGCCTGAGATATTGCCCAGATGAGAAAGAAAATAAATAAGTACTTAATAAATCGGTAATAATTAAATAATGAATGAATCAAAAAAATTAAAATACTGTTTTTTCAAAAGCACTTGCTCAATATTGTGCCCAAATTTCAGCTTCCTAGCCAAAGAATGGCTGAGATATTGCACGGACAAACAAACAAACAATAAAACAAACAAACAAGAAATATGTCGTGCATAGCACGATACTTGCGAAATCCCTAAAATACGATAAAATATGATGACCTCAAAAATAATTGGTGGTTGAATTCAGTAAACTGGTATGCAAATGCTCTTAAAATTTCAAGTCAATCAGATGAAAATTGAGGATTTTAGAAATTTGGGCTATGTGGCCTTTTTGGCCTATGTTGACCTCAAAAATACTTGGTGGTTGAATTCATTGTCCAGATATGCAAATCCTCTTAAAATTTCAAGTCAATCGGATGAAAATTGAGCATTTTAGAAATCTGGCCTATGTTGGCCTCAAAAATAGTTGGGGGTTGAATTCAGTGACAAGATATGAAAATCCTCTTAAAATTTCAAGTCAATCAGATGAAAATTGAAGATATTAGAAATTTGGCCTATGGTGACCTAAAATATAATTGGTGGTTGAATTCAGTGACCAGATATGCAAATCCTCTTCAAATTTCAAGTCAATCAGATGAAAATTGTGGATTTTAGAAATTAGACAAAGTTGGTGAGCTTTGGCCTATGTTGACCTAAATCTTTTACCTTTTGACCCCGAAAACAATGGGCTTCTTGCTTATGACAAACTCCACAATTTGGTGAAGTTTTGTGAAGATCTTTTGAAAATTGTGACCAGTAGGCGACTGACATACCATGGACAGACAGACGGACAGACAGACAGAATGAAAAATCACTCATAGAGCGACACTTGGCAAAACAGAACAAAGCAGAATGGCACTCAATAGAGAATCCTTTTGACCTCACAAATAATTGGTGGTTGAATTTAGTTAGCTGATATGAAAATCCAATTCAAATTTCAAGTCAATCAGATGAAAATTGAGGCTTTTAGAAATTCAAAAAAGTGGGTGACCTTTGGCCTATGTTGACCTTGTGGCCTATGCTGTTCTCAAAAATAGTTGTTGGTTGAATTCAGTTCACCGATATGTAAATCATTTTCAAATTTCAAGCCAATCGGATGAAAATTGAGGATTTTAGAAATTTTAAAATTGTTGTTGACCTTTTGGCCAATGCTGATCTCAAAAATAGTTGGGGGTTGAATTCAGTTAGCCGATATGTAAATCCTTTTCAAATTTCAAGTCAATCGGATGAAAATTGAGGATTTTAGAAATTTGAAAAAAAGTGGTTGACCTTTGGCCTATGTTGACCTTTTGGCCTATGCTGACCTCAAAAATAGTTGTTGGTTGAATTCAGTTAACTGATATGTAAATCCCATTCAAATTTCAAGTGAATCGGATGAAAATTGAGAATTTTAGCAATTTGAAAAAGCACGGCATTGAGGCCTAATCTGCATGTCGTGTTGATCTAACTTACCTTAACACAATACTCTAAATTTTGAAACTGCTTGCAAATGTTTTGTGCGGCCATTGTAACACCTCCGAAGGTCAAACTGGGATTGGGCAGAGCATTGTAACTCAGAATGCAACCTCATCTTTCCCATTGTCCTTATCTCTCTTTCACAGTAGGGTAAATGTTGTAAACGCTTTTCTTCCTCAGGGCTATCTGAGAAGATTCACGATTGCTTTGTTGTTCCTTTTTTCTTTCTTTTTTTTGTATACAAGATCGAGGCTCGTGTAAGAGCTAACATTAATCACAAAACTTACACATAAAACATATGATAAAGGGAGCGGGAGACAAGATGGGGAGAGAGAGGGAAGCACATAAGTACAACAATAGAGAACATGGACATCGGGAAATCTGTGGGAGGGAGAGGGCTTGTGGGGAGGATGCATTGGGAAAGGGGGTGGGGGGGGGGGGGGGGTGGGGGAGGTCTGAAACACGGACATTTCTAGGACATCCAGGAAAGCAGTCGGTATTTCAAAAAAGTGGTTCTGTGGTTGAATTAACGGGAGTAGAAAAGATCAAGGTTTTGGATGGGGGAAGATAAGAGTTGGTGGTGAACAGCTGTTTTAAAGACCTGGAGGGAGGAGTGGGATTGAAGAGAGTGAGGGAGTTTGTTCCAGAGGCGGGAGAAAAGAGGAATGAAAGAGTGAGGGTGAGCAGAGAGTCTTGATGTTGGCAGTTTCACCAGAAGAGGGTTGCTGGCAGATCTTGTGCTGTAGGAATATTTGGGGGACAGAGCACAGACAGAGCTGGGGGAGCTAGGCCGGAGAGGAGGTGGTAGAAGACAGAAAGACCACCAAACTGCCTGCGGTGAGTGAGTGAAAGGCCCTCGGAGTTAGCTTCATCGCGGGAGATTCCAATGATTCTGAAAGTTTTGGTTTCAACAGCATGAAGCCGAGCTAGGTGTGAGGCAGGAGCACCAACCCAGACGGGAGAACAGTATTCCAATGAGCTGTGGATGAAAGTCTTGTATGTGGTGAGGAGCTCAGTTGTGCCAAGGAAGGAGGATGACGGAGGATGTCGAACATGACGGAGGATGCCCAGTCGGCGACTGGCTTTGGAGGCCAGCTTGGAAATGTGGTTTTCCCAAAAAGGATCATGGCAGATAGTGAGACCCAAAAGCTTCAGTGACAGAACGTCTTGGAGAGGATTGTTCAGAAAGTCGATGGGAGGGTAGTCCAGTCGGTCTTTTCGGAGAGACATCGTGAGAGTGTGACATTTGTCAGGATTGAAAGACATTTTCCACTTGTTTGACCAGTCTCTGATTTTGTCCATATCTGTAGAGAGTGAGAAGGCTGGAGACTGCCAATCTGAAGGATGAGGTGTGGAGCGGCAGAGAGTGGTGTCATCAGCAAAGAGATACAGAGGATTTTCCAGAGATTCGGAGAGATCATTGATGAAGACCGGAAAAAGCACAGGGCCCAGAACACTGCCTTGGGAACTCCAGCCTGAACAGGAAGGGGAGATGAGAGAAATCCATTCAGGGCCACACGTTGACTACGACCAGAGAGGAGGTCCGCAAGCCATGCATGGAGATTTCCATGGATACCATCGGAGGAGAATTTGGCGAGCAGAGCGGGGTGCCAGACCATATCGAAGGCACGTGATATGTCAAGGGAGACCGCTCTGATTTCCTGTTTGGCATTGAGGACCTTCATCCATTGTTGAGACAGCAGAAGCAGCATGTCCAGAGTAGAATGACCTGGTCTGAATCCAAATTGATTATCCGATATCAAGCCATTGGAGAAGTGGATGGATTTGATGTCAGAAGTGATGATTGATTCCATGACCTTGCTGATTATTGGGAGCAGGCTGATTGGTCTGTGGTTGCAAGGATCTGTTTTTGCACCTTTTTGTGTGAAGTGGTAATGTTGACTGATTTCCAAGCAGATGGAAGATGACCTTGAGCAAAAGAGAGGGTGAAGAGAACACAGAGATGGTTTGAAAGAGCAGCAGAGCAGGATTTTAGGACCTGTGGGCTGATGCTGTCTGGTCCAGTTGCAGAATCAGAGTCGAGGATTGACAGAAACTTCTCCACCTTGTCAGGAGAGAAGGACACAGAGTCCAGGAGCAGCTGGGTTCGACAGGATTAGGTGGGTACAGAGAGAGATGGGTTTGGGACACAATATTTTGAGGCAAACACAGAGTTGGGGCATTCTTCTTTTTTACGTGCGGTGTCAGCTGTGTAGCCGTTTGAGGTATGGGTGGGGATGGAAGGGGGAACAAACACCAGAAACAGATTTGCCCAGATGCCACCAGGATTTGGAGGAGGGAGACATGTTTGAGAGTTCAGTCTTGAGAGGAGAGAGATATTGTTTCCTGGCTCTCCTGAGGGTAGACACACACTTGTTCCGAGCTTTGTGAAAGGAACTGAGATTGCCTTCAGTTGGATTAGCCTTCCATGAGGTGAAGGCAAGTTGTTTCATGGCAACTGCCTCACCACAAGCTTCAGTATACCATGGACGGGAGGAAGCATATGACAACTGAAGACGAGATGGGATAAATCTGTGCATGAGAGAGAGCAGTTTACTTTGGAAGAATTCCCAGGAAGAATTGATGTCAGAGGCAGTAGAGATTGGAGACCAATCCAGATGATTGATGGCTGCTTAAAGACCGTGCCAGTCAGCCTGATTGAAATTCCAGACTCGTCGGCGCTGAGGAGGCTCTCTGAGAATGGCCAGAGAGATGTCCACTTTAACAAGCACATGATCAGAAGAGCCGATTGGAGCAGAAGAAGAGCAGCGGACATTTGCAGGGAAGTTTGTCATAACCAAGTCTAGAAGAGAAGATACTCCATTGACTGAGATCCGGGTCGGGAAATTGACAGATTGTGTCAGTCCCAGTGAGTTGCGGTAGTCCTTCGCTGAGGTGCCATGTCTGGTGTGAGAGGAACCCACACCCAGCCAGCTGGCATGATGACAGTTGACGTCACCACATATGAGGAAGAGAGAGTTGGGATGAGTGGATAGAAGTTCGTCCATGTTGTCAGACAGGGAGATGTAAATGGAGTCATCACTGTTTGGAGGATGGTACAGAACACATATGAACAAAAGTTGGGAGTGGAGAGGAAGCTGTAGCCAGAGGTACTCCTGGGGGTGCAGTGGAGAGAGGGCAGTGCAAGGAGAGTGAAGAAGAGAGTTTTTGATAAAGATAGCAACCCCACCACCAGGACGAGGGAAAGGTCTATCATACCGGAGGAGGGAGTAACCAGGAAGAGATATTAAGGAATCAGAGACATCTTGAAGGAGGAAAGTTTCTGTTAAGCAGATTAAGTCTGGTTTGTCTGAAGTAACCTGAATGGAGAGATCAATCAGGTTTGAGCGAAGGCCCGGATGTTTGAGGTCCGTACCGTTAAGGAAGAGGGAGGGGGAGCATCGGGTACAGGACAGGGGAGGGGAGTGGTTGGGTAAGATGAAGGGTGAGAGGGGGAGGTAGGGAGAGCTGTTGACAGTGTGTCAGAGATTGCAGAAGAGTTAGGAGAAAGGGAAGGATGAGGAGGACAAAAGGTTTGATGGTGATGGGACGAGGCACGGTGATGTGTTGTTTGAGGGGGGTGGGGGGGGGGGGGTAGAGCAAAGCTGAAGGTTGGAGGAGGTGGAGGTATGTGATGGAAGGGAGAGGTAGTGGGGAGGAGGTAGCTTTGAGGAGGAGGGGGGAGGAGGGAGAATTGGAGAAAGATAGTAGGGGGCGTGATTAGAAGGGGAGGGGTGGGGGGGGGGGTTGAAGGGGAGGAGTGAGGGGAGAGTTTTGAAGAGGAGGGGTGAGGGAGGAGACTTAGAGGGGAGGATTGAGGGGGGAGATTTAGAGGGGAAGAGTGAGGGGGGAGTTTTGAAGGGGAGGAGTGAGGGGGGAGTTTTGAAGGGGAGGGGTGAGGGAGGAGACTTAGAGGGGAGGAGTGAGGCAGGGAATTTTGAAGGGGAGGTGTGAGGAGGGTGTTTTGAATGTGAGGGGAGAGTTTTGAAGGGGAGGGGTAAGGAGGGTGTTTTGAAGGGGAGGGGTGAGGAGAGAGTTTTGAAGGGGAGGAGTGAGGGGGGAGTTTTGAAGGGGAGGGTGAGGGAGGAGACTTAGAGGGGAGGAGTGAGGGGGGAGTTTAGAAGGGGAGGGGTGAGGGGGGAAATTGAAGGGGAGGGGTAAGTTTTGGAGGGGAGAGGTGAGGGGGGGGGAGTTTAGGAGGGGAGGGGTGAAGGGGGAGTTTAGAAACTGTATGTTTAATGAAAAACTATCATTTATTAAAAACTGGGTTTTTTGTGATTTTCAAGTCAGACATCCGTTTGAAAACCAGAGAGGAGGGGTGGAATGCAGGTGAGTTTAGAGAATGTAGATTGGAAGGACAGTAGGATATTGAATATTTTTTTGAAGTGGAATGATTTGATGAGGAAATTGAAAAAACCCTTTTAAATAGGAAAAAAACAGTGTGTTGTAATAAACCTCTGAATAAAACACTGCAGAGGAAAGTTTAAACATATTGTTATGGATTCGTCACTTCCATTGTGGTGGTTGTCATCCGCTGTAAATATTTCTGATTCCATGTACTATTATTGTTTTCAAAAGGTTTATTGTTAATGAACTGTTTTCAAAAGGTAAAAAAGTTAATGTTAAAAGAAACAGGAAACCGGATCGGGAACCGGACGACGAAGAGGAAGAAGAAAAAAAAAGAAGGCGGAGCGAGTGAGTCGGACAAGAAGGAGCCGAGCTATTTGCGGTCTGGAGCGAACGTTGGCGAACAACAGTCACTAGCGAACTTCGGGTTTCCCAGGAAAGGGATTCCGGTGACAGAGTGGTTATCGCTGTGACAGATTAACCTGTGTGTCAGGTTTTGCAATCGATTCAGGAGAGAATCATCGTCGTGCCGGTGCGCCACGAGACCGGGCCGTCGGCCATTTTGACTCGCGCCGGACTTGCGCTTCGCTCACGGTTTCATCTCCCTTCGACCTTTTTCACCGCATTCAGACGTGGATCTGGCGTGTGTGTGTGTGACGTGGCTTTTTGAAGGTTAATACGTCCATACCCGAGGGTGTGACTTCCCCGTCGCCTGGAGGGCGCCTTTGGATTTCCCAGTCGCCTGGAGGGCGCCTTTGCACAGCTTTGGCAGCAGCAACTGTAACTGCCAACCCAACGGGATTCTGGTCTCGATTGGACATCGTTCTGGCGATCGCTGGAGCGGAGCAACTTTGTCTTGAAGCCGGGAATAAGAGACATTGGGGATGTTCTTGTTTCACTCACTTGGAGCACAGTGAGTTATATATTACAAAACTGATGGTACCCTCATAGGACATATTGATTTTACTTTTGATTACTATTATTGTTGTACTGTTATTCTTGTGTGATCTTCATACAATATTTGTTTGTGAGTAACAATTGGGGTGGCTTCTCCATTGATCTTTGACATACAGAATAACACATTTTTCTGCCGTGACTCCTCTCGGGGCTCGGAGGTACACCGTGACCAGGGCGTCGGGGAGGAGCACGTAACAATATTTAAATAATATTTAAACAAAACTGTGAAAAACAATGTGGAAATTTCCTGAAGTGAGGGCATGGATCAGAGAAAGGAGAAAGAGTTGAATGAGTATGGAGGAAACTAGAATTGGAAAGGCGAGTATCGGCTGGAGATGGAAGGAAGAGGAAGAAAAGGAGATAAAGAGGGCGGGGCGAGACAACAGCACACGTGGGGGCCCGCGAGGAGAGAAGGAAATAATATTTTTAAAATTTTTTATGGGTTTTTTTTTGTATTTAAAACGTTAGATAAAGTGTAGATGTTCGGGGGAAGTTAGGGGGAGAAGAGAAAATCTAGGAAACAAGCAGTACAGCGAAGGAAAGAACTTAAATTGACAAAACACCGACGGGGGGGGGGGGGGGGGGAGCCTCAAGGGAAGGCTAAAGTTACCAGGCCACGCATGCGGTGCAAACAGAAAACGATTAATTATACACAAGTTTGCACGAATTACAAACCAAAACTAACTAGAAGCACACAATAACACATACACAATAAAATAACGAGTGGAAATTTGACAAAGACACGAATGGGAAAAGACATAAACGTTGATGCCGTGGAGAGATCAAAGTTGCTTCCTCGCTCGAGGAACCGGAAGTCCAACTCTGTAGCTCCTTGGAAGACTCTGTGACACTCTGATAATAATCTTGGTCGAACATATGGGTTGGTCTTTCTTACGAGTTCTCCTCCCCCACTTGCGAAATCGAGAATGTATAAAAGCCGCTTTCGGAGACCAGAATGGAGAGCGGGCTATGCTCTGTCTCTCTCTATGTGCACATACAGCCGTGGCCAAAAATACGAGCACCCTTGCACTTTTTTAAATAACACAATTTTCTCTAAAAATGAGTTGAAATTGACGAAAGTATTTCGTCTCCACAATTCTTTATTTCACTGTCAATATTACAGAACCTTTGTTTTTGATTCAGAACTAAATATATCCTTTTAAATCAGTAAATAAAAGAAATGGCATTGACAAAATTATTGACACTCTCGACTTAATATTTGGTAGCATCGCTTTTGGACAAAATAACTGCAGTCAAGTGCTTCCTATAGCCATGAATGAGCTTCCGACACCTCTTTACTGGCAGTTTGTCCCACTCTTCTTGTGCAAACTGCTCCAGTTTCCCAGATTTGAGGGGTGCCTTCTCCCAACTGCTGTTTTCAGATCTCCCCACAAGTGTTGTGTTCAATGGGATTTAGATCTGGACTCATTGCTGGCCACTTCAGAACAGTCCAGCGTTTTGTCTTGAACCATTCACGGGTGCTTTTTGAAGTGTGTTTGGGGTCATTGTCCTGCTGCAAGACCCATGACCTTTGATGCAGACCCAGCTTTCTGACCATGGGTTGAACATTGCGCTTCAAAATGCCTTAATAATCTCCTGATTACATGATGCCATGCACACATTCAAGGCACCCAGTGCCAGAGGCAGCACAGCTACCCCAAAACGTCACTGAACCTCTTCCATGTTTGACTGTAGAGAAGGTGTTCTTTTCTTTGAAGGCTTCATTTTGTTTTCTGTAAACATAGAGATGATGTGCTATACCAAAAAGCTCTAATTTGGTCTCATCTGTCCACGGGACATTCTCCCAGAAGAATTTTGGCTTGTTCAGGTGTGTTTTGGCAAACTCCAGTCGGGCTTTCTTATGTCTCTCTCTCTCTCAGCAGTGGGGTCCACCTGGGTTTCCTACCATAGAACCCCCTTTCATTGAGTTGGCGAAGGATGGTGCAAGTTGAGACTGTTGTACCTTGTGTCTGAAGGTCAGATTGAATCTGTTTGGCAGATGATCGAGGTTCTTTGTCCACCATTCGAACAATCCTTCGCTGCAATCTTCGATCAAGTTTTCTCTTGTGGACACATCCAGGAAGGTTGGCTACAGTGCCGTGGGCCTTAAACTTCCTGATAACATTGCGTACGGTGGACACAGGAACATCAAGGTATCTGGAGATGGACTTGTAGCCTTGAGATTGTCCATGCTCCACTCCAATCTTGTGTCTGACCTCCTCAGACAATTCTCTGGTTTTATTTCTTTTCTCCATGCTCACTGCGGTACACACAGTGACACAAAACAGCAGAATGACTGCTTTTCTCTATTCAAACTGGTTGAATGAGTGATTTTTATATTGCAGGCACCTGCAACTCACCACAGGTGAGTTCAATTCCAAAGTAAAGGAAAATCACCTGCTTGAAATCGAATTGTTTTTAACTTCTAAAAGGTGCCAATAATATTGTCCAGGCCATTTCAGCTTTTTTTTTGTTACACTGCAAACCAAATAAAAACATATGTGGATGACAAAAGATTTTTAATTTCTACAATTTTTTGGAAGAAATGGTGCATTATTTGAAAAAATTGCAAGGGTGCCAATATTTTTAGCCACGACTGTAGATCGTAATTTTGGTACCAAAGCTCTTGTAAATAGATATTTAAATAAAACGATTCAATGAACTTTTGTATCAGGTGGTCGTTAGGGGTTAGATCCTTGAGTTTTCCCTCCACATAGGCGAGTGACAAACACATAAACAGACAGAATAACAAACGCAACCGACCAATATCCTTGAAACATCTTCAATTTTGCAAGTAACAAACAAACAAACAAGAAAACAAACAAACGGAGTGAAAACTGAGTACTCCTTTTCAGCACTTGTAGATGGAACAGGAAAGGAGTGGTGTAGAATATTTCGAAGGTTGCAATTTGTGTGAGTTGTTGCTTGATATTCTTTTTAACTGTGACGAGCAGCTCTATGAGAGGACCGCGTTGTTGTTCTTGTTGTTGGGGTGCCTTTTTGAATAGCGCATGCGCATACACTCGGACGTGCGTTGGTATGAGGTAAGAACATCGCGGACTAAAATCGCGATTTGTTTGAAGAAACCAGAATAAATTTAGCAACAAAGACAACATGAATGTTTTCATATCAATCTCGTTTCACAAAACATGACACAAACTAGAACGGGCACTCGGTAGAGCGCATACCTTCGCCGCAGCTACTGTTCTGTACTTGGCATGGGAGTGTAGGGAACAGAACAGTGAACAGTTTGGTGCTGATTTCATGCAAATCGGATAAGAATTGACCGAGTTATGACAAATAAAAATACGATTTTGACCTTTTCGTGACCTTGACCTTGACCTTTGACCCGATTGCTCCCAAAATCTAATCAAATGTGTCCCGTATAATAACCAATCATCCCACCAAATTTCATGCAATTCGGTTGAATACTTTTTGAGTTATGCGAATAACATACACACACACACACACACAGACATACAAATAAATACACAGCGATCAAAACATAACCTTCCGCTTTTGCGAAGGTAATTAGGTGTAATTATTGAATAGCGCATGCGCATACACTCGGACGTGCGTTGGTATGAGGTAAGAACATCACGGACTAAAATCGCGATTTGTTTGAAGAAACCAGAATAAATTTAGCAACAAAGACAACATGAATGTTTTCATATCAACCTCGTTTCACAGAACTTGATACAAATTAGGTGTAATTATTGAATAGCGCATGTGCATACACTCGGACGTGCGTTGGTATGAGGTAAGAACATCGCGGACTAAAATCGCGATTTGTTTGAAGAAACCAGAATAATTTTATCCCTAAAGACAAAAAGACGCTAGTGCATGCGTATAATTTAATGACTGGTCGAATTTGGTAGCGCATATTGCAACGGATATCCTCATGATTCTACATGTCGCAGCTGGTGACCACACTGTGGTCATTTTTCTCATGTTTAACAACAATAATAACAACCTCAGGAGATCATGCAAAACTGTGTATGTGTTGCTGATTAATTTTCTTTGTCATTCCACAGATCAATTTTTTTATGAACATTGAGGAAGCAGAACAAGAACAATGGCAGAATAACACACTTCTCTGCCTGAACAGGCATGCTGAACGAGGCATGTACTACCACCTCTTGGTGCAGGTCCCCTTCTTTGCCATTACCACGGTTGTCATGCTCGTAACCTATTCCAAGATCCTGCAAGCACTCAACATCCGAATTGGCTCACGCTTTTCCGTTGCGGTGCCCAAGCGTAAGAACAGGAGAAGCAAGAAAGCAGGACAAAAAGGAAACCACGCAGGGATGGCCTTGACCAATGCAAGCACACTTCGTGAGAGCACGCTCTCGCACAGCAGTGGAGGACAAAATAATGTCGTCGTGGGTGTCCGGACATCTGTCTCTGTCATCATGGCATTAAAGCGTGCTGTTAAACGGCACCGTGAGAGGAGGGAGCGCCAGAAGCGCGTGTTCCGCATGTCCCTCATTATAATATCCACCTTCTTGGTGTGCTGGACGCCTATCTCTGTGCTGAACACCGTGATCCTATGCCTAGGCCCGAGCGCCATGTTGGTCGATATCCGGCTCTGCTTTCTTGTCATGGCTTATGGAACGACTATTTTTCACCCTCTGCTTTATGCTTTCACACGCCAAAAGTTCCAGAAGGTCTTAAAGAACAAGATGAAGAAGCGTGTAGTCTCCGTCGTGGAAGTGGATCAGCTCCCGCCAAGTGGCACGGTCATCCACAACTCCTGGGTAGAACCTTATCGGCTACGAAAGACCAAGCACAATGGCAGCAGCAACGTCAGTGACTGCTGTGTCTCGGAAATGGTGAGCCACACATAGCCTCATGGCTGTGAAGAGTGACAAGACCCTGCTGTTGATTCGGGCATATCCATGTCCTAAAGACCCGCAGATTGAAAATGACAAAAAGCCGATGCATATTCATGAGCAATTAGGCGAAAACAATCTCATGAAAAGGAAGCCTTGGCCAGGAATAAATGGTAACAAATTGAATAATACATCTGCAAACTCAAATTGAGCAAAACCGGATTGGACCCTTGAAATAACTGTGAGTATATTATAGGGCTGCAGATTGAGCATGAAAATGAAGGTGACATGGCAACTAGCTTCCTACCAACTAATTTTGATATTTTTATAAAGTGTTGGCCCTGACTACTTCACACACCAAAAATACCCAGAATCCCCTTGGGGGAACATGTTCAAGTGACGTCATCAAGATGGCCTCCAGTTTTTTTGTATTCTATTTTTACTTTGAGGGTCCCTGTGTCCTGATCTGTAATAAAATGATAATAGCATCTGATTTAAAAATTCTATTTAATAATATTAATATTGTTGCGGATCTCCCGAAGCCCGTCGACGTACAGAGGGGAGGAGGGGGGGCGGTTAAGCCCCTTTTCCCCCTCGGGTCTTCGTGTCCACGAGGCTGAATCACCATTTCCGCAGCAAGCATGAAAAAGGGTATCGGGTCGACGCCGCACGTACCTTTGACCCACGCTGCCACGAAAATGGGGACCGGACCTCGCACAAGCCACGCTAATTGAATACGCCCGAGCGGTGTGCGTATCACGTGACTCGTGCCGTTACCTTTTATTGAACCCGATTCGAGCGGTTCTATTCGTACGATGCTAAGCCAATTGTGAAAGGACGGGAACGGTCAAATAAGAGGAAGAACACGGTTTATTATTTATGTATGATAATCAGGATAAAGGAAAGGGGACACAGAGCAGATGCTTAATCAATGTTAACTTAATCCCAGACAAAGGGCCCTCTCACTTACGCGGGGAAAAAGAAGGAAGGAAGTTCGCGTGCCAAACGCGCCTTGCCGTCGTTCGCTCCGGGACAGCTCGCCCGGCGTGGCCCTCTGGTGGTCACGGCATGTATGCAGGGAAACGCAGGCAGGAGGAGATCACGCGTGTCTGTGGCCCGGAACGGGTCGTCTTCACAAGCGCGATTAATACAGCCGCAGGGCACAGGGCACGGGGAATGTTCGTGTACAATGAGACTATTACAAGCAGTTACAAGCACTCTGACTCGTTCAGGAGCTGGGCGATTCGGACACGTTCTTGTCTGCTGCGGTTCTCTCTCCGACTTGTCTCTGCTTGTTCGGGGCAAACTCTGACTCAACTCTCGTCTTTGGGCGTTCTCTCTCTCTGCTCAACTCAAGTCGTTCTCACCGTGTCCTCTCTGAACTCAATGCCTCGACTCGACTCTCGTCTTCGTGCATTCTGACGCGGGGGGCTCGGGGCAGGGTTTTATGGCCCCGCCCCAGTGTCTTACTCGAATGTTCCAAGCCCCACCTCTCGTCGCCGTGGTGAGCCACTCCCCTCGAGCTCTGATTGACGGCTCGCACTTACCGGCCACTCCCTCCTGCAGCCTTGCCAGACTTGTTCAGGCCGAGCACATGGCATGCTAGCCCAATTGAGGCCTACTCACTGGCCTACTCAACGCAAAACTAATACAGGAAAGGAGACTACGCTTACATTTACTAAGAGATAACTATACTACAGCGAGGCTACATGTTGTGGTGCGTCTACCTACGAGGGGGGTTATCCTTTATTCTCATAACCGCAACAATATTTAATAATATTTGAAAATAATAATATTAATTATATTTAATATTTTTAAAATAATATTTAAATAATATTTAAGTAATAAATTAATTTAAATGCATGCATTCCAAATACATGCATGCAATGCATTTAAATTAATTTAATAATTTAATTTAAATATTTAAATAATATTTAAATAATATTTAAATTAAACGCAGCTGATGCATTAAGATCAATTTCTTGGGTATTAGGGTATTCAATTGTTGGTTGTAATTTTTCCTTGTCTCTGCGAATAAATGAATCATACTAACTGCACGGTGAAGTATTTGGGAATCATTTTTGTAATCAGAACCATTGTTGTAAGCACATTCTCACGAACTTCTGCTGGCTTCATATTCGCTGCTGTAAGTTTTATTCCTTTCTTTTTATTCTCTGGTTCTCCACAAATGAAACAGTGTTCATCCCAGGAAAAGGCTGATGTTTTTTCTCTTGACAGTAAAACTACTATATAAACGGTTATGTACCACGTCAGCACCTGTACACAATGCCAAACTTTACAATTTTGGCAGCCATTTTGATGACGTCATTTAAGCATGTTCCCCCAGAGGTATTCTGGGTATTTTTGGTTTGTGAACTTGTCAAGGCCCCTACTTCATAAAAATACCGAAAGTAGCTGGTAGGAAGCTAGTTGCCAGTTCCGCCATTTTTAAGGCACTTTTTGACAATAGTCTGCAGCCCTATTCATCATGAGGCCTGTAAAGGGAGCTGTGGGATATTTAAATTTCCATTGACTCGGGCACGTCAAAACATTCAGATGGGCATAATTAAGCATTGTGAAAAATATGCTTTTAAAAACATTTTCTTTTCCACTCGTCGATCTGCCATGTTTCATGTTCCATTGCAATGCAAGAAGCACATCAACAGTGAGTGACATGTATTGTAAATAAAGCGACAGGAGTTAAGTGTTGAAATCTGCATTGTCCGTCCGAATGTAGCGTGTACCGAATGTAGTTAGTCCCTAAAATAGTGTTGAAGCTTTTACGTGTTGCATGTGTTATCGTTCCTTTATGTAACGCAAGAAAGTTGGGCTGTGAAAACCGGTTTCTCAGAGTCTATCCACGGACTTTACAACTCCACAGTTGAAGTTTAAGTGTGTACGTGTATGTTAATGTGGAAAGACAATCGAATTCTTATGTCCTATCAACGAAGTTGATAAAAGAAGGCAAAGATGTATATTTACTTATATATTTATTTACTTTATTCTGGTTGCCACAGATGAAACAAAAGTTTAAGAAGTTGGACTGCTGGTATAGCTGCACAGCACTTCCTGTTCAATTTCAATAAACAGCTATTTTTATTTATGATGTAATCATGCATATAAGACAAATGGGGATTTTTATACAAAGCCTAATAAAGAGGTTTCTGTAAATGTCAAAATCCCACATTGTACATATTTGGAAATGATCGAAGGAATGTGATTGGAGTGAGGGGGATGGAGGAAGGGGAATGAAGGATATTGATCAGGATGGAAGGAAAAGCTTCGAAAAATCCTAAATTACATTTGCATTACAGCTTATTGCCTCTGGGGCTGTTGATGGAGGGCAACTCAGGCCTCAAGCACACATGCAACAACAGAAAAGAGTGCAATAATAAACGGGCGTTGTTGATGCATCGGTCACCTGCTCTGCTGTCATGAAAGAAAAATAGATGCAAAGTGCTGGATTCGTGTGCAGTAAAGGTGGTATAATTGATATTGCCCAGCTAATTAAGTGATTCATAGCTGACGACAAACCACCTCTTCAATTTCCAGCACTGTGTTTCCCAAAGGAAGGGATTCAATGTCCACGAAGCTTACCATATCCTCTGTAAAGGTCTCCGTTCAAGCTTTCTTTTCATATTTGCACAGGTGGCCAAAGTGAGGCACTATTGTAATTATTGTTTTCTCCATATTATGTATTAAATGTGAAGAGTATATGCATTTGTATTTAATTTCATCATGAATAAAATCCTTAATCCCTAGAAACTTCCTCCTTTCAGTTCACTGGATTTGACCTAATCTGACATGGAATATGGTTTTCTGAAATGGATGTTCAAATGAAATTACAGTTAACAACCCAAAGAGAGAATGTGAATATTCAAGAGCCACAATAATGACTCAATAAGCTGCTTTTGGTATTGCTTGTGGTTGTTTGTTGTTGGTAGGGAAGGTCACAATGAATCACAAGGTAATCCAACTGCAATCTGCAATCATTAAAACTGTTCCGATAAAGGTTTTATGTGATGCGACATTTTTATTTACATGTGACATAATTGCAAAGCTTTTTTTTTTAAACAGGATCTTGGGCTCCTGGTGGAGCTCACACACACACGCGCACACACACACAAGCATGCATGCACGCACACGCATACAAGCACGCACAGGCAAAACATGCACACACACACACACACACACAAGCATGCATGCATGCACACACATACAAGCACGCACAGGCAAAACACGCATGCATGTACGCACACACACACACACACACACAAGCATGCACGCACACGCATGCACACACACACCCATGCATGCATGCACACGCATACAAGCACGCACAGGCAAAACACACATGCATGTACACGCACACACACACACACACACACACACACACACACACACACACACACACGCACACACACACGCACGCACAAGAACATACGCACACGCATGCATGCACACACATTCACACGCACGCACAGGCATACACGCATGCACACACACACGCTCGCACAGGAAAAACATGCATGCACACACACACACACACACGCATGCACACACACACCCATGCATGCATGCACATGCATACAAGCATGCACAGGCAAAACATGCACGTACACACACACACACACACAAGCACGCATGCACACATACACCCATGCATGCATGCACACGCATACAAGCACACACAAGCAAAACACGCATGCACACAAACACACACACGCACAAGCACGCACACACACACACACACGCACACGCATGCACACACATTCACACGCACAGGCATACACGTATGCACACACACACCCATGCATGCGGGCACATGCATACAAGCACGCACAGGCAAAACACGCATGCACACACACACACGCACAAGCACGCATGCACACGCACACACGCACGTACGCACACACACACACATACAAGAGCACACATGAACACACCTGGAATGAATACACACAAACACACACACGCACACACGTACAAACTTACTGATGAGACAAACGCTTAACACAGCCACTGAGCTTGGGAGAAGCACCCTCACTTCCCGGGATCCTCTGGCTGAGTACCATTGACGTCACAATAATGGCGTTACTTTTCTCGGCAGCATCAGCACGAAGGAGCTGGCACTTTTCTCACCGCACTCAGCGGGGCATTTCTTCAGGAGGAATTTCCTCCTCTCTATGAATGTCAACTGATGGAGATTGTCCATGCTCTATCCTTTTAAATGCTGAACATCAATCAAGGAAGCAGCACGATCGTACCATTTTTGGTATGACGAGGCCGCGGTTTGAACCACCGACCTCCCAGACTCGGAGCAGACACTCCAACCATTTCACCATTGAGTCTAATGAAACCCAATCGGTTTCTTTATGCCATCTATATAGAAATCTTAGGAAACATTTTGCAGCCATGTTACATGCTTTAATATTTTTACGTTTCATTATTCTGAAACATAATGCCCTTTGAATGCTTCCGAAGAGATGAAATTCACAATAGGTGATAAGTCTGCACTCCTATAACTACTCCTTTAACAGCACGATTATTCCCAACTTCTTGTGAAGTTAGACCTGGAAGGTGTTTTTGTTTGAAGTTGACAGGCTCTGCGCATAGGACACCCCTTGGGAGCGTTAATGTTCACCAACAAATGCAAGACAATTGGACACCCAGTTTAACTTTTATTTGAGGGATGACACACAATGATGAGGTGCCCTCCTTGGGAAACACCAGGGTGACAGTTTAGATCTGGACCAACATTCTAACACACCCTATACAGCTCAGAGAGGAGTGCGGATACCTCTCAGCTATCCTGCTCGGCTATGTGTGTGTACAAAATTGCCCAGTAAGATATTTGTTATTGGTCTAACAAAATAAATCATTGTCATGTATGAAAGCAAAAACACTTTCAAGGGGATTTCCATGAACTTTTCCTTTCTCTTGTCGAGCCTTGCAGAAGAGCTGGAATTAGTACATGGACTAGACGGATTTATGGAAAAAGGCCATGTGCATTTAGGTGCATTTTGCTTCTAGGTGCAGCTTCTAGGTGCATTTTTGGGTAAAAGTTGGGAACCTCACTTTTTAATATAATTAGGGTATGCTGAATTCGATTAAGCCGGTTCCCAAACCGAATTTTGAGTTGTTTTTTTTGAGTTTTGAATAAACTGCTGAAGAACTTGGGCATTGGTGAACTTACAGAGGCGACAACCAAATCTGCAGAAGCGTTCGTCTGCAGAATATATAATGTGCACAGAACAACCTCTGTTGACACGACATATGTTGTTCTCCAAGACTGGGAAACCAGAAGCAATGTCACCGACAAGTGATGCTCTTCATTTCCATTTGATGCGAGTGCACTATGAAGCCATGGTATGGAGAAATGCTCATTGTGCCATACCTGACCCTCCTGCACCTGTGGAAATGGGATGGAAACGTGGTGATTCAGGACTAGAGCCTATTCTGATGTCACTGAGTCCAATCCCAGAAAGTTGCCTCGAGATGATTTGTTGTGCATGCCCAAGCAATGCAAGACTCGACGCTGAAAATGTCGCCATTCAGAGTTGAGGTGCACATCAATGTGTGCCTGTCAGCAACAGAGTGATGATCAGACCCCTTGTATGAATTTGATATAGTTTGGCAAAACAACATGTGTGACATTCCTGAATGTTTGTGCTTCATGGCCATGTATACTTAATTTTAGAATAAATGGTTCTATGAAACATTGTCTTATTAAAACCATGGCCAATTTTATAGTGTCCAATTTCAATATCAGTTTGAATGTCTTTCAATATGTCGCCAACCATAATATAGACGACGGATTTATGAAAAAAGGCCATGTATAAGCTTCCAGGTTGCATTTTGGGGTAAAAGTTGTAAAGTTAAAGTAAAAGAGCTGCATGTATATACAATATACATGATATGTAGATGTTTGTTCAAAGAAATTGTCCAAAAATGGCAATTTCGTGGCCATTTTGTTTATGCTAATTAGAAGGTCAAAAACTCAAAATTCGGCTTGGGAACCGGGTTACTCAAATTCAGCATACCCTATTTATGTTAAGAAGTGAGGTTCCAAACTTTTACCCAAAAATGCAACTAACATTCACATTTCTCAGAAATCCGTCTAGTCAAACACTGAACGGATCAGGACACGGTTTCCAACATTGGGAACATTGTAAAAGGCTTTGTCCAAAGGACAAAAGGAACAGTTGAATGAGGTGAAAACATCAACAGCAGAGTTGAATGCCAATATGGAGGCAGACCTGGACAAACAATGGGTGCGAGGAGGAATGAGGGGCAGGAGAGGATGCATAGGGTGGACAACATGGATAAAGAGGGAAACTCTCAGGAGATAAAGCTCGAAATTTGGAAGGAGGAGGGATTGGGGGAGGGTTAACGAGGGTAGAAAGGATCATGGTTTTGGATTGGGGACTATCTTATATGGTGTAGAACAGGTATCTTGAAGACTTAGACTTGCTCGAGGGATGAATGAGATTGAAAGGAATGTGGAAGTTGATTCCACAGGTGGGGAAAAAGCGGGACAAATGAGTGGAGTTGAACTGTGATCCTGTGCTAAGGTCATTTCACCAGAAGGGGTTGATGGTGGACCGTGTGTGTCCTGCAGAAACCTGCGGGGACTGAGCATGGAAAGAGCAGAGGGAGAAAGACCATAAAGGAGGCTCTAGAAGAAAGAGAGACCACCGACCTGTCTGCATTGGCGAAGTGTTAGGCCCATAGACTCCGCTTAATCGTAGGAGATTCCAATAATTTTGAAGGCCTTGGCTTCCATGGTGTTAAGCTGAGCAAGATGTGACAGGGGAGCCAGCCCCAAGGGAGAGCAACACTCCATCAAGCTACAGATTTTGCCTTCGAGGTGGATAGGAGTTCAGGTGTGCCATTGAAGGACGTTGTATGATGGAGCATGCCCAGTCAGTGGCTGGCTTTGGAGGCCAACTTGGTTTGCTCAAGAAACACCATGGCTGAAAGTGAAAAGCAGGAGTTTGAATGACTGAACATCCTCAAGAGTATTGCTAAGAAAATAGTTGGGGTGGAGGAGAGGGAGTTTGCCAGATGGTCCTTTCGGAGAGAGATAATGAGAGTGTGAGATTCGTCAGGATTGAAAGACATGTTCCACTTGTTTGACCAGTCTGTGATTTTGTCAAGGTCTGAAGAGAGGGAAGATGATGCAGTTTGTCTGTCTGAAGGATGAGCGATATCAAGGCAGACGGTGGAGTCATCAGCAAGTATATAAAGAGGATTTTCAGAGAGTCAGAGAGCGTTCTGGGATTCTGAGATCTGAGATGAGAGTGTTCTGAGATCATTGATGAAGATCAGGAATTGGACTGGGCCCAGAACACTGCATGAGTAGATTTGGCTTTGGATTCCATAGGCAGAGAATTTGGGGAACAAGGCAGGATGACAGGCTGTACCAAAAGTACAAGATATCTCTAGAGAGACAGTCCTGATCTCATACCTGACATTGAGGGCCTCCATCCATTGTTGAGTGAGTCGAAGCAGCACGTCCAAAGTGGAGTGACCTTGTCTGAAACGAAATTGGTGAACTGAGATGAGGTTGTGGGAGAAAATGAAGGATTTCATATCAACTGTGATGATGGATTCCATGACCTTGCTGATTGGAAGTAAGCCAATATGTCTGTAGTTGAGTGGATACATTTTTGCTCCTTTTCTATGTAGTGCAGTGATGTTGGCTGATTTTCAAGCAGATGGAAAATGACCTCGGGCAAATGACAGGGTGGAAAGGGCAGAGAGAGGATGGGAATGAGCCCACAGAGCAGGTTTTTAGGACACATGATCTGACACCGTCCAGTCCAGTTGCAGAGTCAGATTCAGGGGTTGAAAGAATCTTCTCCACATTCTCAGGTGTAAAAGACCCTGAGGGTTCCCTGAGGAAAGTCAACGGATGCACGTACCACGTGTTCTTGATTGAAACGCCAAGGGAATCAAAAATTGTATTTTCTCAATTGTAAGAGTTTTGGAGAATTATTTATGGACTGTATATATATATATATATATATATATATATATACACACACATATGTACACATACAGTCACGTGAAAAAGTAAGTACACCCCAGGTAAATCTTTGACTTTTTCAACATATTTAAACATACAGCTATTTGATCTTTATTTCAACAATATTGATAGATAAAGGTGATATAATATAACAAATATCATGAAACATTTACATTTTGTAGTCCATTGTATAATTTAAATAAACATAAATGCAAATTTTACGTGTGGAAAAAGTAAGTACACCCTTGGCTCCAATAGGTGGTATTGCCCCTTTGGCAGAAACAACCTCGTAGGCGTTTCTTATAAATGTCTACCAGTCTCTGACATCGACTGGGAGAAATGTTTGCCCACTCCTCCATGCAGAATTCTTTCAGCTGTGCGATGTTTGAGGGGTTTCTTGCACACACAGCTCGTTTCAAATCCCCCCACAACATCTCGATGGGATTTAGATCCGGGCTTTGACTTGGCCATTCCAGAACCCTCCATTTCTAAGTTTTCAGCCATTCCTTGATGGATTTACTGGTATGTTTAGGGTCATTGTCATGTTGCAAGGTCCACCTTCGGTTGAGCTTCAACTTTCCGACAGATGGCCTCACATTATCCTCAAGCACCCTCTGGTACAATTAAGAATTCATAGTGGATTCTATGATGGTGAGCTGCCCAGGTCCTGATGCAGCAAAGCTCCCCCAAACCATAATATTTCCACCACCATGCTTTACAGTTGGTATCAGGTTCTTGTGGTCAAATGCTGTCTTTTTTGTTTTTGCCAAACATGTCTTCTGGTACTGTGGCCAAATAGCTCTACCTTTGACTCATTTGTCCAGAGCACATTGTTCCAGAAGTGCTGGTCTTTGCCTCGGTGTTCATTGGCAAACTTTAGTCTTGCCCTGATGTTCTTTCTGGACAGCAAAGGTTTCCTCCTGGCACACTTCCCATGTAGATCAAATTTGTGCAGCCTCTTTCTAATGGTAGACTCGTGCACTTTGACATCAACAGTGGCAAGAGCTACCTGTAGATCCCATGATGATATTCTGGGGTTCTTAGAGACTTCTTTCAACATCTTGCGGTCTGCTCTCGGGCTGAACTTGCTGGGGCGGCCTGGCCTGAACAAGTTGGCAGTGGATTGGAATCTTCTCCACTTGTAGATGATCTTCCGGACAGTCGAATGATTGATTTCAAATTGTTTGGAGAGCTTTTTGAATCCCTTCCCAGACTCGTAGGCATCTATAACCTTCTTTCTGAAGGCCTCAGAGAGCTCTTTTGATCTAGGCATGGTGACGCCACACACTTCAACAACAAAGAGCAGACGAAACGAAATGTCTGAGGTTTAAATAAGACAGGTTCCTCCAAGATCCTCTCTGACGATGTTCTAATCATTTGCACCTGACCTGGTGCACCTGATTCTAATTTTAGGTATTTGAAGTAGTGATAAATGTGGGGGTGTACTTACTTTTTCCGCATGCGAAATTTGCATTTATGTTTATTTAAATTATACAATGGACTACAAAATGTAAACGTTTCATGATATTTGTTATATTATATCACCTTTATCTATCAATATTGTTGAAATGAAGATCAAATAGCTGTATGTTGAAATATGTTGAAAAAGTCAAAACTTTACATGGGGTGTACTTACTTTTTCACGTGACTGTATATATACCCGCTTGGAGTTTACAAAAAAGTACCTAAAGGCCTCTCAGACTGTGAGAAACAAGATTCTGTGGGCTTTCATGTGTGTTTCACTGAGGAAAGGCTTCATCTGGCTTCCATCAAGACTAAAGTTTGCCAATGAACACCTCGGCAAAGACCAGCACTTCTGGAACAATGTGTTCTGGACAGATGAGTCAAAGGTAGAGCTATTTGGCCACAGTACCAGAAGACATGTTTGGCGCAAGCCAAAGACAGCATTTGACGACAAGAACCTGATACCAACTGTAAAGCATGGTGGTGGAAATATTATGGTTTGGGGCAGCTTTGCTGCATCAGGGCCTGGGCAGCTCACCATCATAGAATCCACTATGAATTCCTCATTGTACCAGAGGGTGCTTGATGATAATGTGAGGCCATCTGTCGGAAAGTTGAAGCTCAACCGAAGTTGGACCTTGCAACATGACAATGACCCTAAACATACCAGTAAATCCACCAAGGAATGGCTGAAAAGAAAGAAATGGAGGGTTCTGGAATGGCCAAGTCAAAGCCCGGATCTAAATCCCATCGAGATGTTGTGGGGGGATTTGAAACGAGCTGTGCATGCAAGAAACCCCTCAAACATCGCACAGCTGAAATAATTCTGCATGGAGGAGTGGGCAAAAATTTCTCCCAGTCGATGTCAGAGACTGGGTAGGCATTTATAAGAAACGCCTACGAGGTTGTTTCTGCCAAAGGGGCAATACCACCTATTGGAGCCAAGGGTGTACTTACTTTTTCCACATGCGAAATTTGCATTTATGTTTATTTAAATTACACAATGGACTACAAAAAGGAAATGTTTCATGATATTTGTTATATTATATCACCTTTATCTATCAATATTGTTGAAATGAAGATCAAATAGCTGTATGTTGAAATATGTTGAAAAAGTCAAAACTTTACATGGGGTGTACTTACTTTTTCACATGACTGTATCCTTTTACTTAACCGGTCTACGATCAGACGACACTCGAGCACAAGGCAAGATTTCTCGAACACCTGAAGGGATCTGCACCGATAAAGTTGAAGGTGATTCCGAAGAAAAGGAGTGGAGTGATCGCTGAAATGGAAAAAGCTTTTGACTTTGTGGCTCGAGGACCAGACAACAGAATCAGCACGTGTTGAAGCTTATGTTGCATGCTGTTATGGTCATGAAGGTACATTGCCTGTTTTTGTGGACTTTGTTGTCATGTCTTTTCTTGGTTTTGTTTTTCGATGGCATTTCTTATTTGATCCTGATCCAGATTTTGTTCCCTCCCACCATCCCCACGATCTCTCTTTTCATCCCAGGCTGTGTATTGGTGTGATCATCATCTCGTATGTCCAGAATTGTAGATTTTCAAGTTGGTTGTCATGACCCATGTCTGTCTGATGTTCATAGCCCTGTGGAAGTAACCATCAAAACTTGTACTGGTAGTTATATTTGTCATTTGTCTCACCAGGCTACTGCTGTCGATGTGAAGATGATTTATTTAATGTTAATCATTTTTTGAGTCGGGTTAAATGGCTGTCCGAACATACTGAGGAGTATATGCATCATCCTTCTTTTAATGCCGAAAATATTGCATACTTATCAGAGAAGCTTGATAATATACAGTATGATTCACTAGATCAAGGTAAGCTTGATGAACTCACAAATCACTTGTGTGATATTTATCTGCACCCTGCAAAAAATTTTAAATTTCGTTTTTTAAAAATTATTTTTTTTAATTTATTTAATAAGTTCGTTTTTTCGATTTTGTTTTAAAATCGCTCTATAGTGCCTCAACCTTTTTGATTAATTACAGTTATATACAAGTACACATATACAAGTATACAAGTACACATTCGCATAAATAAATACAAAACAATTACCAGACATTTGACCACAAATAATCAAACAATACCGGAAGCGGTCAAAGTTGGTGGTAAGGCCTCTTCTTCTTCCTGAAAGTCATCAAACATAACTCAGAAACGTGATGAATGGTACATTCACCAGCATACATTCAACGTAAAGGAAAAATGATACAACAACAAACAACAGGCATTTTAAGACCATTTTCCCAGCGAGAGTGGGGGTTAGCCTTAAAATGACAAGGTAAAACAAAAAGGTAAAATGGAAAAAGGAACCACCTTTAGAGTCCATTTTTCCCCGCAGAGCAGGGGTTGGCCTTTTTTGGGCACCGTGGTCCCCTTTTTAAAGCAATGTTTTACAGCCGGATGCCCTTCCTGCCACCAACCCTGTTTGTCACCTCTTGTGACACACAGGGAATTACCAGTGAACTGATACTCAATTTGCCGACCTCGGAAGGATGACAGACTGAGTCAACCCCCCTGGTGTTAATTCAGCGATTGACCAGGATTCAAACCCAGGATCCCAAGCCGGCACCCTAACCGCTAAGCCAACACCAAGCCTTTAAAATGGTAAAATGATGATTGGTAAAATGAAAAACTGAAATGGTAAAATGAAAATTGAATAAAAATTGCTGAAAAGGTAAAATGATGATTTCACATTTGTGATGGATTCAGATTTGGATGCAATTGCTTTTCCATTATATTTGCCCTCATTTCAAATACTAGGGCATGCCCGTACTATATCTATATCTAAAATTATATCCCCCCCCTCTATTTACATGAAATGGTTTGGTCCAAAGCGAACGGCTTGCGAGTGGTGACAATCCCCCCCCTCTATTTACATGCAATGGTTTGGTCCAAAGCGAACGGCTTCCGGAGTTTGGTAAAGAAATCGCCATCGCGTGCACAAACGCGCAGGAAAGCGAATGAATCGCAAATTCGTTTTTATTAGTTGTAAAACATAGTTTAACGCCAACATAGTTTGCAAACGTGAAATAAATGAATACGCTCTCAAATGTGCCATCCGAGGCAGAGTGTGCCCACCACGTTCGGCACACGCGATCGTTCGCTGCTCTCTGATTGGTTGAATCGTTTTTTGGACATAGCTCGGTAAGTAATTGTCCGATTAATATGAAACCTTGAAAAGGCACATCCTCGGGTCCCCAGCAATATACCTGGCAAGTTAAAAGTATATCGGACCCGTGGTTGTCGAGAAACAGCGGTCACAGACAGACAAACGTACAAACGTACAGAGATTACTGGAATTATAGATAGATGTTAATGTTTCTTTTTCGCTTGAGCAACGCCGCGTACTCCAGCTATAAACACTTTTATACTTTACTTGGGGTACAAATACAAATTTGTCTGGGGGGTAACATAGGCTATGTGGCCGCGGCCTCATTTGAGGGTGTGGGGGACCGGGAGAGGAGCGAAAATTCTCTCTGTAAATGTGTACCGTGTAGCGCCACCCTGGTGATGGTGGCAGAGGGTATTACAATTTCCTATTTTACCTGAGCAACACAGGTTAAAGCACTCTTTGCAAAGGTAAATTTTTCCTCCTTCCGTCCCCCCTTCTCCTCCACTGGCCCCGAAGGAGGAAGCGTGTGTGCCCAAAACTCACCTCAACCTGGAAGGGCCCCGGGGTGGTGCTCCGGCAGGTGACTGATGTGGTCTTCAAAATTCAAATGGGCCCGCATACCCTTCCACAGATAGTTCACGGGGATAGATTGAGCCCCAACCTGGGTCGGGAGGCTCCCGGGTGGATTGGAAGGGTGAGGGGGGAAATTAGGCGTGGTGGATGGCACTCTTGGACCTGACCAACATGCGACTACCTGCACTCGAAGGTGCCTTGATGTGTCCTGTCTAAAGTGTTCGGTAATTACTCACAAATTGGGACATGAGTAATTTGGAGTGGGGGCGGGCAAGAGTGATTACATGGTCGGTGGGGGCAGCAGTTTGCATGCTACAAAGTGTCTTGTGGTTGGTGTCTGTTATATGTGTACATGGTTTTGTGATTTTGTGTTGTCGTGAGGGAGGACAGAACTGTGTTTGAAAGTGTGAATGTGGGGAATTCACATGTAAGCAGGCCATGGCAGTGTAGGAACACAATGACATGGTCTTTTTGCACTACAGTGTTTGAGAATTGAATGGCAGCGGGGGAGGGGGGAAGGGGGAGAGGAGGAGTGGAGGAGGAGGGGAGGGGAGGAGAGGAGAGCGGGGAAGGGGAGGGGAAGGGGGGGAGAGTAGGGCAAGGGGGGGGGGGGGGCAGGGGAGGGGAGGGGGGAAAGGGGAGGGGGAGGGGGGATTTGTGGCTCACGTTTCTGAGTTAAGTGTGATGCCGATCAGGAAGAAGAAGAAGCTGTACCACCAAATTCGTACACTTCCGGAATAGTTTGATTTATTTGTATTCAAATGTCTGGTGTTTGTTTTGTATTTATTTATGCGAATGTGTACTTGTATATAACTGTCATTAATTGAAAAAGGCTTCGGCACAATCGAGCGATTTTTTTTGGATTTTTTTTTAAACTCCAAAAAACGAACTTTTTTTTTCAATTATTATTATTTTATTATTTTGGCACAATTTCCAAAAAAAAAAAATTTGGCCTATGGGAACCCTCCCAGGCACTCACTGATAAACCTCTGAAAGTTTGATGAAGATCCGTTCAGCCATCTCTGAATAAAACGCGGACACACAAAAACTGGACACACACACATAGACAACTCGCGTTTATATATACAGACTTGGCATTTAATATGGAATATTTGTTTTTTTCTTGACGGGTTTACTATCTGAACTCAGTATATCAATCTGGTGAGTTTCATTTACCCTTCGGTGATGTCTTTGTTGAAAGAACCATGTCACTGACTGTCTTTCGCAGCAAGAAGTCAATAACAGGATTATATCACAGGTGGCGTGACAAAATGTAAGGACAGGTACATTTGACGATTGGCTTCACAATCGGGTATATAAGGGTTGTTGTGTTCTGTATTAGTGGAAAACAACTGCTGCACGTCCACAAAAGTTATTGCCGCTTCCTCTGGAGATGGTCCGTCAACTTGACAATGCTGTTTGTCATGGAGTGGTGGCTTTACGAAATTCCGGCATGAAACAGCGTGCTATTGCTCGGCAGTATGGCATCACTCAAGGTCAGGTGTCAAAGATCCTGAAACGAAATGCTCAGAGGGGTGTCCCTACTCCAATACCGAGGCCAGGACGTCCACGCAGAACCACAAGGAGAGATTATCACTGGCTGCACCGGTTAGTCTGCAATGGCCGTACCAAGTCAGATAATCGGCTTAAGGCTGAGTGGCAGCAACTGACAAATGTGCCTGTATACAGAAGGCTAGTCAACCAACGACTGGTTCAAGCAGGCTATCATGCCAGGCATCCCCTGAGAAAGCCACGCCTGACCAGACAACACAGCCAGCGCCGATTGCAGTGGGCCAGAGAGCACCGTCAATGGCAGCCAGGACACTGGAATCACGTGACCTTCAGTGACGAGTCTAGATTTCTGGTCTATCGTCAAGATGGCCGCATCCGAGTGCGCAGACAAGTGCATGAAGCCCACAACGAAGATTGTATAGTGCCAAGAGTCCAAGCTGGAGGTGGTGGGGTGACCATTTGGGCTGCTTTTCATGCAGGGGGCAAAACTGACCTGGTTGTTCTGAATGGAAACCTGAACCAGTTCAAGTACAGGGTCATTCTGGAAGAAACATTGCTTCCATTTGCTCGTGCAGCCTTTCGAGGAAACTTTCTCTTCCAAGATGACAATGCACGGCCTCATCGTGCTCGCATGATCCAACACTTTCTTGCTGACCGTGGTGTAGAGCATATGGAGTGGCCTGCCATGTCCCCTGACATGAATCTGATAGAGAACTTGTGGGCAGAATTAACGCGGCAAATCGACAACTTGGACCAGCAGCCAACCTCTGTGCGTGAATTGCAGCAGACTATTGTCACTGCATGGCAAGCAATTCCTGTCCAAACCTTGGCAAATCTCGTGAACAGCATGCCTCGACGTGTACGTGCTCTCCTGAATGCTCGTGGGGGTTACACGAAGTACTGAACTGTAATTTTACTGTCTGTAATCCCAGTCGTAATTTAACTTTTGTTTTTGCTGAAATTTTTTTTGGCTAATGTGCAAAATAAAGAGATACTTCTGGAAAACGTACAGAAGTTTAACACAGTACTGTCCACGAATTGAGTTCGATATCAGTTTACATCACTTTCAAGGATCAATTTATTTGTTTCGAAATGTCAAATGTGGTTTTTGTTTCTTTTAAAGGTCACATTAACAAAATATAGAATAATTTCAACATAATTCCAATGAACTTTTGGTTCTAAGACATCTTGAAAAGCAAGTTCACCCCCACAAAAAAAATATTCCATATTAAATGCCAAGTCTGTATATATATATAGTTATAATGTTCTGCATGTAATTGATGAAAATCAAAAAAATGTAAGCCGGCCTCAAAAAGGGAACCATGAGGTCATGGAGCCCGCAAGGCTAACCCCTGCTGTAGTGGGGAAAAATGGCCTTTAAAACGATCATTCATTCATTCATGTAATGTAATGTAATTGATGAAAATATAAAATTCATAAAGGAAAGACGATATCTTCGAAGTGTATATGACATTATGCAATAATACTAATATTTTGCTTCTGTAATTGATCACCTGATGTTGCTGGAACAACTCTGTGTGACATCTCAAGCTTGCACTTGTTTGAGGGAAATATTTCCCGAATGTTTTTCAATACACGATGTTTTACATCTGTAACAGGATAGAATAGTGCACATGCTCAAATAAAATAATTCATAACAAGACCGAATGTCCAACAATGGGGTAGCTGGGCTTGGATCTGCTGAGTGGGGTATCAGGTGTCCCCCTGTCATGTGATCAGATCCTCAGTTTGATTGGTGGACGTTTGTGAGGGACATATAAATACATACATACACTGGACGGACAGACGGCATTGCCTAACGGACTATGGCATAAAAAGTTGTATACACGTCATTCTGTGTAGGCAGGGCAGTGCCAATTAAATTATTACAGGGCAACTCAAGACCAATGGTGAAATTACCTATTCTCGAAAACATGAAAATTGCATTAATCTTTCCTTTTGGAGGGGCGTGCGAAGGCAAACCTCGCACCTGACACACCCCCTCCTAAACAGTTGTGCAGATATTCCTCAAACTTGGGAGTGATGATCGCCACGTGGCAAGAAGGGACGAGAGCAGAATCATTTTAGCCCCGCCCCCTCGGGCGGGATCAAAAGGAAAAATACTGCCGAGAACCAGTCAATGTGGGGTTCGTGGTGACGAGAACCACGTCAATGTGGGGTTCATGGTGCCGAGAACCAGTCAATGTGGGGTTCGTGGTGCCGAGAACCAGTCAATGTGGGGTTCATGGTGCCGAGAACCAGTCAATGTGGGGTTCGTGGTGACGAGAACCACGTCAATGTGGGGTTCATGGTGACGAGAACCACGTCAATGTGGGGTTCATGGTGCCGAGAACCAGTCAATGCGGGGTTCATGGTGACGAGAACCACGTCAATGTGGGGTTCGTGGTGACGAGAACCATGTCAATGTGGGGTTCATGGTGCCGAGAACCAGTCAATGTGGGGTTCATGGTGCCGAGAACCAGTCAATGTGGGGTTCATGGTGCCGAGAACCAGTCAATGTGGGGTTGATGGTGCCGAGAACCAGTCGATGTGGGGTTCGTGGTGACGAGAACCACGTCAATGTGGGGTTCATGGTGCCGAGAACCAGTCAATGTGGGGTTCGTGGTGCCGAAAACCAGTCAATGTGGGGTTCATGGTGCCGAGAACCAGTCAATGTGGGGTTCGTGGTGACGAGAACCACGTCAATGTGGGGTTCATGGTGCCGAGAACCAGTCAATGTGGGGTTCGTGGTGCCGAGAACCAGTCAATGTGGGGTTCGTGGTGACGAGAACCACGTCAATGTGGGGTTCATGGTGCCGAGAACCACGTCAATGTGGGGTTCATGGTGCCGAGAACCAGTCAATGTGGTGTTCATTGTGCCGAGAACCAGTCAATGTGGGGTTCATGGTGCCGAGAACCAGTCAATGTGGGGTTCATGGTGCCGAGAACCAGTCAATGTGGGGTTCATGGTGATGAGAACCATGTCAATGTGGGGTTCATGGTCACGAGAACCACGTCAATGTGGGGTTCATGGTGACGAGAACCACGTCAATGTGGGGTTAATGGTGCCGAGAACCACGTCAATGCAGTTCATGGTGCCGAGAACCAGTCAATGTGGGGTTCATGGTGCCGAGAACCAGTCAATGTGGTGTTCATTGTGCCGAGAACCAGACAATGTGGGATTCATGGTGCCGAGAACCAGTCAATGTGGTGTTCATGGTGCCGAGAACCAGTCAATGTGGGGTTCATGGTGCCGAGAACCAGTCAATGCGGGGTTCATGGTGCCGAGAACCAGTCAATGTGGTGTTCATTGTGCCGAGAACCAGTCAATGTGGGGTTCATGGTGCCGAGAACCAGTCAATGTGGGGTTCATGGTGCCGAGAACCAGTCAATGTGGGGTTCATGGTGCCGAGAACCAGTCAATGTGGTGTTAATTGTGCCGAGAACCAGTCAATGTGGGGTTCATGGTGCCGAGAACCAGTCAATGTGGGGTTCATGGTGCCGAGAACCAGTCAATGTGGGGTTCATGGTGCCGAGAACCAGTCAATGTGGGGTTCATGGTGCCGAGAACCAGTCAATGTGGGGTTCATGGTGCCGAGAACCAGTCAATGTGGTGTTCATTGTGCCGAGAACCAGTCAATGTGGTGTTCATTGTGCCGAGAACCAGTCAATGTGGTGTTCATTGTGCCGAGAACCAGTCAATGTGGGGTTCATGGTGCCGAGAACCAGCCAATGTGGGGTTCATGGTGCCGAGAACCAGTCAATGTGGGGTTCATGGTGCCGAGAACCAGTCAATGTGGTGTTCATTGTGCCAAGAACCAGTCAATGTGGGGTTCATGGTGCCGAGAACCAGTCAATGTGGGGTTCATGGTGCCGAGAACCAGTCAATGTGGGGTTCATGGTGCCGAGAACCAGTCAATGTGGGGTTCATGGTGCCGAGAACCAGTCAATGTGGGGTTCATGGTGCCGAGAACCAGTCAATGTGGGGTTCATGGTGCTGAGAACCAGTCAATGTGGGGTTCATGGTGACGAGAACCACGTCAATGTGGGGTTCGTGGTGACGAGAACCACGTCAATGTGGGGTTCATGGTGACGAGAAACAGTCAATGTGGGGTTCATGGTGCCGAGAACCAGTCAATGTGGGGTTCATGGTGCCTAGAACCAGTCAATGTGGGGTTCATGGTGCCGAGAACCAGTCAATGTGGGGTTCATGCTGCCGAGAACCAGTCAATGTGGGGTTCATGGTGACGAGAACCACGTCAATGTGGGGTTCGCGGTGACGAGAACCATGTCAATGTGGGGTTCATGGTGCCGAGAACCAGTCAATGTGGGGTTCATGGTGCCGAGAACCAGTCAATGTGGTGTTCATTGTGCCGAGAACCAGTCAATGTGGGGTTCATGGTGCCGAGAACCAGTCAATGTGGGGTTCATGGTGCCGAGAACCAGTCAATGTGGGGTTCATGGTGCCGAGAACCAGTCAATGTGGGGTTCATGGTGCCGAGAACCAGTCAATGTGGGGTTCATGGTGCCGATAACCAGTCAATGTGGGGTTCATGGTGACGAGAACCACGTCAATGTGGGGTTCGTGGTGACGAGAACCACGTCAATGTGGGGTTCGTGGTGACGAGAACCAGTCAATGTGGGGTTCATGGTGCCGAGAACCAGTCAATGTGGGGTTCATAGTGCCGAGAACCAGTCAATGTGGGGTTCATGGTGCCGAGAACCAGTCAATGTGGGGTTCATGGTGCCGAGAACCAGTCAATGTGGGGTTCATGGTGCCGAGAACCAGTCAATGTGGGGTTCATGGTGCCGAGAACCAGTCAATGTGGGGTTCATGGTGACGAGAACCACGTCAATGTGGGGTTCGTGGTGACGAGAACCACGTCAATGTGGGGTTCGTGGTGACGAGAACCAGTCAATGTGGGGTTCATGGTGCCGAGAACCAGTCAATGTGGGGATCATGGTGCTGAGAACCAGTCAATGTGGGGTTCATGGTGCCGAGAACCAGTGAATGTGGGGTTCATGGTGACGAGAACCACGTCAATGTGGGGTTCGTGGTGACGAGAACCACGTCAATGTGGGGTTCATGGTGCCGAGAACCAGTCAATGTGGGGTTCATGGTGCCGAGAACCAGTCAATGTGGGGTTCATGGTGACGAGAACCACGTCAATGCGGGGTTCGTGGCGACGAGAACCACGTCAATGTGGGGTTCTTGGTGATGAGAACCACGTCAATGTGGGGTTCATGGTGACGAGAATCACGTCAATGTGGGGTTCATGGTGCCGAGAACCAGTCAATGTGGGGTTCATGGTGCCGAGAACCAGTCAATGTGGTGTTCATTGTGCCGAGAACCAGTCAATGTGGGGTTCATGGTGCCGAGAACCAGTCAATGTGGGGTTCATGGTGCCGAGAACCAGTCAATGTAGGGTTCATGGTGCCTAGAACCAGTCAATGTGGGGTTCATGGTGCCGAGAACCAGTCAATGTGGGGTTCATGGTGACGAGAACCACGTCAATGTGGGGTTCATGGTGCCGAGAACCAGTCAATGTGGGGTTCATGGTGCCGAGAACCAGTCAATGTGGGGTTCATAGTGACGAGAACTATGTCAATGTGGGGTTCATGGTGCCGAGAACCAGTCAATGTGGGGTTCATGGTGACGAGAACCACGTCAATGTGGGGTTCATGGTGACGAGAACCACGTCAATGTGGGGTTCATGGTGCCGAGAACCAGTCAATGTGGGGTTCATAGTGCCGAGAACCAGTCAATGTGGGGTTCATGGTGCCGAGAACCAGTCAATGTGGGGTTCATGGTGACGAGAACCACGTCAATGTGGGGTTCATGGTGACGAGAACCACGTCAATGTGGGGTTCATGGTGCCGAGAACCAGTCAATGTGGGGTTCATAGTGCCGAGAACCAGTCAATGCGGGGTTCATGGTGCCGAGAACCAGTCAATGTGGTGTTCATTGTGCCGAGAACCAGTCAATGTGGGGTTCATGGTGCCGAGAACCAGTCAATGTGGGGTTCATGGTGCCGAGAACCAGTCAATGTGGGGTTCATGGTGCCGAGAACCAGTCAATGTGGTGTTAATTGTGCCGAGAACCAGTCAATGTGGGGTTCATGGTGCCGAGAACCAGTCAATGTGGGGTTCATGGTGCCGAGAACCAGTCAATGTGGGGTTCATGGTGCCGAGAACCAGTCAATGTGGGGTTCATGGTGCCGAGAACCAGTCAATGTGGTGTTCATTGTGCCGAGAACCAGTCAATGTGGTGTTCATTGTGCCGAGAACCAGTCAATGTGGTGTTCATTGTGCCGAGAACCAGTCAATGTGGGGTTCATGGTGCCGAGAACCAGCCAATGTGGGGTTCATGGTGCCGAGAACCAGTCAATGTGGGGTTCATGGTGCCGAGAACCAGTCAATGTGGTGTTCATTGTGCCAAGAACCAGTCAATGTGGGGTTCATGGTGCCGAGAACCAGTCAATGTGGGGTTCATGGTGCCGAGAACCAGTCAATGTGGGGTTCATGGTGCCGAGAACCAGTCAATGTGGGGTTCATGGTGCCGAGAACCAGTCAATGTGGGGTTCATGGTGCCGAGAACCAGTCAATGTGGGGTTCATGGTGCTGAGAACCAGTCAATGTGGGGTTCATGGTGACGAGAACCACGTCAATGTGGGGTTCGTGGTGACGAGAACCACGTCAATGTGGGGTTCATGGTGACGAGAAACAGTCAATGTGGGGTTCATGGTGCCGAGAACCAGTCAATGTGGGGTTCATGGTGCCTATAACCAGTCAATGTGGGGTTCATGGTGCCGAGAACCAGTCAATGTGGGGTTCATGCTGCCGAGAACCAGTCAATGTGGGGTTCATGGTGACGAGAACCACGTCAATGTGGGGTTCGCGGTGACGAGAACCATGTCAATGTGGGGTTCATGGTGCCGAGAACCAGTCAATGTGGGGTGCATGGTGCCGAGAACCAGTCAATGTGGTGTTCATTGTGCCGAGAACCAGTCAATGTGGGGTTCATGGTGCCGAGAACCAGTCAATGTGGGGTTCATGGTGCCGAGAACCAGTCAATGTGGGGTTCATGGTGCCGAGAACCAGTCAATGTGGGGTTCATGGTGCCGAGAACCAGTCAATGTGGGGTTCATGGTGCCGAGAACCAGTCAATGTGGGGTTCATGGTGACGAGAACCACGTCAATGTGGGGTTCGTGGTGACGAGAACCACGTCAATGTGGGGTTCGTGGTGACGAGAACCAGTCAATGTGGTGTTCATAGTGCCGAGAACCAGTCAATGTGGGGTTCATAGTGCCGAGAACCAGTCAATGTGGGGTTCATGGTGCCGAGAACCAGTCAATGTGGGGTTCATGGTGCCGAGATCCAGTCAATGTGGGGTTCATGGTGCCGAGAACCAGTCAATGTGGGGTTCATGGTGCCGAGAACCAGTCAATGTGGGGTTCATGGTGACGAGAACCACGTCAATGTGGGGTACGTGGTGACGAGAACCACGTCAATGTGGGGTTCGTGGTGACGAGAACCAGTCAATGTGGGGTTTATGGTGCCGAGAACCAGCCAATGTGGGGATCATGGTGCTGAGAACCAGTCAATGTGGGGTTCATGGTGCTGAGAACCAGTGAATGTGGGGTTCATGGTGACGAGAACCACGTCAATGTGGGGTTCGTGGTGACGAGAACCACGTCAATGTGGGGTTCATGGTGCCGAGAACCAGTCAATGTGGGGTTCATGGTGCCGAGAACCAGTCAATGTGGGGTTCATGGTGACGAGAACCACGTCAATGCGGGGTTCGTGGCGACGAGAACCACGTCAATGTGGGGTTCTTGGTGACGAGAACCACGTCAATGTGGGGTTCATGGTGACGAGAATCACGTCAATGTGGGGTTCATGGTGCCGAGAACCAGTCAATGTGGGGTTCATGGTGCCGAGAACCAGTCAATGTGGTGTTCATTGTGCCGAGAACCAGTCAATGTGGGGTTCATGGTGCCGAGAACCAGTCATTGTGGGGTTCATGGTGCCGAGAACCAGTCAATGTAGGGTTCATGGTGCCTAGAACCAGTCAATGTGGGGTTCATGGTGCCGAGAACCAGTCAATGTGGGGTTCATGGTGACGAGAACCACGTCAATGTGGGGTTCATGGTGCCGAGAACCAGTCAATGTGGGGTTCATGGTGCCGAGAACCAGTCAATGTGGGGTTCATAGTGACGAGAACCATGTCAATGTGGGGTTCATGGTGCCGAGAACCAGTCAATGTGGGGTTCATGGTGACGAGAACCACGTCAATGTGGGGTTCATGGTGACGAGAACCACGTCAATGTGGGGTTCATGGTGCCGAGAACCAGTCAATGTGGGGTTCATAGTGCCGAGAACCAGTCAATGTGGGGTTCATGGTGCCGAGAACCAGTCAATGTGGTGTTCATTGTGCCGAGAACCAAGTCAATGTGGGGATAATGGTGCTGAGAACCACGTCAATGTGGGGTTCATGGTGCCGAGAACCACGTCAATGTGGGGTTCGTGGTGACGAGAACCACGTCAATGTGGGGTTCGTGGTGACGAGAACCAGTCAATGTGGGGTTCATGGTGCCGAGAACCAGTCAATGTGGGGTTCATAGTGCCGAGAACCAGTCAATGTGGGGTTCATGGTGCCGAGAACCAGTCAATGTGGGGTTCATGGTGCCGAGAACCAGTCAATGTGGGGTTCATGGTGTCGAGAACCAGTCAATGTGGGGTTCATGGTGCCGAGAACCAGTCAATGTGGGGTTCATGGTGACGAGAACCACGTCAATGTGGGGTTCGTGGTGACGAGAACCACGTCAATGTGGGGTTCGTGGTGACGAGAACCAGTCAATGTGGGGTTAATGGTGCCGAGAACCAGTCAATGTGGGGATCATGGTGCTGAGAACCAGTCAATGTGGGGTTCATGGTGCCGAGAACCAGTGAATGTGGGGTTCATGGTGACGAGAACCACGTCAATGTGGGGTTCGTGGTGACGAGAACCACGTCAATGTGGGGTTCATGGTGCCGAGAACCAGTCAATGTGGGGTTCATGGTGCCGAGAACCAGTCAATGTGGGGTTCATGGTGACGAGAACCACGTCAATGCGGGGTTCGTGGCGACGAGAACCACGTCAATGTGGGGTTCTTGGTGACGAGAACCACGTCAATGTGGGGTTCATGGTGACGAGAATCACGTCAATGTGGGGTTCATGGTGCCGAGAACCAGTCAATGTGGGGTTCATGGTGCCGAGAACCAGTCAATGTGGTGTTCATTGTGCCGAGAACCAGTCAATGTGGGGTTCATGGTGCCGAGAACCAGTCAATGTGGGGTTCATGGTGCCGAGAACCAGTCAATGTAGGGTTCATGGTGCCTAGAACCAGTCAATGTGGGGTTCATGGTGCCGAGAACCAGTCAATGTGGGGTTCATGGTGACGAGAACCACGTCAATGTGGGGTTCATGGTGCCGAGAACCAGTCAATGTGGGGTTCATGGTGCCGAGAACCAGTCAATGTGGGGTTCATAGTGACGAGAACTATGTCAATGTGGGGTTCATGGTGCCGAGAACCAGTCAATGTGGGGTTCATGGTGACGAGAACCACGTCAATGTGGGGTTCGTGGTGACGAGAACCAGTCAATGTGGGGTTCATGGTGCCGAGAACCAGTCAATGTGGGGTTCATAGTGCCGAGAACCAGTCAATGTGGGGTTCATGGTGCCGAGAACCAGTCAATGTGGGGTTCATGGTGCCGAGAACCAGTCAATGTGGGGTTCATGGTGCCGAGAACCAGTCAATGTGGGGTTCATGGTGCCGAGAACCAGTCAATGTGGGGTTCATGGTGACGAGAACCACGTCAATGTGGGGTTCGTGGTGACGAGAACCACGTCAATGTGGGGTTCGTGGTGACGAGAACCAGTCAATGTGGGGTTCATGGTGCCGAGAACCAGTCAATGTGGGGATCATGGTGCCGAGAACCAGTCAATGTGGGGTTCATGGTGCCGAGAACCAGTCAATGTGGGGTTCATGGTGACGAGAACCAGTCAATGTGGGGTTCATGGTGCCGAGAATCAGTCAATGTGGGGTTCATGGTGACGAGAACCAGTCAATGTGGGGTTTATGGTGCCGAGAAACAGTCAATGTGGGGTAATGGTGCTGAGAACCAGTCAATGTGGGGTTCTTGGTGCAGAGAACCAGTCAATGTGGGGTTCATGGTGCCGAGAACCAGTCAATGTGGGGTCATGCTGAAGAGAACCAGTCAATGTGGGGTTTATGGTGCCGAGAAACAGTCAATGTCGGGTCATGGTGCTGAGAACCAGTCAATGTGGGGTTCATGGTGCCGAGAACCAGTCAATCTCGGGTTCATGGTGCTGAGAACCAGTGAATGTGGGGTTTATGGTGCTGAGAACCAGTCAATGTGGGGTTTATGGTGCTGATAACCAGTCAATGTGGGGTTCATGGTGTTGAGAACCAGTCGATGTTGGGTTTCATGGTGCTGAGCACCAGTCAATGTGGGGTTCATGGTGCTGTCGGGGAAGTGGAGGTGAGACTCAAGACGCCAATGGTCGGAAACAGGTTTTACAAAAGGTCATGACTTTATTAACTAGTTTCAAATAGTAATAACTACCGTTAACTCAATGGACCAGGTAACTCTATCCGCATAGTCCTTCTTGTTCGGCCGATGTTCCTCCGCCATTCCCGTCCTCCTTCCTCCCGTCGGGCAGAGGTTCTGATGATGAGTCCTCCTTGACTCCAAGTCTCTTCTGTTTATATGGGCAAGCTTCAGTTAATCCCCTGTGCGCTGAAATCGTAATCCCTTCTCCGCTGCTTCTACTCGGTCGCCTCACTGGCACCAGCTCGCTCCCCTCCTGCTGCCAGTTCCATTTACCAAACAATAGGGGGGTGCTCTAGCCTGGGGCTGTGACCAGGTGGACAAGAGATTACCATGTTCGTGCACATTCCTGACACTCATTTACGAAATCGTCTATCTGCTTCGTTACTAGTCCCAATCAATGAGTTACATTTCCACAATTCCCTCATCTTTTTTGTTTTTGTTTATATTAACCATTAATCTAAACATCAATATAAGTAAACAATCAATCACTGCAAGTAAACATCATTACAAGTATCCAAACCATAACTTTGGTAATCAAATTCCCTTAGGCATACACCGTCATCCTGCAAGAATCACAAAACATTTCGTTGGTCATTGACTCCTTCCATATTGTTCAATCTATTGCCTTTGCATCACAAATATCTTTTCAAAACAACACTTCACCATCACCAAGATACAACAATTTCACTTCATTTTCAAGTTTTGTAAAGCATCTGCACCATCTGGCAAAAACGTTTGCCTCCACACAAATGTTGACTTTGTTTGAAAGGAAGGGCTGATCACTTGTGTTTGAATCCAGGTATGAAACATTTTCTCCTAATGTCTTCATAGCACCTGCACTACTTCGTGTAGGATTTCGCTGTTGTGGTAACATTGCGGAGTCATAGACTGACCCTGCTCTCCATGTAGCATTCTTGCCACTCTTGCTGTGAACCATAATGATTCCTTGAACAAGGCCTTCGCCCAGTTGTAGTCGACTTGCCTCCTCCCTCATTATGAGTGGGCAGCAAGTGTTGGTGTAATGTTGATTGGCCAGCAAGATGTGGAACAGGGATGCCGGATGCATCCACAATGATGTTGGGACCATGGTGTTCAGGTCATTCATGGTCCATACCAGGAGCAACCAGCAGAATCGTGCACAGCTGTTGTGACAAGGGCACAGCCGTTTTTTGCAGCTCCATGCTGGTTCCCCGGACGTTGGTGAAGTAATAACATATGTCCCCGCATTTCACAGAGGTTGCAGGTAAAATGTCGTTGTCCTGCAACTTCTGATGTGGTGAATGTTCGAAGCCTTCGAACAAGAGTAAGTGATCGCCTTTCTTTCATATGTTGCAGTGTGATCCAGGCAAATGGTCACATAAATTTCCTTGGTGAAGGTAAGCATTCATCTCCAAGTTACACGGGAGAATGTCTTCATCATTCTTTGAGAAAGAGGGTGTATGCCATGATTAACTTCATTTTTTTAGCCACAAATTTTCTTTCTCGAACTTCTTCCCAATTCTGTTAGCACTCCCTTCAAAATGTGATCTCGTCTTATCCTTATGCTCAGTCACATCTGAATCTGCTTTCCACACACACTGAATCAGATAGGGTACATCTTACCATGAAATCAGCATAATCATGTATATCTTCCGACAGTTTCACATTCAACAATTTGTTGTTTTTCCTTAACACAAAAAGTTATATTCATTTATATGCGTCACACAAATAATATTCAATCAGGTATGTATATTACTACTAAACTAAGAATAGCATCCACAATTGCTTTCAGGTTAATATAGTTCAAAAATTAACTCATGCAGGTATTTTAGCACTACTCTAAGAAAATAAATTGTATATGAATACAATCACAAACGGGAATATCTAATTCCCAACAACAATTTTCCCAAACCAACAAATTAAGCATAATGTATTATTACCATAATTCCTCTCCACTTTTCTTTTCCCTTTTTTTTTCTTTTTCTTCCTAACAGTGTGTCACTCGTGGTGATATGAGTTCACTGATATTGTAATTGACACAACTCATAACATTGTCGTTATGCCATTATCTTAATTCTACTGTATTCATTTGCAACATCACTTGATTTAATCTTTTAATCTCAGTATTTATGCCGCCATAAAAGTCTTCCTTTTCTGGTTCCACATTTCTTTCCTCATTTGTCACTTCATGCGTTATCATCGTGTTGTTGGTTACCTTATTCAAACACACCGTCACTAAGGCTTTCAAGCAAGCCACCACTAAAACAATTGCCAATATAACTACTAAACCAACAAACAAATATTGGAGTATCTTAGCTACCACCCCTCCAAATGTGTTTCCCAACCATGCAAAGGCACCCCTTTTATATAATCGTGGTATCTTGCTCCCTCTTGTCCCACCTGTAGCCATCTGTAAAACATGTGAGCTACCCCTTGTATATGTTCATACCTATAACATAATTATATGTCAATGACATTCAACATTGTATACCAAACTAACAAGCTTCCTAAAAGGTAAATAAAGACAATCCCTTAATATGTAACATAAATCAGATTATTTGTCTTACCCTGATCCCCCTATCTCCCGGGGTCGAACTAAATCCCCTAATCATGAGTGTAGTTGTGATACATTATCCCTCATGTTGCGCTAATATCAGTAGATAATGGTATGTCATGTAGGCAAATAAATGTCACTATCCCAAGTAGGAATATCACATGTTGAAAATGTAATGTTTATCAATGCAAGGGGTGTTAAAATGTAATTCAAATGAATGTATATCACGACTATCATTTATCCGCCACTGAATGTTCTGCTGGGCTGCTAGGTGCAGCCTCATTTTCTGTGGGATCGTCCACCTTAGCCCCATGTGCTTGCTTGCAATGAGAGGCATGAATCCAACTTTCTATTTTGGGTCCATATTTGTTTCTATTCTTATCAATCTCCTATGGTTTATCAATTCGTTCCAAGGTACCGCAACCAAAGGTTTTAACCAAGGCTCTACCAAACTATTTCCAATGTGAACAAAAAATGCCAGTGAAACAATGATTCGAGGAATTAACTTCAAGGGGTCAATAAATTTATTCTATAACCAGATCTAATTTTCCCATCCAATAGTTTGCCTTGCCACATGTCATATTATAACACTTTAATAAACCTTCGAAAAATGTTTCCCATCTCAACAAATTTCCTTTTTTTACAAATAGCCATGTGTAACTTATGTATTTAACTACAATTTCCTCTCAATTTGTTTGGCCTAACTGGCCGCAAAAGTGGCTGCCAGCATGCAGTACCGTTTTTTATCTACCAAGGAAGTGCTCGTCCACACAAGACCTCTACCAAAATGTTGTTTGTAAAAACAAATCTGGGATTTCTGATTACATGGATGCAAACTCTCAGGACATTTTCAGGCTGCTGTTAACAATCCACTACGATAAATTAATTCCTTTACCCACAATCAAATAATTAGTACAAATTGAGGATATTATCCCTATCACATTCTTTTATAGATTCATTATGTTGGATCTAATATATATATATATATTTTTTCCCATAATTTCGCACTGGTGTAAGGAAGAACAATAGCTCTCATAAGTCTTAGTAATATCGTACTTAATTTGCCCAGCATCGAATAATTTATTTACTATCCTTTCTCATCTGTTAACCAGTGACTTTGTTTGAACTCCAGAACTGAAAACCCACAATAGTTCAAACCAGCAAAATTTCCTTTACTATTTTCCCATATCATCTATGCCTTATACACATCCATACATACAGCACAATTTATATGCTGATAAAATTCAAGTTTATATATATAAAAATCCATGAGCTAATCCATGAGCTAATCCATTATATATATAAAAATCCAGAGTACTCTGGGAAGTCAGTGTAAGACCTCTCCAAAATTTGGCTAATTTTGTACTCCCACATTTTTTATGAAGCTCATATCCATAAATAGCTTTGATTCTCATATAAATTCGATCACAATGGAATCCCAAGATTACTCCCAATTTTTACTATTAATGAATAGCTGCTCATAACTCAGCAAATCAAATCTTTATTCTCCATCTCCCTTGACAAAAGTGATAATTTTCATAATCAAATTATATTTCTATTTTTTTATTTTACGAATTCTCTCGATATGCGATCCCATCCCCATGGAACTATCTATTTTTTCAGACAAGGCACACTGTCGGTGTCAACAATCTTGTAAGATTGATACACAAAAACAAAAAACACTGACACACAAAATACCCACACACACATGCATTATGCGTATTTGTTTGCGTTGGAACCCTTATTTACAGATCCGGATGGGTGTCAACTTTATTTCAATTTCTCAAAATTTGTCCTTCAATTTTATAAGCGCTAATACACAAATGGACCAAAAAGTTTATTCTTAGAAAACCCCTATGACGTCACATTGACATTACCCTTTCAGTTCCCACAATAATTTATCCAAATTTGACTACCCACCCATTTGTATGTCAGTCGACCACTGACCTATCAATCGTGTGGAACAATAGTCCGAAATTCCCACTTGATCATGATGTGACTCTTGTCACTTGGTTTGTCAAAAAAAAAAAAAAAAAAAAATTGCAAAGCAATTGTTCCAAACTTTGTAAATTTAAAATTTTGTGCCCAACATAAAAGATCCAATTTCGGCATTTGATCAATTAATTATCAATTTGCTTACAAGCAAAAGAAAAAATGAATAATTCTTGCTCCGAAAACTTTTCAGACCCAAGAATCATCGACAGTTATTCATGTTTGTCCAGTAATCTAATTTGTTGAGGCCAATCGTCATTTGGGATTTGTCGCAATGAAGGCCTAATCATTGTCTGAGGTATCGGTCAGCACTGGTACCCTTGATCTTGGTTTACCCTATGAACTTGTCTTCCTTTTGGTATACGGACATCCTCTTTTCCAATGTCCCATCCGTCCACACTTGAAACACCGGTTTCTGTCGTTGCCTGGTCTGTGCACCTGTGCACTTGTATTGCTGGGCTGCATCTCTACATCCCTGAGTTGCCACTGCAATCTCTCGTTATCTCCTGAAACACGAAAAAATTCTCTGTACCGTCCTTTTTGGGGAGACAACTGGAAATCAGATGGGACAACTGTCACTTTCATTCCTAATTTCGAGGGCAGTTGTGCATTTGTCTCCTCCACTGTATCCTGTATCCTTTTTATTTTAAGTTCTAGATCCGTTATCTGTTCTTGCTGTTCCCGTTGTCTGGATTCACCATCCCAAAGATGGAATGCAAGCCAGTCTACCGTTAGATTCTGTCTCTTCCTGGCTTTCAATCTTTGTTCCAATCTTTCCAATCGACTTCACTCAAATGTACCATCTCTTGGAAACTCCTCATCATGTCCCTTTGTCCACAAATACCAATTCTCGACCTGCCTTATAGCTTCGGCACCATAACGGTCATACATATGATGTGTACAAGTACCTTTTTGTGGAATCTCTGGTTGTCCTTGTGTATTCTTGCAGGCTCCATTTCCCATTCTGCCTTTTATCAAAGTAGCGTTGGATGTGTTGTAGTTTGTTCCTCTAAAGCTTCACTCGTACCTCCAGGAAGGATCTCTCCACCTGTTCAAACGGTGATTTCCAGAGAATCTCTCTCACCTGTGGCTTTTGCACAATCCAATCTCACAGATCAGTATTTGCAGATGAGCCAGAGGGTCAGTATGAAATGGGTGAATCCTCAGGTGTCCGCTCTGTTGAAGGGGAAATCATACAATGGTAACCGCACATATATATCTATATATAAACTCACCACCTTGCTCAATTTTCCAAGGTTGTCTTCACATTGATAATATCTCACAAATATATTAAAGCTTCTTTCTTGAGACTGCATTTTCATCAATCAAACGATCAATATATTCAATTTAATTTATTCAATTCAATTTATCCAGTTAAATTTATTCATTTAAATTCAATCAATTAGATTCAATCAATCAACAATTCAATCAATTATTCAATTTCAATTAATTCATCAATATTCATCAATAAATCAAATTAATCATTTTGGATGACTCCTTGCATAAGCCCTTTCCCCAATGATGTCAGGACAGGTCCATCCATTGACTGAGATCGAATCTCATCGGTCGTCACCTCTGGTTCATACCTCATGTCAATTGATGAATCACCGTTCTGTCCTAGGGTCATATCTGACATATTTCCCCATTTTGCCTGGTCTCCACAAATTTTCTTTGCAACCACTAAAGGCAACTCATCCTTCATTCGTGAGACAGCCAACATGGATGGCAGATATTAAAGTTCATTGGGAAAAATATCTCATCATTTTTCTTTTAATAGTACCCAAAATCTCTTGGCAATATAAATTTCGTAAAACTCCTGAAATAAGACTGTAAAATTCCTTCAATCATGCTAAATTTTGAAACTCCATCGCTTGTAATACCCAATTTATCCCATAGGGCTTGAAAGTTCTTTCCCAAGTTCATGCAATCATTCTGCATTTGAACCCTATGATATCATTCATAATAATCATCATGATTTTATAGTCATGGTCCTATCATAATCATCTATTTAAAACGAACATTTCCTTTATCACCACAGCTATGTGGTATAATCAACAATAGAATAAAACTGTACATAGCAACAGGCTACCTCATAGCCACTTAGTATACCTATTGACAATAAGTCATAACAATATCGAATAATCATTGAACAATTAAAATCGCTTCCACTGCTCCAGCCGCAGCATTCGTCATTTTGTCTGCTCATCCGCGTGACAAAAACGAAATAAAGGGAGCTCAACCATTACACAGCGCTTTTAATGGCGCATGCCATAGGAACTCAACGCAATTTCGACTCGGCCAGAAAAACGAGCAAATTTTGCAGGATGTTAACTGGAATTAGCCGTGAAAATATATACACAATACACAAAAATACACACCCACAAAAATAAACAACAAAACCCAAACAAACCCAAGGTCGACCCTCTTACACAGTAAATTACATCATTTCAGCATCGTATTGATTGCTGAAATATTCCAGGGTTTATACACACCTTAAAAGAGGTATGCGTGGTGTTGCCCCCTCCCACGTTTATTCCAGGGTTTATACACACCTTAAAAGAGGTATGCGTGGTGTTGCCCCCTCCCACTTTTAATTCCTCATTAAATTGCTCATTAAATTACTCATTAAATTACTCATTAAATTACTCATTAAATTACTCATTAAATTACTTATTAAATTACTCATTAAATTACTCATTAAATTACTCATTAAATTAACTTACATAGTTTCAGCATTGTATTGATTGCTGAAATATTCCAGGGTTTATACACACCTTAAAGAGGTATGCGTGGTATTGCCCCCTCCCACGTTTATTCCAGGGTTTATACACACCTTAAAAGAGGTATGCGTGGTGTTGCCCCCTCCCACTTTTAATTAAATTACATCGTTTCAATTAAAAAAAACATTGCTTCTACTGCTCCAGCCGCAGCATTCGTCACTTTGTCTGTTCATCCGCATGACCAAAACGAAATAAAGGGAGCTCAACCATTACACAGCGCTTTTAATGGCGCATGCCATAGGAACTCAACGCAATTTCGACTCGGCCAGAAAACGAGCAAATTTTTCAGGATGTTAACTGGAATTAGTCATGAAAATATATCCAAAATACACAAAAATGCACACCCACACAAATAAACAACATTTATTCCGTTCAACAGAACAAACATTTCCTATATCATGACATGCATGTCTTCAAAATTATATGACCAAGAGAAAAAGTAAAACTAATTAAAACTGCGGGCAGTGATGATCCGGGGACCATACCGCTCCATCCTGATTGGACGGGTGCGTGCTAGAGTCGTTAACAACGACAGTCCAGATCCGATTGTTCAAAATTTCAACTCAATCGATCGAAAAAATGAACGCAGGGATGCATTTTAAAGGTGCAGTGGCACTAACTGAGTTGCCACGAATATGGCCACGAAATTGCCAATATGGCCATCACAAAATATTTTCCTTAATCAATTGGCTCATAGCATAACCAGTCTGCAAGTATCTCATCCGAAGATGTATCTCTGAGGAATTTTAATTAAATAAGTCATTTATAAATCAACGAGTTAATTTATTAAATGATTAATCAATAAATCAAAATTTTCCTTGACAGCCACATCACTTGGTCAGTGTCATGTCCAAATATCAGCTTCCTTACTCAAAAGGTGCCTGAGTTAATGTAATGTAATTACTGTAATAAGATTACTGCAATTACTGTAATGATTACTGTAATTACTGTAATTACCGGAACTGTAATTACTGTAATTACCTCAGGTAATTACTGTAATGTAATTACTGTAATGTAATAAGAAATGTAATTAATTAAATAAGTACTTCATTAATCGCTAATAATTAAATAACTCGTGAATTCTTATCCGATTTACTTAACATTTGAGTGTCCCCAAAACGTTGGAGCAAAACGTTGCAACAACGAAAGTGAAACGTTGTAGCGACGTTGTGGAAACGTTAGCAAAACCCAACATTTGAATGTTCCCAAAACGTTGGAGCAAAACGTTGCAACAACGAAAGTGAAACGTTGTGGCGACGTTGTGGAAACGTTAGCAAAACCGAACATTTGAATGTTCCCAAAACGTTGGAGCAAAACGTTGCAACAACGAAAGTGAAACGTTGTGGCGACGTTGTGGAAACGTTAGCAAAACCCAACATTTGAATGTTCCCAAAACGTTGGAGCAAAACGTTGCAACAACGAAAGTGAAACGTTGTGGCAACGTTGTGGAAACGTTAGCAAAACCCAACATTTGAATGTTCCCAAAACGTTGGAGCAAAACGTTGCAACAACGAAAGTGAAACGTTGTGGCGACATTGTGGAAATGTTAGCAAAACCCAACATTTGAATGTTCCCAAAATGTTGGAGCAAAACGTTGCAACAACGAAAGTGAAACGTTGTGGCGACGTTGTGGAAACGTTAGCAAAACCCAACATTTGAATGTTCCCAAAACGTTGGAGCAAAACGTTGCAACAACGAAAGTGAAACGTTGTGGCGACGTTGTGGAAACGTTAGCAAAACCCAACATTTGAATGTTCCCAAAACGTTGGAGCAAAACGTTGCAACAACGAAAGTGAAACGTTGTGGCGACGTTGTGGAAATGTTAGCAAAACCCAACATTTGAATGTTCCCAAAACGTTGGAGCAAAACGCTGCAACAACGAAAGTGAAACGTTGTAGCGACGTTGTGGAAACGTTTTACAACAACATTATTTCAATGTTGCAAACTTTACTTTACAACTTTACAACAACTTTTGTTGAAACTTTACAAAGTTACAACTTTACAAAGTTACAAAGTTACAAAGAAACGTTACCACAATTTTTACAATTCGAATGGGATTTATATATCCGTCAACTAATTCAATCAACAACTATTTTATTCAACATAGCCCAAAAGTCAACAACAATTTCAAAAATCCTTAATTTTCATCCGATTCCCTTGACTTTTGAATGGGATTTATATATCAGTCAACTAATTCAACCCACAACTATTTTATTCAACATAAGCCAAAAGTCAACAACAATGTCAAAACATCCTTAATTTTCATCCGATTCACTTGACTTTTGAATGGGATTTATATATCAGTCAATTTAGTGCAATCTACAACTTTTTATTCAACATAGCCCAAAGTCAACAACAATTTCAAAAAATCCTTAATTTTCATCCGATTCACTTGACTTTTGAATGGGATTTATATATCAGTCAATTAGTTCAATCTACAACTTTTTATTCAACATAGCCCAAAGTCAACAACAATTTCAAAAAATCCTTAATTTTCATCCGATTCACTTGACTTTTGAATGGGATTTATATATCAGTCAATTAGTTCAACCCGCAACTATTTTATTCAACATAGGCCAAAAGTCAACAACAATTTCAAAAATCCTTACTTTTCATCCAATTCACTTGACTTTTGAATGGGATTTATATATCAGTCAATTAGTTCAACCCGCAACTATTTTATTCAACATAGGCCAAAAGTCAACAACAATTTCAAAAATCCTTAATTTTCATCCAATTCACTTGACTTTTGAATGGGATTTATATATCAGTCAATTAGTTCAATCTACAACTTTTTATTCAACATAGCCCAAAGTCAACAACAATTTCAAAAAATCCTTAATTTTCATCCGATTCACTTGACTTTTGAATGGGATTTATATATCAGTCAATTAGTTCAACCCGCAACTATTTTATTCAACATAGGCCAAAAGTCAACAACAATTTCAAAAATCCTTAATTTTCATCCAATTCACTTGACTTTTGAATGGGATTTATATATCAGTCAATTAGTTCAACCCGCAACTATTTTATTCAACATAGGCCAAAAGTCAACAACAATTTCAAAAATCCTTAATTTTCATCCAATTCACTTGACTTTTGAATGGGATTTATATATCAGTCAATTAGTTCAATCTACAACTTTTTATTCAACATAGCCCAAAGTCAACAACAATTTCAAAAAATCCTTAATTTTCATCCGATTCACTTGACTTTTGAATGGGATTTATATATCAGTCAATTAGTTCAACCCGCAACTATTTTATTCAACATAGGCCAAAAGTCAACAACAATTTCAAAAATCCTTAATTTTCATCCAATTCACTTGACTTTTGAATGGGATTTATATATCAGTCAATTAGTTCAATCTACAACTTTTTATTCAACATAGCCCAAAGTCAACAACAATTAAAAAAAATCCTTAATTTTCATCCAATTCACTTGACTTTTGAATGGGATTTATATATCAGTCAATTAGTTCAATCTACAACTTTTTATTCAACATAGCCCAAAGTCAACAACAATTTCAAAAAATCCTTAATTTTCATCCGATTCACTTGACTTTTGAATGGGATTTATATATCAGTCAATTAGTTCAACCCGCAACTATTTTATTCAACATAGGCCAAAAGTCAACAACAATTTCAAAAATCCTTAATTTTCATCCAATTCACTTGACTTTTGAATGGGATTTATATATCAGTCAATTAGTTCAACCCGCAACTATTTTATTCAACATAGGCCAAAAGTCAACAACAATTTCAAAAATCCTTAATTTTCATCCAATTCACTTGACTTTTGAATGGGATTTATATATCAGTCAATTAGTTCAACCCGCAACTATTTTATTCAACATAGGCCAAAAGTCAACAACAATTTCAAAAAATCCTTAATTTTCATCCGATTCACTTGACTTTTGAATGGGATTTATATATCAAGCACAGGGAGCAGCGGAAAAACACGAAAAAACAACAGCCCTGGCTTTGCTTCCTGGAAGCTTCCTGGAAGCTTCCTGCAAAACGCTTTGCTTCTCGCAAAACGTCCGCCAATGGGAACTAGAGGGAGGGGAGGGAGAAGGAGCGGGAGCAAGAGACAGGTAGCCGAAATGGAAATGAGGGACAATGAGGGACAGTGAGGGAGTGTCGGTATGCAATTTTCATCCAATCGCCATCTTTCACAATAATTCTGGACCGGCATGAGATGGCGTTGTCTGTCATTAATTTATATTGTAATCAAACGAGTTTTAGACATGGCGGGAAAACTGAAAAAAAATTATTTATTTATTTATTTAAAACGGGTGTACACGATTGTACACGTGTACAGACCTTACCGAACCTTACCGAACCGGCAAACAAATCGCCTCATGGTGCACTTCATGAGCCGATTTGCCCACAGGCCAGAGTAAGGCTCTTCACACCCAGCGTATAACGTACGTATCCTCGCAAGCACACGAATAATAGAATCATTTAAAACGTTCCATCCGTGACTTTTACCTCGGACGGTCGTGACAAAAATACGTTTACACTCCTTGGATTACCTATGGAATGCAAGCCCCACACACACATCCTCCACCATGTTCAGAATTCGTATTTCATAATGGACCATCCCCAAGACGCCATGCTTACCTTGGCGACGTCCACTTGAAATCCCAGCGGTGCCTCCAGATTGTCGGGGAAGTGGAGGTGAGACTCAAGACGCCAATGGTCGGAAACAGGTTTTACAAAAGGTCGTGACTTTATTAACTAGTTTCAAATAGTAATAACTACCGTTAACTCAATGGACCAGGTAACTCTATCCGCATAGTCCTTCTTGTTCGGCCGATGTTCCTCCGCCATTCCCGTCCTCCTTCCTCCCGTCGGGCAGAGGTTCTGATGATGAGTCCTCCTTGACTCCAAGTCTCTTCTGTTTATATGGGCAAGCTTCAGTTAATCCCCTGTGCGCTGAAATCGTAATCCCTTCTCCGCTGCTTCTACTCGGTCGCCTCACTGGCACCAGCTCGCTCCCCTCCTGCTGCGAGTTCCATTTACCAAACAATAGGGGGGGGGGGGGGGGGTGCTCCAGCCTGGGGCTGTGACCAGGTGGACAAGAGATTACCATGTTCGTGCACATTCCTGACACTCATTTACGAAATCGTCTATCTGCTTCGTTACTAGTCCCAATCAATGAGTTACATTTCCACAGTGCCGAGAACCAGTCAATGTGGGGTTCATGGTGCTGAGAACCAGTCAATGTGGGGTTCATGGTGCTGAGAACCAGTCAATGTGGGGTTCATGGTGCCGAGAGCCAGTCAATGTGGGGTTCATGGTGACGAGAACCAGTCAATGTGGGGGTCATGGTGCCGAGAACCGGTCAATGTGGGGTTCATGGTGATGAGAACCAGTCAATGTGGGGTTCATGGTGCTGAGAACCAGTCAATGTGGGGTTCATGGTGCCGAGAAGCAGTCAATGTGGGGTTCATGGTGAGGAGAACCAGTCAATGTGAGGTTCATGGTGCTGAGAACCAGTCAATGTGGGGTTCATGGTGCTGAGAACCAGTCAATGTGAGGTTCATGGTGATGAGAACCAGTCAATGTGGGGTTCATGGTGATGAGAACCAGTCAATGTGGGGTTAATGGTGTTGAGAACCAGTCAATGTGGGGTTCATGGTGCTGAGAACCAGTCAATGTGGGGTTCATGGTGATGAGAATCTCGTCAATGTGGGGTTCATGGTGCCGAGAACCACGTCAATGTGGGGTTCATGGTGCTGAGAACCAGTCAATGTGGGGTTCATGGTGACGAGAACCAGTCAATGTGGGGTTCATGGTAACGAGAACCAGTCAATGTGGGGTTCATGGTGCTGAGAACCAGTCAATGTGGGGTTCATGGTGCTGAGAACCAGTCAATGTGGGGTTCATGGTGCTGAGAACCAGTCAATGTGGGGTTCATAGTGCCGAGAACCAGTCAATGTTGGGTTCCTGGTGCTGAGAACCACGTCAATGTGGGGTTCATGGTGACGAGAACCACGTCAATGTGGGGTTCATGGTGACGAGAACCAGTCAATGTGGGGTTCATGGTGCTGAGATCCTGTCAATGTGGGGTTCATGGTGCTGAGAACCAGTCAATGTGGGGTTAATGGTGACGAGAACCAGTCAATGTGGGTTTCATGGTGCTGAAAACCAGTCAATGTGGGGTTCATGGTGCTGAGAACCACTTCATTGTGGGGTTCATGGTCCCGAGAACCAGTCAATGTGGGGTTCATGGTGCAGAGAACCAGTCAATGTGGGGTTCATGGTGACGAGAACCAGTCACCTAGAACCAGTCACCGAGAGTCACCGAGAGTCACCGAGAGTTACCGAGAACCAGTATCGCACTTGTGCTCAATGCTCATGATGAAAATCACTTTCCACACTTGTGTTAGTGTTGCAAACCACTTTCCGCAATCGTGCTCGTATTGAAAACGACTTCTCGCAATTGGGTTGGTGTTGCAAAACCACTTATCGCACTTGTGCTTGTGTTGAAAACTACTTTCCACACTTGTGTTAGTGTTGTAAACCACTTTCCGCACTCGTACTAGTGTTTAAAACGACTTTTTGCAATTGGGTTGGTGTTGCAAAACCACTTATCGCACTTGTGTTAGTGTTGCAAAACCACTTTCCACACTTGTGTTAGTGTTGAAAAACCACTTTTTGCACTTGTGTTAGTGTTGAAAAACCACTTTTCGCACTTGTGTTGGTGCAGGAAACCACTTTTGCACTTGTATTAGTGTGGAAAAAACACTTTTTGCACTTGTGTTAGTGTTGAAAAACCACTTTTCGCACTTGTGTTAGTGTTGAAAAACCACTTTTCGCACTTGTGTTAGTGTTGAAAAACCACTTTTCGCACTTGTGTTGGTGCAGGAAACCACTTTTGCACTTGTATTAGTGTGGAAAAAACACTTTTTGCACTTGTGATAGTGTTGAAAAACCACTTTTCGCACTTGTGTTAGTGTTGAAAAAGCACTTTTCGCACTTGTGTTGGTGCAGGAAACCACTTTTGCACTTGTATTAGTGTGGAAAAAACACTTTTTGCACTTGTGATAGTGTTGAAAAACCACTTTTCGCACTTGTGTTAGTGTTGAAAAACCACTTTTTGCACTTGTGTTTGTGCAGGAAACCACTTTTGCACTTGTATTAGTGTGGAAAAACCACTCTCCGCACTTGTGTTAGTGTTGAAAAACCACTTTTCGCACTTGTGTTAGTGTTGAAAAACCACTTTTCGCACTTGTGTTGGTGCAGGAAACCACTTTTGCACTTGTATTAGTGTGGAAAAAACACTTTTTGCACTTGTGATAGTGTTGAAAATCCACTTTTCGCACTTGTGTTAGTGTTGAAAAACCACTTTTCACACTTGTGTTGGTGCAGGAAACCACTTTTGCACTTGTATTAGTGTGGAAAAAACACTTTTCGCACTTGTGATAGTGTTGAAAACCCACTTTTCGCACTTGTGTTAGTGTTGAAAAACCACTTTTCGCACTTGTGTTGGTGCAGGAAACCACTTTTGCACTTGTGATAGTGTTGAAAAACCACTTTTCGCACTTGTGTTAGTGTTGAAAAACCACTTTTCACACTTGTGTTGGTGCAGGAAACCACTTTTGCACTTGTACTTGTGTGGAAAAAACACTTTTTGCACTTGTGATAGTGTTGAAAAACCACTTTTCGCACTTGTGTTAGTGTTGAAAAACCACTTTTCGCACTTGTGTTAGTGTTGAAAAACCACTTTTCACACTTGTGTTGGTGCAGGAAACCACTTTTGCACTTGTATTAGTGTGGCAAAACCACTTTTCGCACTTGTGTTAGTGTTGAAAAACCACTTTTTGCACTTGTGTTAGTGTTGAAAAACCACTTTTCGCACTTGTGTTGGTGCAGGCAACCACTTTTGCACTTGTATTAATGTGGAAAAAACACTTTTTGCACTTGTGATAGTGTTGAAAAACCACTTTTCGCATTTGTGTTAGTGTTGAAAAACCAGTTTTCGCACTTGTGTTGGTGCAGGAAACCACTTTTGCACTTGTATTAGTGTTGAAAAAACACTTTTTGCACTTGTGATAGTGTTGAAAAACCACTTTTCGCAATTGTGTTAGTGTTGAAAAACCACCTTTTGCACTTGTGTTGGTGCAGGAAACCACTTTTGCACTTGTATTAGTGTGGAAAAACCACTTTTCGCACTTGTGTTAGTGTTGAAAAACCACTTTTCGCACTTGTGTTAGTGTTGAAAAACCACTTTTCGCACTTGTGTTGGTGCAGGGAACCACTTTTGCACTTGTATTAGTGTGGAAAAAACACTTTTTGCACTTGTGATAGTGTTGAAAAACCACTTTTCGCACTTGTGTTAGTGTTGAAAAACCACTTTTCGCACTTGTGTTGGTGCAGGAAACCACTTTTGCACTTGTATTAGTGTGGAAAAAACACTTTTCGCACTTGTGTTAGTGTTGAAAAACCACTTTTCGCACTTGTGTTAGTGTTGAAAAACCACTTTTCACACTTGTGTTAGTGTTGAAAAACCACTTTTCGCACTTGTGTTGGTGCAGGAAACCACTTTTGCACTTGTATTAGTGTGGAAAAAACACTTTTTGCACTTGTGATAGTGTTGAAAAACCACTTTTCGCACTTGTACAAGTGCAAAGTGCAAAAGTGGTTTCCTGCACCAACACAAGTGCGAAAAGTGGTTTTTCAACACTAACACAAGTGCGAAAAGTGGTTTTTCAACACTATGACAAGTGCAAAAAGTGGTTTTTCCACACTAATACAAGTGCAAAAAGTGTTTTTTCCACACTAATACAAGTGCAAAAGTGGTTTCCTGCACCAACACAAGTGCGAAAAGTGGTTTTTCAACACTAACACAAGTGCGAAAAGTGGTTTTTCAACACTATCACAAGTGCAAAAAGTGGTTTTTCAACACTAACACAAGTGCGAAAAGTGTTTTTTCCACACTAATACAAGTGCAAAAGTGGTTTCCTGCACCAACACAAGTGCGAAAAGTGGTTTTTCAACACTAACACAAGTGCAAAAAGTGGTTTTTCAACACTATCACAAGTGCAAAAAGTGTTTTTTCCACACTAATACAAGTGCAAAAGTGGTTTCCTGCACCAACACAAGTGCGAAAAGTGGTTTTTCAACACTAACACAAGTGCGAAAAGTGGTTTTTCAACACTATCACAAGTGCAAAAAGTGTTTTTTCCACACTAATACAAGTGCAAAAGTGGTTTCCTGCACCAACACAAGTGCGAAAAGTGGTTTTTCAACACTAACACAAGTGCGAAAAGTGGTTTTTCAACACTAACACAAGTGCAAAAAGTGTTTTTTCCACGCTAATACAAGTGCAAAAGTGGTTTCCTGCACCAACACAAGTGCGAAAAGTGGTTTTTCAACACTAACACAAGTTCGAAAAGTGGTTTTTCAACACTATCACAACTGCAAAAAGTGGTTTTTCAACACTAACACAAGTGCGAAAAGTGTTTTTTCCACACTAATACAAGTGCAAAAGTGGTTTCCTGCACCAACACAAGTGCGAAAAGTGGTTTTTCAACACTATCACAAGTGCAAAAAGTGTTTTTTCCACACTAATACAAGTGCAAAAGTGGTTTCCTGCACCAACACAAGTGCGAAATGTAGTTTTTCAACACTAACACAAGTGCGAAAAGTGGTTTTTCAACACTAACACAAGTGCGAAAAGTGCTTTTCAACACTATCACAAGTGCAAAAAGTGTTTTTTCCACACTAATACAAGTGCAAAAGTGGTTTCCTGCACCAACACAAGTGCGAAAAGTGGTTTTTCAACACTAACACAAGTGCGAAAAGTGGGTTTTTCAACACTAACAGAAGTGCGAAAAGTGGTTTTTCAACACTAACACAAGTGCGAAAAGTGGTTTTTCAACACTAACACAAGTGCGAAAAGTGGTTTTTCAACACTAACACAAGTGCAAAAAGTGGTTTTTCAACACTATCACAGGTGCAAAAAGTGTTTTTTCCACACTAATACAAGTGCAAAAGTGGTTTCCTGCACCAACACAAGTGCGAAAAGTGGTTTTTCAACACTAACACAAGTGCGAAAAGTGGTTTTTCAACACTAGCACAAGTGCGAAAAGTGGTTTTTCAACACTATCACAAGTGCAAAAAGTGTTTTTTCCACACTATCACAAGTGCAAAAAGTGGTTTTTCAACACTAACACAAGTGCGAAAAGTGTTTTTTCCACACTAATAAAAGTGCAAAAGTGGTTTCCTGCACCAACACAAGTGCGAAAAGTGGTTTTTCAACACTATCACAAGTGCAAAAAGTGTTTTTTCCACGCTAATACAAGTGCAAAAGTGGTTTCCTGCACCAACACAAGTGCGAAATGTAGTTTTTCAACACTAACACAAGTGCGAAAAGTGGTTTTTCAACACTAACACAAGTGCGAAAAGTGCTTTTCAACACTATCACAAGTGCAAAAAGTGTTTTTTCCACACTAATACAAGTGCAAAAGTGGTTTCCTGCACCAACACAAGTGCGAAAAGTGGTTTTTCAACACTAACACAAGTGCGAAAAGTGGTTTTTCAACATGAACACAAGTGCGAAAAGTGTTTTTTCCACACTAATACAAGTGCAAAAGTGGTTTCCTGCACCAACACAAGTGCGAAAAGTGGTTTTTCAACACTAACACAAGTGCGAAAAGTGGTTTTTCAACACTATCACAAGTGCAAAAAGTGGTTTTTCCACACTAATACAAGTGCAAAAGTGGTTTCCTGCACCAACATGAGTGCGAAAAGTGGTTTTTCAACACTAAGACAAGTGCGAAAAGTGGTTTTTCAACATGAACACAAGTGCGAAAAGTGGTTTTTCAACATGAACACAAGTGCGAAAAGTGGTTTTTCCACACTAATACAAGTGCAAAAGTGGTTTCCTGCACCAACACAAGTGCGAAAAGCGGTTTTTCAACACTAACACAAGTGCGAAAAGTGGTTTTTCAACACTAACACAAGGGCGAAAAGTGGTTTTTCAACACTATCACAAGTGCAAAAAGTGTTTTTTCCACACTAATACAAGTGAAAAAGTGGTTCCCTGCACCAACACAAGTGCGAAAAGTGGTTTTTCAACACTAACACAAGTGCGAAAAGTGGTTTTTCAACACTATCACAAGTGCAAAAAGTGTTTTTTCCACACTAATACAAGTGCAAAAGTGGTTTCCTGCACCAACACAAGTGCGAAAAGTGGTTTTTCAACACTAACACAAGTGCGAAAAGTGGTTTTTCAATACTAACACAAGGGCGAAAAGTGGTTTTTCAACACTATCACAAGTGCAAAAAGTGTTTTTTCCACACTAATACAAGTGCAAAAGTGGTTCCCTGCACCAACACAAGTGCGAAAAGTGGTTTTTCAACACGAACACAAGTGCGAAAAGTGGTTTTTCAACACTAACACAAGTGCAAAAAGTGTTTTTTCCACACTAATACAAGTGCAAAAGTGGTTTCCTGCACCAACACAAGTGCGAAAAGTGGTTTTTCAACACTAACACAAGTGCGAAAAGTGGTTTTTCAACACTAACACAAGTGCAAAAAGTGTTTTTTCCACACTAATACAAGTGCAAAAGTGGTTTCCTGCACCAACACAAGTGCGAAAAGTGGTTTTTCAACACTAACACAAGTGCGAAAAGTGGTTTTTCAACACTATCACAAGTGCAAAAAGTGGTTTTTCAACACTAACACAAGTGCGAAAAGTGTTTTTTCCACACTAATACAAGTGCAAAAGTGGTTTCCTGCACCAACACAAGTGCGAAAAGTGGTTTTTCAACACTATCACAAGTGCAAAAAGTGTTTTTTGCACACTAATACAAGTGCAAAAGTGGTTTCCTGCACCAACACAAGTGCGAAATGTAGTTTTTCAACACTAACACAAGTGCGAAAAGTGGTTTTTCAACACTAACACAAGTGCGAAAAGTGCTTTTCAACACTATCACAAGTGCAAAAGGTGTTTTTTCCACACTAATACAAGTGCAAAAGTGGTTTCCTGCACCAACACAAGTGCGAAAAGTGGTTTTTCAACACTAACACAAGTGCGAAAAGTGGTTTTTCAACACTAACAGAAGTGCGAAAAGTGGTTTTTCAACACTAACACAAGTGCGAAAAGTGGTTTTTCAACACTAACACAAGTGCGAAAAGTGGTTTTTCAACACTAACACAAGTGCAAAAAGTGGTTTTTCAACACTATCACAAGTGCAAAAAGTGTTTTTTCCACACTAATACAAGTGCAAAAGTGGTTTCCTGCACCAACACAAGTGCGAAAAGTGGTTTTTCAACACTAACACAAGTGCGAAAAGTGGTTTTTCAACACTAACACAAGTGCGAAAAGTGGTTTTTCAACACTAACACAAGTGCGAAAAGTGGTTTTTCAACACTATCACAAGTGCAAAAAGTGTTTTTTCCACACTAATACAAGTGCAAAAGTGGTTTCCTGCAACAACACAAGTGCGAAAAGTGGTTTTTCAACACTAACACAAGTGCGAAAAGTGGTTTTTCAACACTAACACAAGTGCGAAAAGTGGTTTTTCCACACTAATACAAGTGCAAAAGTGGTTTCCTGCACCAACACAAGTGTGAAAAGTGGTTTTTCAACACTAACACAAGGGCGAAAAGTGGTTTTTCAACACTAAGACAAGTGCAAAAAGTGGTTTTTCAACACTGTCACAAGTGCAAAAAGTGTTTTTTCCACACTAATACAAGTGCAAAAGTGGTTTCCTGCACCAACACAAGTGCGAAAAGTGGTTTTTCAACACTAACACAAGTGCGAAAAGTGGTTTTTCAACACTAACACAAGTGTGAAAAGTGGTTTTTCTACACTAATACAAGTGCAAAAGTGGTTTCCTGTACCAACACAAGTGCGAAAAGTGGTTTTTCAACACTAACAGAAGTGCAAAAAGTGGTTTTTCAACACTAACACAAGTGCGAAAAGTGGTTTTTCAACACTAACACAAGTGCGAAAAGTGGTTTTTCAACACTAACACAAGTGCGAAAAGTGGTTTTTCAACACTATCACAAGTGCAAAAAGTGGTTTTTCAACACTAACACAAGTGCGAAAAGTGTTTTTTCCACACTAATACAAGTGCAAAAGTGGTTTCCTGCACCAACACAAGTGCGAAAAGTGGTTTTTCAACACTATCACAAGTGCAAAAAGTGGTTTTTCAACAGTATCACAAGTGCAAAAAGTGTTTTTTCCACACTAATACAAGTGCAAAAGTGGTTTCCTGCACCAACAAAAGTGCGAAAAGTGGTTTTTCAACACTAACACAAGTGCGAAAAGTGGTTTTTCAACACTATTACAAGTGCAAAAAGTGTTTTTTCCACACTAATACAAGTGCAAAAGTGGTTTCCTGCACCAACACAAGTGCGAAAAGTGGTTTTTCAACACTAACACAAGTGCGAAAAGTGGTTTTTCAACAATAACACAAGTGCAAAAAGTGTTTTTTCCACACTAATACAAGTGCAAAAGTGGTTTCCTGCACCAACACAAGTGCGAAAAGTGGTTTTTCAACACTAACACAAGTGCGAAAAGTGGTTTTTCAACACTATCACAAGTGCAAAAAGTGGTTTTTCAACACTAACACAAGTGCGAAAAGTGTTTTTTCCACACTAATACAAGTGCAAAAGTGGTTTCCTGCACCAACACAAGTGCGAAAAGTGGTTTTTCAACACTATCACAAGTGCAAAAAGTGTTTTTTCCACATTAATACAAGTGCAAAAGTGGTTTCCTGCACCAACACAAGTGCGAAATGTAGTTTTTCAACACTAACACAAGTGCGAAAAGTGGTTTTTCAACACTAACACAAGTGCGAAAAGTGCTTTTCAACACTATCACAAGTGCAAAAAGTGTTTTTTCCACACTAATACAAGTGCAAAAGTGGTTTGCTGCACCAACACAAGTGCGAAAAGTGGTTTTTCAACACTAACACAAGTGCGAAAAGTGGTTTTTCAACACTAACAGAAGTGCGAAAAGTGGTTTTTCAACACTAGCACAAGTGCGAAAAGTGGTTTTTCAACACTATCACAAGTGCAAAAAGTGTTTTTTCCACACTAATACAAGTGCAAAAGTGGTTTCCTGCACCAACACAAGTGCGAAAAGTGGTTTTTCAACACTAACACAAGTGCGAAAAGTGGTTTTTCAACACTATCACAAGTGCAAAAAGTGGTTTTTCCACACTAATACAAGTGCAAAAAGTGTTTTTTCCACACTAATACAAGTGCAAAAGTGGTTTCCTGCACCAACACAAGTGCGAAAAGTGGTTTTTCAACACTAACACAAGTGCGAAAAGTGGTTTTTCAACACTAACACAAGGGCGAAAAGTGGTTTTTCAACACTATCACAAGTGCAAAAAGTGTTTTTTCCACACTAATACAAGTGCAAAAGTGGTTCCCTGCACCAACACAAGTGCGAAAAGTGGTTTTTCAACACTAACACAAGTGCAAAAGTGGTTTCCTGCACCAACACGAGTGCGAAAAGTGGTTTTTCAACACTAACACAAGTGCGAAAAGTGGTTTTTCAACATGAACACAAGTGCGAAAAGTGGTTTTTCAACATGAACACAAGTGCGAAAAGTGGTTTTGCCACACTAATACAAGTGCAAAAGTGGTTTCCTGCACCAACACAAGTGCGAAAAGTGGTTTTTCAACACTAACACAAGTGCGAAAAGTGGTTTTTCAACACTAACACAAGGGCGAAAAGTGGTTTTTCAACACTATCACAAGTGCAAAAAGTGTTTTTTCCACACTAATACAAGTGCAAAAGTGGTTCCCTGCACCAACACAAGTGCGAAAAGTGGTTTTTCAATACTAACACAAGGGCGAAAAGTGGTTTTTCAACACTATCACAAGTGCAAAAAGTGTTTTTCCACACTAATACAAGTGCAAACGTGGTTCCCTGCACCAACACAAGTGCGAAAAGTGGTTTTTCAACACAAACACAAGTGCGAAAAGTGGTTTTTCAACACTAACACATGTGCGAAAAGTGGTTTTTCACACTAATACAAGTGCAAAAGTGGTTTTTCAACACTATCACAAGTGCAAAAAGTGTTTTTTCCACACTAATACAAGTGCAAAAGTGGTTGCCTGCACCCACTATCACATCAACACTAACACAAAAGTGGTTGCCTGCACCAACACAAGTGCGAAAAGTGGTTTTTCAACACTAACACAAGTGCGAAAAGTGGTTTTTCAACACTAACACAAGTGCGAAAAGTGGTTTTTCAACACTAACACAAGTGCGAAAAGTGGTTTTTCAACACTATCACAAGTGCAAAAAGTGTTTTTTCCACACTAATACAAGTGCAAAAGTGGTTTCCTGCAACAACACAATTGCGAAAAGTGGTTTTTCAACACTAACACAAGTGCGAAAAGTGGTTTTTCAACACTAACACAAGTGCGAAAAGTGGTTTTTCCAAACTAATACAAGTGCAAAAGTGGTTTCCTGCACCAACACAAGTGCGAAAAGTGGTTTTTCTACACTAACACAAGTGCAAAAAGTGGTTTTTCAACACTATCACAAGTGCAAAAAGTGTTTTTTCCACACTAATACAAGTGCAAAAGTGGTTTCCTGCACCAACACAAGTGCGAAAAGTGGTTTTTCAACACTAACACAATTGCGAAAAGTGGTTTTTCAACATGAACACAAGTGCGAAAAGTGGTTTTTCAACATGAACACAAGTGCGAAAAGTGGTTTTCCACACTAATACAAGTGCAAAAGTGGTTTCCTGCACCAACACAAGTGCGAAAAGTGGTTTTTCAACACTAACACAAGTGCGAAAAGTGGTTTTTCAACACTAACACAAGGGCGAAAAGTGGTTTTTCAACACTATCACAAGTGCAAAAAGTGTTTTTTCCACACTAATACAAGTGCAAAAGTGGTTCCCTGCACCAACACAAGTGCGAAAAGTGGTTTTTCAACACTAACACAAGTGCGAAAAGTGGTTTTTCAACACTATCACAAGTGCAAAAAGTGTTTTTTCCACACTAATACAAGTGCAAAAGTGGTTTCCTGCACCAACACAAGTGCGAAAAGTGGTTTTTCAACACTAACACAAGTGCGAAAAGTGGTTTTTCAATACTAACACAAGTGTGAAAAGTGGTTTTTCAACACTATCACAAGTGCAAAAAGTGTTTTTTCCACACTAATACAAGTGCAAAAGTGGTTTCCTGCACCAACACATGTGCGAAAAGTGGTTTTTCAACACTAACACAAGTGCGAAAAGTGGTTTTTCAATACTAACACAAGGGCGAAAAGTGGTTTTTCAACACTATCACATGTGCAAAAAGTGTTTTTTCCACACTAATACAAGTGCAAAAGTGGTTCCCTGCACCAAAACAAGTGCGAAATGTGGTTTTTCAACATGAACACAAGTGCGAAAAGTGGTTTTTCAACACTATCACAAGTGCAAAAAGTGTTTTTTCCACACTAATACAAGTGCAAAAGTGGTTTCCTGCACCAACACAAGTGCGAAAAGTGGTTTTTCAACACTAACACAAGTGCGAAAAGTGGTTTTTCAACACTATCACAAGTGCAAAAAGTGGTTTTTCCACACTAATACAAGTGCAAAAGTGGTTTCCTGCACCAACACAAGTGCGAAAAGTGGTTTTTCAACACTAACACAAGTGCGAAAAGTGGTTTTTCAACACTATCACAAGTGCAAAAAGTGGTTTTTCAACACTAACACAAGTGCGAAAAGTGTTTTTTCCACACTAATATAAGTGCAAAAGTGGTTTCCTGCACCAACACAAGTGCGAAAAGTGGTTTTTCAACACTAACACAAGTGCAAAAAGTGGTTTTTCAACACTATCACAAGTGCAAAAAGTGTTTCTTCCACACTAATACAAGTGCAAAAGTGGTTTCCTGCACCAACACAAGTGCGAAAAGTGGTTTTTCAACACTAACACAAGTGCGAAAAGTGGTTTTTCAACACTATCACAAGTGCAAAAAGTGTTTTTTCCACACTAATACAAGTGCAAAAGTGGTTTCCTGCACCAACACAAGTGCGAAAAGTGGTTTTTCAACACTAACACAAGTGCGAAAAGTGGTTTTTCAACACTATCACAAGTGCAAAAAGTGTTTTTTCCACACTAATACAAGTGCAAAAGTGGTTTCCTGCACCAACACAAGTGCGAAAAGTGGTTTTTCAACACTAACACAAGTGCGAAAAGTGGTTTTTCAACACTATCACAACTGCAAAAAGTGGTTTTTCAACACTAACACAAGTGCGAAAAGTGTTTTTTCCACACTAATACAAGTGCAAAAGTGGTTTCCTGCACCAACACAAGTGCGAAAAGTGGTTTTTCAACACTATCACAACTGCAAAAAGTGTTTTTTCCACACTAACACAAGTGCAAAAGTGGTTTCCTGCACCAACACAAGTGCGAAATGTAGTTTTTCAACACTAACACAAGTGCGAAAAGTGGTTTTTCAACACTAACACAAGTGCGAAAAGTGCTTTTCAACACTATCACAAGTGCAAAAAGTGTTTTTTCCACACTAATACAAGTGCAAAAGTGGTTTCCTGCACCAACACAAGTGCGAAAAGTGGTTTTTCAACACTAACACAAGTGCGAAAAGTAGGTTTTTCAACACTAACAGAAGTGCGAAAAGTGGTTTTTCAACACTAACACAAGTGCGAAAAGTGGTTTTTCAACACTAACACAAGTGCGAAAAGTGGTTTTTCAACACTAACACAAGTGCAAAAATGGTTTTTCAACACTATCACAGGTGCAAAAAGTGTTTTTTCCACACTAATACAAGTGCAAAAGTGGTTTCCTGCACCAACACAAGTGCGAAAAGTGGTTTTTCAACACCAACACAAGTGCGAAAAGTGGTTTTTCAACACTAGCACAAGTGCGAAAAGTGGTTTTTCAACACTATCACAAGTGCAAAAAGTGTTTTTTCCACACTATCACAAGTGCAAAAAGTGGTTTTTCAACACTAACACAAGTGCGAAAAGTGTTTTTTCCACACTAATACAAGTGCAAAAGTGGTTTCCTGCACCAACACAAGTGCGAAAAGTGGTTTTTCAACACTAACACAAGTGTGAAAAGTGGTTTTTCAACATGAACACAAGTGCGAAAAGTGGTTTTTCAACATGAACACAAGTGCGAAAAGTGGTTTTTCCACACTAATACAAGTGCAAAAGTGGTTTCCTGCACCAACACAAGTGCGAAAAGTGGTTTTTCAACACTAACACAAGTGCGAAAAGTGGTTTTTCAACACTAACACAAGGGCGAAAAGTGGTTTTTCAACACTATCACAAGTGCAAAAAGTGTTTTTTCCACACTAATACAAGTGCAAAAGTGGTTCCCTGCACCAACACAAGTGCGAAAAGTGGTTTTTCAACACTAACACAAGTGCGAAAAGTGGTTTTTCAACACTATCACAAGTGCAAAAAGTGTTTTTTCCACACTAATACAAGTGCAAAAGTGGTTCCCTGCACCAACACAAGTGCGAAAAGGGGTTTTTCAACACTAACACAAGTGCGAAATGTGGTTTTTCAATACTAACACAAGGGCGAAAAGTGGTTTTTCAACACTATCACAAGTGCAAAAAGTGTTTTTCCACACTAATACAAGTGCAAAAGTGGTTCCCTGCACCAACACAAGTGCGAAAAGTGGTTTTTCAACACGAACACAAGTGCGAAAAGTGGTTTTTCAACACTAACACATGTGCGAAAAGTGGTTTTTCACACTAATACAAGTGCAAAAGTGGTTTTTCAACACTATCACAAGTGCAAAAAGTGTTTTTTCCACACTAATACAAGTGCAAAAGTGGTTGCCTGCACCCACTATCACATCAACACTAACACAAAAGTGGTTGCCTGCACCAACACAAGTGCGAAAAGTGGTTTTTCAACACTAACACAAGTGCGAAAAGTGGTTTTTCAACACTAACACAAGTGCGAAAAGTGGTTTTTCAACACTAACACAAGTGCGAAAAGTGGTTTTTCAACACTATCACAAGTGCAAAAAGTGTTTTTTCCACACTAATACAAGTGCAAAAGTGGTTTCCTGCAACAACACAAGTGCGAAAAGTGGTTTTTCAACACTAACACAAGTGCGAAAAGTGGTTTTTCAACACTAACACAAGTGCGAAAAGTGGTTTTTCCAAACTAATACAAGTGCAAAAGTGGTTTCCTGCACCAACACAAGTGCGAAAAGTGGTTTTTCAACACTAACACAAGTGCAAAAAGTTGTTTTTCAACACTATCACAAGTGCAAAAAGTGTTTTTTCCACACTAATACAAGTGCAAAAGTGGTTTCCTGCACCAACACAAGTGCGAAAAGTGGTTTTTCAACATGAACACAAGTGCGAAAAGTGGTTTTTCAACATGAACACAAGTGCGAAAAGTGGTTTTTCCACACTAATACAAGTGCAAAAGTGGTTTCCTGCACCAACACAAGTGCGAAAAGTGGTTTTTCAACACTAACACAAGTGCGAAAAGTGGTTTTTCAACACTAACACAAGGGCGAAAAGTGGTTTTTCAACACTATCACAAGTGCAAAAAGTGTTTTTTCCACACTAATACAAGTGCAAAAGTGGTTCCCTGCACCAACACAAGTGCGAAAAGTGGTTTTTCAACACTAACACAAGTGCGAAAAGTGGTTTTTCAACACTATCACAAGTGCAAAAAGTGTTTTTTCCACACTAATACAAGTGCAAAAGTGGTTTCCTGCACCAACATAAGTGCGAAAAGTGGTTTTTCAACACTAACACAAGTGCGAAAAGTGGTTTTTCAATACTAACACAAGGGCGAAAAGTGGTTTTTCAACACTATCACAAGTGCAAAAAGTGTTTTTTCCACACTAATACAAGTGCAAAAGTGGTTCCCTGCACCAAAACAAGTGCGAAAAGTGGTTTTTCAACACTAACACAAGTGTGAAAAGTGGTTTTTCAACACTATCACAAGTGCAAAAAGTGTTTTTTCCACACTAATACAAGTGCAAAAGTGGTTTCCTGCACCAACACAAGTGCGAAAAGTGGTTTTTCAACACTAACACAAGTGCGAAAAGTGGTTTTTCAATACTAACACAAGGGCGAAAAGTGGTTTTTCAACACGATCACATGTGCAAAAAGTGTTTTTTCCACACTAATACAAGTGCAAAAGTGGTTCCCTGCACCAAAACAAGTGCGAAAAGTGGTTTTTCAACATGAACACAAGTGCGAAAAGTGGTTTTTCAACACTATCACAAGTGCAAAAAGTGTTTTTTCCACACTAATACAAGTGCAAAAGTGGTTTCCTGCACCAACACAAGTGCGAAAAGTGGTTTTTCAACACTAACACAAGTGCGAAAAGTGGTTTTTCAACACTATCACAAGTGCAAAAAGTGGTTTTTCCACACTAATACAAGTGCAAAAGTGGTTTCCTGCACCAACACAAGTGCGAAAAGTGGTTTTTCAACACTAACACAAGTGCGAAAAGTGGTTTTTCAACACTATCACAAGTGCAAAAAGTGGTTTTTCAACACTAACACAAGTGCGAAAAGTGTTTTTTCCACACTAATACAAGTGCAAAAGTGGTTTCCTGCACCAACACAAGTGCGAAAAGTGGTTTTTCAACACTAACACAAGTGCAAAAAGTGGTTTTTCAACACTATCACAAGTGCAAAAAGTGTTTCTTCCACACTAATACAAGTGCAAAAGTGGTTTCCTGCACCAACACAAGTGCGAAAAGTGGTTTTTCAACACTAACACAAGTGCGAAAAGTGGTTTTTCAACACTATCACAAGTGCAAAAAGTGTTTTTTCCACACTAATACAAGTGCAAAAGTGGTTTCCTGCACCAACACAAGTGCGAAAAGTGGTTTTTCAACACTAACACAAGTGCGAAAAGTGGTTTTTCAACACTATCACAAGTGCAAAAAGTGTTTTTTCCACACTAATACAAGTGCAAAAGTGGTTTCCTGCACCAACACAAGTGCGAAAAGTGGTTTTTCAACACTAACACAAGTGCGAAAAGTGGTTTTTCAACACTATCACAACTGCAAAAAGTGGTTTTTCAACACTAACACAAGTGCGAAAAGTGTTTTTTCCACACTAATACAAGTGCAAAAGTGGTTTCCTGCACCAACACAAGTGCGAAAAGTGGTTTTTCAACACTATCACAAGTGCAAAAAGTGTTTTTTCCACACTAACACAAGTGCAAAAGTGGTTTCCTGCACCAACACAAGTGGGAAATGTAGTTTTTCAACACTAACACAAGTGCGAAAAGTGGTTTTTCAACACTAACACAAGTGCGAAAAGTGCTTTTCAACACTATCACAAGTGCAAAAAGTGTTTTTTCCACACTAATACAAGTGCAAAAGTGGTTTCCTGCACCAACACAAGTGCGAAAAGTGGTTTTTCAACACTAACACAAGTGCGAAAAGTGGGTTTTTCAACACTAACAGAAGTGCGAAAAGTGGTTTTTCAACACTAACACAAGTGCGAAAAGTGGTTTTTCCAAACTAATACAAGTGCAAAAGTGGTTTCCTGCACCAACACAAGTGCGAAAAGTGGTTTTTCAACACTAACACAAGTGCAAAAAGTGGTTTTTCAACACTATCACAAGTGCAAAAAGTGTTTTTTCCACACTAATACAAGTGCAAAAGTGGTTTCCTGCACCAACACAAGTGCGAAAAGTGGTTTTTCAACACTAACACAAGTGCGAAAAGTGGTTTTTCAACATGAACACAAGTGCGAAAAGTGGTTTTTCAACATGAACACAAGTGCGAAAAGTGGTTTTTCCACACTAATACAAGTGCAAAAGTGGTTTCCTGCACCAACACAAGTGCGAAAAGTGGTTTTTCAACACTAACACAAGTGCGAAAAGTGGTTTTTCAACACTAACACAAGGGCGAAAAGTGGTTTTTCAACACTATCACAAGTGCAAAAAGTGTTTTTTCCACACTAATACAAGTGCAAAAGTGGTTCCCTGCACCAACACAAGTGCGAAAAGTGGTTTTTCAACACTAACACAAGTGCGAAAAGTGGTTTTTCAACACTATCACAAGTGCAAAAAGTGTTTTTTCCACACTAATACAAGTGCAAAAGTGGTTTCCTGCACCAACATAAGTGCGAAAAGTGGTTTTTCAACACTAACACAAGTGCGAAAAGTGGTTTTTCAATACTAACACAAGGGCGAAAAGTGGTTTTTCGACACTATCACAAGTGCAAAAAGTGTTTTTTCCACACTAATACAAGTGCAAAAGTGGTTCCCTGCACCAAAACAAGTGCGAAAAGTGGTTTTTCAACACTAACACAAGTGTGAAAAGTGGTTTTTCAACACTATCACAAGTGCAAAAAGTGTTTTTTCCACACTAATACAAGTGCAAAAGTGGTTTCCTGCACCAACACAAGTGCGAAAAGTGGTTTTTCAACACTAACACAAGTGCGAAAAGTGGTTTTTCAATACTAACACAATGGCGAAAAGTGGTTTTTCAACACTATCACATGTGCAAAAAGTGTTTTTTCCACACTAATACAAGTGCAAAAGTGGTTCCCTGCACCAAAACAAGTGCGAAAAGTGGTTTTTCAACATGAACACAAGTGCGAAAAGTGGTTTTTCAACACTATCACAAGTGCAAAAAGTGTTTTTTCCACACTAATACAAGTGCAAAAGTGGTTTCCTGCACCAACACAAGTGCGAAAAGTGGTTTTTCAACACTAACACAAGTGCGAAAAGTGGTTTTTCAACACTATCACAAGTGCAAAAAGTGGTTTTTCCACACTAATACAAGTGCAAAAGTGGTTTCCTGCACCAACACAAGTGCGAAAAGTGGTTTTTCAACACTAACACAAGTGCGAAAAGTGGTTTGCAAAAAGTGTTTTTTTCCACACTAATACAAGTGCAAAAGTGGTTTCCTGCACCAACACAAGTGCGAAATGTAGTTTTTCAACACTAACACAAGTGCGAAAAGTGGTTTTTCAACACTAACACAAGTGCGAAAAGTGCTTTTCAACACTATCACAAGTGCAAAAAGTGTTTTTTCCACACTAATACAAGTACAAAAGTGGTTTCCTGCACCAACACAAGTGCGAAAAGTGGTTTTTCAACACTAACACAAGTGGCGAAAAGTGGTTTTTCAACACTAACAGAAGTGCGAAAAGTGGTTTTTCAACACTAACACAAGTGCGAAAAGTGGTTTTTTCAACACTAACACAAGTGCGAAAAGTGGTTTTTCCAACTATACAAGTGCAAAAGTGGTTTCCTGCACCAACACAAGTGCGAAAAGTGGTTTTTTCAACACTAACACAAGTGCAAAAAGTGGTTTTTCAACACTAATCACAAGTGCAAAAAGTGTTTTTTTCCACACTAATACAAGTGCAAAAGTGGTTTCCCTGCACCAACACAAGTGCGAAAAGTGGTTTTTCAACACTAACACAAGTGCGAAAAGTGGTTTTTTCAACATGAAACACAAGTGCGAAAAGTGGTTTTTCAACATGAACACAAGTGCGAAAAGTGGTTTTTCCACACTAATACAAGTGCAAAAGTGGTTTCCTGCACCAACACAAGTGCGAAAAGTGGTTTTTCAACACTAACACAAGTGCGAAAAGTGGTTTTTCAACACAACACAAGGGCGAAAAGTGGTTTTTCAACACTATCACAAGTGCAAAAAGTGTTTTTTTCCACACTAATACAAGTGCAAAAGTGGTTCCCTGCACCAACACAAGTGCGAAAAGTGGTTTTTCAACCACTAACACAAGTGCGAAAAGTGGTTTTTCAACACTATCACAAGTGCAAAAAGTGTTTTTTTCACACTAATACAAGTGCAAAAGTGGTTTCCTGCACCAACACAAGTGCGAAAAGTGGTTTTTCAACACTAACACAAGTGCGAAAAGTGGTTTTTCAATACTAACACAAGGCGAAAGTGGTTTTTCAACACTATCACAAGTGCAAAAAGTGTTTTTTCCACACTAATACAAGTGCAAAAGTGGTTCCCTGCACCAAAACAAGTGCGAAATGTGGTTTTTCAATACTAACACAAGGGCGAAAAGTGGTTTTTCAACACTATCACAAGTGCAAAAAGTGTTTTTCCACACTAATACAAGTGCAAAAGTGGTTCCCTGCACCCAACACAAGTGCGAAAAGTGGTTTTTCAACACGAACACAAGTGCGAAAAGTGGTTTTTCAACACTAACACATGTGCGAAAAGTGGTTTTTCACACTAATACAAGTGCAAAAGTGGTTTTTCAACACTATCACAAGTGCAAAAAGTGTTTTTTCCACACTAATACAAGTGCAAAAGTGGTTGCCTGCACCCACTATCACATCAACACTAACACAAAAGTGGTTGCCTGCACCAACACAAGTGCGAAAAGTGGTTTTTCAACACTAACACAAGTGCGAAAAGTGGTTTTTCAACACTAACACAAGTGCGAAAAGTGGTTTTTCAACACTAACACAAGTGCGAAAAGTGGTTTTTCAACACTATCACAAGTGCAAAAAGTGTTTTTTCCACACTAATACAAGTGCAAAAGTGGTTTCCTGCAACAACACAAGTGCGAAAAGTGGTTTTTTCAACACTAACACAAGTGCGAAAAGTGGTTTTTCAACACTAACACAAGTGCGAAAAGTGGTTTTTCCAAACTAATACAAGTGCAAAAGTGGTTTCCTGCACCAACACAAGTGCGAAAAGTGGTTTTTTCAACACTAACACAAGTGCAAAAAGTTGTTTTTCAACACTATCACAAGTGCAAAAAGTGTTTTTTCCACACTAATACAAGTGCAAAAGTGGTTTCCTGCACCAACACAAGTGCGAAAAGTGGTTTTTTCAACATGAACACAAGTGCGAAAAGTGGTTTTTCAACATGAACACAAGTGCGAAAAGTGGTTTTTCCACACTAATACAAGTGCAAAAGTGGTTTCCTGCACCAACACAAGTGCGAAAAGTGGTTTTTCAACACTAACACAAGTGCGAAAAGTGTTTTTCAACACTAACACAAGGGCGAAAAGTGGTTTTCAAACACTATCACAAGTGCAAAAAGTGTTTTTTCCACACTAATACAAGTGCAAAAGTGGTTCCCTGCACCAACACAAGTGCGAAAAGTGGTTTTTTCAACACTAACACAAGTGCGAAAAGTGGTTTTTCAACACTATCACAAGTGCAAAAAGTGTTTTTTTCCACACTAATACAAGTGCAAAAGTGGTTTCCTGCACCAAACATAAGTGCGAAAAGTGGTTTTTTCAACACTAACACAAGTGCGAAAAGTGGTTTTTCAATACTAACACAAGGGCGAAAAGTGGTTTTTCAACACTATCACAAGTGCAAAAAGTGTTTTTTCCACACTAATACAAAGTGCAAAAGTGGTTCCCTGCACCAAAAACAAGTGCGAAAAGTGGTTTTTCAACACTAACACAAGTGTGAAAAGTGGTTTTTCAACACTATCACAAGTGCAAAAAAGTGTTTTTTTCCACACTAATACAAGTGCAAAAGTGGTTTCCTGCACCAACACAAGTGCGAAAAAGTGGTTTTTCAACACTAACACAAGTGCGAAAAGTGGTTTTTCAATACTAACACAAGGGCGAAAAGTGGTTTTTCAACACGATCACATGTGCAAAAAGTGTTTTTTTCCACACTAATACAAGTGCAAAAGTGGTTCCCTGCACCAAAACAAGTGCGAAAAAGTGGTTTTTCAACATGAACACAAGTGCGAAAAGTGGTTTTTCAACACTATCCACAAGTGCAAAAAAGTGTTTTTTCCACACTAATACAAGTGCAAAAGTGGTTTCCTGCACCAACACAAGTGCGAAAAGTGGTTTTTCAACACTAACACAAGTGCGAAAAGTGGTTTTTCAACACTATCACAAGTGCAAAAAAGTGGTTTTTCCCACACTTAATACAAGTGCAAAAGTGGTTTCCTGCACCAACACAAGTGCGAAAAGTGGTTTTTTCAACACTAACACAAGTGCGAAAAGTGGTTTTTTCAAACACTATCACAAGTGCAAAAAGTGGTTTTTCAACACTAACACAAGTGCGAAAAGTGTTTTTTTCCACACTAATACAAGTGCAAAAGTGGTTTCCTGCACCAACACAAGTGCGAAAAGTGGTTTTTCAACACTAACACAAGTGCAAAAAGTGGTTTTTCAACACTATCACAAGTGCAAAAAGTGTTTCTTCCACACTAATACAAGTGCAAAAGTGGTTTTCCTGCACCAACACAAGTGCGAAAAGTGGTTTTTCAACACTAACACAAGTGCGAAAAAGTGGTTTTTTCAACACTATCACAAGTGCAAAAAAGTGTTTTTTCCACACTAATACAAGTGCAAAAGTGGTTTCCCTGCACCAACACAAGTGCGAAAAGTGGTTTTTTCAACACTAACACAAGTGCGAAAAGTGGTTTTTCAACACTATCACAAGTGCAAAAAGTGTTTTTTCCACACTAATACAAGTGCAAAAGTGGTTTCCCTGCACCAACACAAGTGCGAAAAGTGGTTTTTCAACACTAACACAAGTGCGAAAAGTGGTTTTTCAACACTATCACAACTGCAAAAAGTGGTTTTTCAACACTAACACAAGTGCGAAAAGTGTTTTTTCCACACTAATACAAGTGCAAAAGTGGTTTCCTGCACCAACACAAGTGCGAAAAGTGGTTTTTCAACACTATCACAAGTGCAAAAAGTGTTTTTTCACACTAACACAAGTGCAAAAGTGGTTTCCTGCACCAACACAAGTGGGAAATGTAGTTTTTCAACACTAACACAAGTGCGAAAAGTGGTTTTTCAACACTAACACAAGTGCGAAAAGTGCTTTTCAACACTATCACAAGTGCAAAAAGTGTTTTTTCCACACTAATACAAGTGCAAAAGTGGTTTCCTGCACCAACACAAGTGCGAAAAGTGGTTTTTCAACACTAACACAAGTGCGAAAAGTGGGTTTTTCAACACTAACAGAAGTGCGAAAAGTGGTTTTTCAACACTAACACAAGTGCGAAAAGTGGTTTTTCCAAACTAATACAAGTGCAAAAGTGGTTTCCTGCACCAACACAAGTGCGAAAAGTGGGTTTTTCAACACTAACACAAGTGCAAAAAGTGGTTTTTCAACACTATCACAAGTGCAAAAAGTGTTTTTTTCCACACTAATACAAGTGCAAAAAGTGGTTTCCTGCACCAACACAAGTGCAGAAAAGTGGTTTTTCAACACTAACACAAGTGCGAAAAGTGGTTTTTCAACATGAACACAAGTGCGAAAAGTGGTTTTTCAACATGAACACAAGTGCGAAAAGTGGTTTTTCCACACTAATACAAGTGCAAAAGTGGTTTCCTGCACCAACACAAGTGCGAAAAGTGGTTTTTCAACACTAACACAAGTGCGAAAAGTGGTTTTTCAACACTAACACAAGGGCGAAAAGTGGTTTTTCAACACTATCACAAGTGCAAAAAGTGTTTTTTTCCACAATAATACAAGTGCAAAAGTGGTTCCCTGCACCAACACAAGTGCGAAAAGTGGTTTTTCAACACTAACACAAGTGCGAAAAGTGGTTTTTTCAACACTATCACAAGTGCAAAAAGTGTTTTTTCCACACTAATACAAGTGCAAAAGTGGTTTCCTGCACCAACATAAGTGCGAAAAGTGGTTTTTCAACACTAACACAAGTGCGAAAAGTGGTTTTTCAATACTAACACAAGGGCGAAAAGTGGTTTTTCGACACTATCACAAGTGCAAAAAGTGTTTTTTCCACACTAATACAAGTGCAAAAGTGGTTCCCTGCACCAAAACAAGTGCGAAAAGTGGTTTTTCAACACTAACACAAGTGTGAAAAGTGGTTTTTCAACACTATCACAAGTGCAAAAAGTGTTTTTTCCACACTAATACAAGTGCAAAAGTGGTTTCCTGCACCAACACAAGTGCGAAAAGTGGTTTTTCAACACTAACACAAGTGCGAAAAGTGGTTTTTCAATACTAACACAATGGCGAAAAGTGGTTTTTCAACACTATCACATGTGCAAAAAGTGTTTTTTCCACACTAAATACAAGTGCAAAAGTGGTTCCCTGCACCAAACAAGTGCGAAAAGTGGTTTTTCACATGAACACAAGTGCGAAAAGTGGTTTTTCAACACTATCACAAGTGCAAAAAGTGTTTTTTCCACACTAATACAAGTGCAAAAGTGGTTTCCTGCACCAACACAAGTGCGAAAAGTGGTTTTTTCAAACACTAACACAAGTGCGAAAAGTGGTTTTTCAACACTATCACAAGTGCAAAAAGTGGTTTTTTCCACACTAATACAAGTGCAAAAGTGGTTTCCTGCACCAACACAAGTGCGAAAAGTGGTTTTTCAACACTAACACAAGTGCGAAAAGTGGTTTTTCAACACTATCACAAGTGCAAAAAGTGGTTTTTCAACACTAACACAAGTGCGAAAAGTGTTTTTTCCACACTAATACAAGTGCAAAAGTGGGTTTCCTGCACCAACACAAGTGCGAAAAGTGGTTTTTTCAACACTAACACAAGTGCAAAAAGTGGTTTTTCAACACTATCACAAGTGCAAAAAGTGTTTCTTCCACACTAATACAAGTGCAAAAGTGGTTTCCTGCACCAACACAAGTGCGAAAAGTGGTTTTTCAACACTAACACAAGTGCGAAAAGTGGTTTTTCAACACTATCACAAGTGCAAAAGTGTTTTTTCCACACTAATACAAGTGCAAAAGTGGTTTCCTGCACCAACACAAGTGCGAAAAGTGGTTTTTTCAACACTAACACAAGTGCGAAAAAGTGGTTTTTCAACACTATCACAAGTGCAAAAAGTGTTTTTTCCACACTAATACAAGTGCAAAAGTGGTTTCCTGCACCAACACAAGTGCGAAAAGTGGTTTTTCAACACTAACACAAGTGCGAAAAGTGGTTTTTCAACACTATCACAAGTGCAAAAAGTGTTTTTTCCACACTAATACAAGTGCAAAAGTGGTTTCCTGCACCAACATAAGTGCGAATAAGTGGTTTTTCAACACTAACACAAGTGCGAAAAGTGGTTTTTCAATACTAACACAAGGGCGAAAAGTGGGTTTTTCAACACTATCACAAGTGCAAAAAGTGTTTTTTCCACACTAATACAAGTGCAAAAGTGGTTCCCTGCACCAAAACAAGTGCGAAAAGTGGTTTTTTCAACACTAACACAAGTGTGAAAAGTGGTTTTTCAACACTATCACAAGTGCAAAAAGTGTTTTTTCCACACTAATACAAGTGCAAAAGTGGTTTCCTGCACCAACACAAGTGCGAAAAGTGGTTTTTCAACACTAACACAAGTGCGAAAAGTGGTTTTTCAATACTAACACAAGGGCGAAAAGTGGTTTTTTCAACACTATCACATGTGCAAAAAGTGTTTTTTCCACACTAATACAAGTGCAAAAGTGGTTCCCTGCACCAAAACAAGTGCGAAAAGTGGTTTTTCAACATGAACACAAGTGCGAAAAGTGGTTTTTTCAACACTATCACAAGTGCAAAAAGTGTTTTTTCCACACTAATACAAGTGCAAAAGTGGTTTCCTGCACCAACACAAGTGCGAAAAGTGGTTTTTCAACACTAACACAAGTGCGAAAAGTGGTTTTTTCAACACTATCACAAGTGCAAAAAGTGGTTTTTCCACACTAATACAAGTGCAAAAGTGGTTTCCTGCACAAACACAAGTGCGAAAAGTGGTTTTTTCAACACTAACACAAGTGCGAAAAGTGGTTTTTCAACACTATCACAACTGCAAAAAGTGGTTTTTCAACACTAACACAAGTGCGAAAAGTGTTTTTTCCACACTAATACAAGTGCAAAAGTGGTTTCCTGCACCAACACAAGTGCGAAAAGTGGTTTTTCAACACTATCACAAGTGCAAAAAGTGTTTTTTCCACACTAACACAAGTGCAAAAGTGGTTTCCCTGCACCAACACAAGTGCGAAATGTAGTTTTTCAACACTAACACAAGTGCGAAAAGTGGTTTTTCAACACTAACACAAGTGCGAAAAGTGCTTTTCAACACTATCACAAGTGCAAAAAGTGTTTTTTCCACACTAATACAAGTGCAAAAGTGGTTTCCTGCACCAACACAAGTGCGAAAAGTGGTTTTTCAACACTAACACAAGTGCGAAAAGTGGGTTTTTCAACACTAACAGAAGTGCGAAAAGTGGTTTTTCAACACTAACACAAGTGCGAAAAGTGGTTTTTCAACACTAACACAAGTGCGAAAAGTGGTTTTTCAACACTAACACAAGTGCAAAAATGGTTTTTCAACACTATCACAGGTGCAAAAAGTGTTTTTTCCACACTAATACAAGTGCAAAAGTGGTTTCCTGCACCAACACAAGTGCGAAAAGTGGTTTTTCAACACCAACACAAGTGCGAAAAGTGGTTTTTCAACACTAGCACAAGTGCGAAAAGTGGTTTTTCAACACTATCACAAGTGCAAAAAGTGTTTTTTCCACACTATCACAAGTGCAAAAAGTGGTTTTTCAACACTAACACAAGTGCGAAAAGTGTTTTTTCCACACTAATACAAGTGCAAAAGTGGTTTCCTGCACCAACACAAGTGCGAAAAGTGGTTTTTCAACACTAACACAAGTGTGAAAAGTGGTTTTTCAACATGAACACAAGTGCGAAAAGTGGTTTTTCAACATGAACACAAGTGCGAAAAGTGGTTTTTCCACACTAATACAAGTGCAAAAGTGGTTTCCTGCACCAACACAAGTGCGAAAAGTGGTTTTTCAACACTAACACAAGTGCGAAAAGTGGTTTTTCAACACTAACACAAGGGCGAAAAGTGGTTTTTCAACACTATCACAAGTGCAAAAAGTGTTTTTTCCACACTAATACAAGTGCAAAAGTGGTTCGCTGCACCAACACAAGTGCGAAAAGTGGTTTTTCAACACTAACACAAGTGCGAAAAGTGGTTTTTCAACACTATCACAAGTGCAAAAAGTGTTTTTTCCACACTAATACAAGTGCAAAAGTGGTTCCCTGCACCAACACAAGTGCGAAAAGGGGTTTTTCAACACTAACACAAGTGCGAAATGTGGTTTTTCAATACTAACACAATGGCGAAAAGTGGTTTTTCAACACTATCACAAGTGCAAAAAGTGTTTTTCCACACTAATACAAGTGCAAAAGTGGTTCCCTGCACCAACACAAGTGCGAAAAGTGTTTTTTCAACATGAACACAAGTGCGAAAAGTGGTTTTTCAACACTAACACATGTGCAAAAAGTGGTTTTTCACAGTAATACAAGTGCAAAAGTGGTTTTTCAACACTATCACAAGTGCAAAAAGTGTTTTTTCCACACTAATACAAGTGCAAAAGTGGTTGCCTGCACCCACTATCACATCAACACTAACACAAAAGTGGTTGCCTGCACCAACACAAGTGCGAAAAGTGGTTTTTCAACACTAACACAAGTGCGAAAAGTGGTTTTTCAACACTAACACAAGTGCGAAAAGTGGTTTTTCAACACTAACACAAGTGCGAAAAGTGGTTTTTCAACACTATCACAAGTGCAAAAAGTGTTTTTTCCACACTAATACAAGTGCAAAAGTGGTTTCCTGCAACAACACAAGTGCGAAAAGTGGTTTTTCAACACTAACACAAGTGCGAAAAGTGGTTTTTCAACACTAACACAAGTGCGAAAAGTGGTTTTTCCAAACTAATACAAGTGCAAAAGTGGTTTCCTGCACCAACACAAGTGCGAAAAGTGGTTTTTCAACACTAACACAAGTGCAAAAAGTGGTTTTTCAACACTATCACAAGTGCAAAAAGTGTTTTTTCCACACTAATACAAGTGCAAAAGTGGTTTCCTGCACCAACACAAGTGCGAAAAGTGGTTTTTCAACACTAACACAAGTGCGAAAAGTGGTTTTTCAACATGAACACAAGTGCGAAAAGTGGTTTTTCAACATGAACACAAGTGCGAAAAGTGGTTTTTCCACACTAATACAAGTGCAAAAGTGGTTTCCTGCACCAACACAAGTGCGAAAAGTGGTTTTTCAACACTAACACAAGTGCGAAAAGTGGTTTTTCAACACTAACACAAGGGCGAAAAGTGGTTTTTCAACACTATCACAAGTGCAAAAAGTGTTTTTTCCACACTAATACAAGTGCAAAAGTGGTTCCCTGCACCAACACAAGTGCGAAAAGTGGTTTTTCAACACTAACACAAGTGCGAAAAGTGGTTTTTCAACACTATCACAAGTGCAAAAAGTGTTTTTTTCACACTAATACAAGTGCAAAAGTGGTTTCCTGCACCAACACAAGTGCGAAAAGTGGTTTTTCAACACTAACACAAGTGCGAAAAGTGGTTTTTCAATACTAACACAAGGGCGAAAAGTGGTTTTTCAACACTATCACAAGTGCAAAAAGTGTTTTTTCCACACTAATACAAGTGCAAAAGTGGTTCCCTGCACCAAAACAAGTGCGAAAAGTGGTTTTTCAACACTAACACAAGTGTGAAAAGTGGTTTTTCAACACTATCACAAGTGCAAAAAGTGTTTTTTCCACACTAATACAAGTGCAAAAGTGGTTTCCTGCACCAACACAAGTGCGAAAAGTGGTTTTTCAACACTAACACAAGTGCGAAAAGTGGTTTTTCAATACTAACACAAGGGCGAAAAGTTGTTTTTCAACACTATCACATGTGCAAAAAGTGTTTTTTCCACACTAATACAAGTGCAAAAGTGGTTCCCTGCACCAAAACAAGTGCGAAAAGTGGTTTTTCAACATGAACACAAGTGCGAAAAGTGGTTTTTCAACACTATCACAAGTGCAAAAAGTGTTTTTTCCACACTAATACAAGTGCAAAAGTGGTTTCCTGCACCAACACAAGTGCGAAAAGTGGTTTTTCAACACTAACACAAGTGCGAAAAGTGGTTTTTCAACACTATCACAAGTGCAAAAAGTGGTTTTTCCACACTAATACAAGTGCAAAAGTGGTTTCCTGCACCAACACAAGTGCGAAAAGTGGTTTTTCAACACTAACACAAGTGCGAAAAGTGGTTTTTCAACACTATCACAAGTGCAAAAAGTGGTTTTTCAACACTAACACAAGTGCGAAAAGTGTTTTTTCCACACTAATACAAGTGCAAAAGTGGTTTCCTGCACCAACACAAGTGCGAAAAGTGGTTTTTCAACACTAACACAAGTGCAAAAAGTGGTTTTTCAACACTATCACAAGTGCAAAAAGTGTTTTTTCCACACTAATACAAGTGCAAAAGTGGTTTCCTGCACCAACACAAGTGCGAAAAGTGGTTTTTCAACACTAACACAAGTGCGAAAAGTGGTTTTTCAACACTATCACAAGTGCAAAAAGTGTTTTTTCCACACTAATACAAGTGCAAAAGTGGTTTCCTGCACCAACACAAGTGCGAAAAGTGGTTTTTCAACACTAACACAAGTGCGAAAAGTGGTTTTTCAACACTATCACAAGTGCAAAAAGTGTTTTTTTCCACACTAATACAAGTGCAAAAGTGGTTTCCTGCACCAACACAAGTGCGAAAAGTGGTTTTTCAACACTAACACAAGTGCGAAAAGTGGTTTTTCAACACTATCACAACTGCAAAAAGTGGTTTTTCAACACTAACACAAGTGCGAAAAGTGTTTTTTCCACACTAATACAAGTGCAAAAGTGGTTTCCTGCACCAAAACAAGTGCGAAAAGTGGTTTTTCAACACTATCACAAGTGCAAAAAGTGTTTTTTCCACACTAACACAAGTGCAAAAGTGGTTTCCTGCACCAACACAAGTGCGAAATGTAGTTTTTCAACACTAACACAAGTGCGAAAAGTGGTTTTTCAACACTAACACAAGTGCGAAAAGTGCTTTTCAACACTATCACAAGTGCAAAAAGTGTTTTTTCCACACTAATACAAGTGCAAAAGTGGTTTCCTGCACCAACACAAGTGCGAAAAGTGGTTTTTCAACACTAACACAAGTGCGAAAAGTGGGTTTTTCAACACTAACAGAAGTGCGAAAAGTGGTTTTTCAACACTAACACAAGTGCGAAAAGTGGTTTTTCAACACTAACACAAGTGCGAAAAGTGGTTTTTCAACACTAACACAAGTGCAAAAATGGTTTTTCAACACTATCACAGGTGCAAAAAGTGTTTTTTCCACACTAATACAAGTGCAAAAGTGGTTTCCTGCACCAACACAAGTGCGAAAAGTGGTTTTTCAACACCAACACAAGTGCGAAAAGTGGTTTTTCAACACTAGCACAAGTGCGAAAAGTGGTTTTTCAACACTATCACAAGTGCAAAAAGTGTTTTTTCCACACTATCACAAGTGCAAAAAGTGGTTTTTCAACACTAACACAAGTGCGAAAAGTGTTTTTTCCACACTAATACAAGTGCAAAAGTGGTTTCCTGCACCAACACAAGTGCGAAAAGTGGTTTTTCAACACTATCACAAGTGCAAAAAGTGTTTTTTCCACACTAATACAAGTGCAAAAGTGGTTTCCTGCACCAACACAAGTGCGAAATGTAGTTTTTCAACACTAACACAAGTGCGAAAAGTGGTTTTTCAACACTAACACAAGTGCGAAAAGTGCTTTTCAACACTATCACAAGTGCAAAAAGTGTTTTTTCCACACTAATACAAGTACAAAAGTGGTTTCCTGCACCAACACAAGTGCGAAAAGTGGTTTTTCAACACTAACACAAGTGCGAAAAGTGGTTTTTCAACACTAACAGAAGTGCGAAAAGTGGTTTTTCAACACTAACACAAGTGCGAAAAGTGGTTTTTCAACACTAACACAAGTGCGAAAAGTGGTTTTTCCAAACTAATACAAGTGCAAAAGTGGTTTCCTGCACCAACACAAGTGCGAAAAGTGGTTTTTCAACACTAACACAAGTGCAAAAAGTGGTTTTTCAACACTATCACAAGTGCAAAAAGTGTTTTTTCCACACTAATACAAGTGCAAAAGTGGTTTCCTGCACCAACACAAGTGCGAAAAGTGGTTTTTCAACACTAACACAAGTGCGAAAAGTGGTTTTTCAACATGAACACAAGTGCGAAAAGTGGTTTTTCAACATGAACACAAGTGCGAAAAGTGGTTTTTCCACACTAATACAAGTGCAAAAGTGGTTTCCTGCACCAACACAAGTGCGAAAAGTGGTTTTTCAACACTAACACAAGTGCGAAAAGTGGTTTTTCAACACTAACACAAGGGCGAAAAGTGGTTTTTCAACACTATCACAAGTGCAAAAAGTGTTTTTTCCACACTAATACAAGTGCAAAAGTGGTTCCCTGCACCAACACAAGTGCGAAAAGTGGTTTTTCAACACTAACACAAGTGCGAAAAGTGGTTTTTCAACACTATCACAAGTGCAAAAAGTGTTTTTTTCACACTAATACAAGTGCAAAAGTGGTTTCCTGCACCAACACAAGTGCGAAAAGTGGTTTTTCAACACTAACACAAGTGCGAAAAGTGGTTTTTCAATACTAACACAAGGGCGAAAAGTGGTTTTTCAACACTATCACAAGTGCAAAAAGTGTTTTTTCCACACTAATACAAGTGCAAAAGTGGTTCCCTGCACCAAAACAAGTGCGAAAAGTGGTTTTTCAACACTAACACAAGTGTGAAAAGTGGTTTTTCAACACTATCACAAGTGCAAAAAGTGTTTTTTCCACACTAATACAAGTGCAAAAGTGGTTTCCTGCACCAACACAAGTGCGAAAAGTGGTTTTTCAACACTAACACAAGTGCGAAAAGTGGTTTTTCAATACTAACACAAGGGCGAAAAGTTGTTTTTCAACACTATCACATGTGCAAAAAGTGTTTTTTCCACACTAATACAAGTGCAAAAGTGGTTCCCTGCACCAAAACAAGTGCGAAAAGTGGTTTTTCAACATGAACACAAGTGCGAAAAGTGGTTTTTCAACACTATCACAAGTGCAAAAAGTGTTTTTTCCACACTAATACAAGTGCAAAAGTGGTTTCCTGCACCAACACAAGTGCGAAAAGTGGTTTTTCAACACTAACACAAGTGCGAAAAGTGGTTTTTCAACACTATCACAAGTGCAAAAAGTGGTTTTTCCACACTAATACAAGTGCAAAAGTGGTTTCCTGCACCAACACAAGTGCGAAAAGTGGTTTTTCAACACTAACACAAGTGCGAAAAGTGGTTTTTCAACACTATCACAAGTGCAAAAAGTGGTTTTTCAACACTAACACAAGTGCGAAAAGTGTTTTTTCCACACTAATACAAGTGCAAAAGTGGTTTCCTGCACCAACACAAGTGCGAAAAGTGGTTTTTCAACACTAACACAAGTGCAAAAAGTGGTTTTTCAACACTATCACAAGTGCAAAAAGTGTTTTTTCCACACTAATACAAGTGCAAAAGTGGTTTCCTGCACCAACACAAGTGCGAAAAGTGGTTTTTCAACACTAACACAAGTGCGAAAAGTGGTTTTTCAACACTATCACAAGTGCAAAAAGTGTTTTTTCCACACTAATACAAGTGCAAAAGTGGTTTCCTGCACCAACACAAGTGCGAAAAGTGGTTTTTCAACACTAACACAAGTGCGAAAAGTGGTTTTTCAACACTATCACAAGTGCAAAAAGTGTTTTTTTCCACACTAATACAAGTGCAAAAGTGGTTTCCTGCACCAACACAAGTGCGAAAAGTGGTTTTTCAACACTAACACAAGTGCGAAAAGTGGTTTTTCAACACTATCACAACTGCAAAAAGTGGTTTTTCAACACTAACACAAGTGCGAAAAGTGTTTTTTCCACACTAATACAAGTGCAAAAGTGGTTTCCTGCACCAACACAAGTGCGAAAAGTGGTTTTTCAACACTATCACAAGTGCAAAAAGTGTTTTTTCCACACTAACACAAGTGCAAAAGTGGTTTCCTTCACCAACACAAGTGCGAAATGTAGTTTTTCAACACTAACACAAGTGCGAAAAGTGGTTTTTCAACACTAACACAAGTGCGAAAAGTGCTTTTCAACACTATCACAAGTGCAAAAAGTGTTTTTTCCACACTAATACAAGTGCAAAAGTGGTTTCCTGCACCAACACAAGTGCGAAAAGTGGTTTTTCAACACTAACACAAGTGCGAAAAGTGGGTTTTTCAACACTAACAGAAGTGCGAAAAGTGGTTTTTCAACACTAACACAAGTGCGAAAAGTGGTTTTTCAACACTAACACAAGTGCGAAAAGTGGTTTTTCAACACTAACACAAGTGCAAAAATGGTTTTTCAACACTATCACAGGTGCAAAAAGTGTTTTTTCCACACTAATACAAGTGCAAAAGTGGTTTCCTGCACCAACACAAGTGCGAAAAGTGGTTTTTCAACACCAACACAAGTGCGAAAAGTGGTTTTTCAACACTAGCACAAGTGCGAAAAGTGGTTTTTCAACACTATCACAAGTGCAAAAAGTGTTTTTTCCACACTATCACAAGTGCAAAAAGTGGTTTTTCAACACTAACACAAGTGCGAAAAGTGTTTTTTCCACACTAATACAAGTGCAAAAGTGGTTTCCTGCACCAACACAAGTGCGAAAAGTGGTTTTTCAACACTAACACAAGTGTGAAAAGTGGTTTTTCAACATGAACACAAGTGCGAAAAGTGGTTTTTCAACATGAACACAAGTGCGAAAAGTGGTTTTTCCACACTAATACAAGTGCAAAAGTGGTTTCCTGCACCAACACAAGTGCGAAAAGTGGTTTTTCAACACTAACACAAGTGCGAAAAGTGGTTTTTCAACACTAACACAAGGGCGAAAAGTGGTTTTTCAACACTATCACAAGTGCAAAAAGTGTTTTTTCCACACTAATACAAGTGCAAAAGTGGTTCGCTGCACCAACACAAGTGCGAAAAGTGGTTTTTCAACACTAACACAAGTGCGAAAAGTGGTTTTTCAACACTATCACAAGTGCAAAAAGTGTTTTTTCCACACTAATACAAGTGCAAAAGTGGTTCCCTGCACCAACACAAGTGCGAAAAGGGGTTTTTCAACACTAACACAAGTGCGAAATGTGGTTTTTCAATACTAACACAATGGCGAAAAGTGGTTTTTCAACACTATCACAAGTGCAAAAAGTGTTTTTTCCACACTAATACAAGTGCAAAAGTGGTTCCCTGCACCAAAACAAGTGCGAAAAGTGGTTTTTCAACACTAACACAAGTGTGAAAAGTGGTTTTTCAACACTATCACAAGTGCAAAAAGTGTTTTTTCCACACTAATACAAGTGCAAAAGTGGTTTCCTGCACCAACACAAGTGCGAAAAGTGGTTTTTCAACACTAACACAAGTGCGAAAAGTGGTTTTTCAATACTAACACAAGGGCGAAAAGTGGTTTTTCAACACTATCACATGTGCAAAAAGTGTTTTTTCCACACTAATACAAGTGCAAAAGTGGTTCCCTGCACCAAAACAAGTGCGAAAAGTGTTTTTTCAACATGAACACAAGTGCGAAAAGTGGTTTTTCAACACTATCACAAGTGCAAAAAGTGTTTTTTCCACACTAATACAAGTGCAAAAGTGGTTTCCTGCACCAACACAAGTGCGAAAAGTGGTTTTTCAACACTAACACAAGTGCGAAAAGTGGTTTTTCAACACTATCACAAGTGCAAAAAGTGGTTTTTCCACACTAATACAAGTGCAAAAGTGGTTTCCTGCACCAACACAAGTGCGAAAAGTGGTTTTTCAAAACTAACACAAGTGCGAAAAGTGGGTTTTTCAACACTAACAGAAGTGCGAAAAGTGGTTTTTCAACACTAACACAAGTGCGAAAAGTGGTTTTTCAACACTAACACAAGTGCGAAAAGTGGTTTTTCAACACTAACACAAGTGCAAAAATGGTTTTTCAACACTATCACAGGTGCAAAAAGTGTTTTTTCCACACTAATACAAGTGCAAAAGTGGTTTCCTGCACCAACACAAGTGCGAAAAGTGGTTTTTCAACACCAACACAAGTGCGAAAAGTGGTTTTTCAACACTAGCACAAGTGCGAAAAGTGGTTTTTCAACACTATCACAAGTGCAAAAAGTGTTTTTTCCACACTATCACAAGTGCAAAAAGTGGTTTTTCAACACTAACACAAGTGCGAAAAGTGTTTTTTCCACACTAATACAAGTGCAAAAGTGGTTTCCTGCACCAACACAAGTGCGAAAAGTGGTTTTTCAACACTAACACAAGTGTGAAAAGTGGTTTTTCAACATGAACACAAGTGCGAAAAGTGGTTTTTCAACATGAACACAAGTGCGAAAAGTGGTTTTTCCACACTAATACAAGTGCAAAAGTGGTTTCCTGCACCAACACAAGTGCGAAAAGTGGTTTTTCAACACTAACACAAGTGCGAAAAGTGGTTTTTCAACACTAACACAAGGGCGAAAAGTGGTTTTTCAACACTATCACAAGTGCAAAAAGTGTTTTTTCCACACTAATACAAGTGCAAAAGTGGTTCGCTGCACCAACACAAGTGCGAAAAGTGGTTTTTCAACACTAACACAAGTGCGAAAAGTGGTTTTTCAACACTATCACAAGTGCAAAAAGTGTTTTTTCCACACTAATACAAGTGCAAAAGTGGTTCCCTGCACCAACACAAGTGCGAAAAGGGGTTTTTCAACACTAACACAAGTGCGAAATGTGGTTTTTCAATACTAACACAATGGCGAAAAGTGGTTTTTCAACACTATCACAAGTGCAAAAAGTGTTTTTCCACACTAATACAAGTGCAAAAGTGGTTCCCTGCACCAACACAAGTGCGAAAAGTGTTTTTTCAACATGAACACAAGTGCGAAAAGTGGTTTTTCAACACTAACACATGTGCGAAAAGTGGTTTTTCACACTAATACAAGTGCAAAAGTGGTTTTTCAACACTATCACAAGTGCAAAAAGTGTTTTTTCCACACTAATACAAGTGCAAAAGTGGTTGCCTGCACCCACTATCACATCAACACTAACACAAAAGTGGTTGCCTGCACCAACACAAGTGCGAAAAGTGGTTTTTCAACACTAACACAAGTGCGAAAAGTGGTTTTTCAACACTAACACAAGTGCGAAAAGTGGTTTTTCAACACTAACACAAGTGCGAAAAGTGGTTTTTCAACACTATCACAAGTGCAAAAAGTGTTTTTTCCACACTAATACAAGTGCAAAAGTGGTTTCCTGCAACAACACAAGTGCGAAAAGTGGTTTTTCAACACTAACACAAGTGCGAAAAGTGGTTTTTCAACACTAACACAAGTGCGAAAAGTGGTTTTTCCAAACTAATACAAGTGCAAAAGTGGTTTCCTGCACCAACACAAGTGCGAAAAGTGGTTTTTCAACACTAACACAAGTGCAAAAAGTGGTTTTTCAACACTATCACAAGTGCAAAAAGTGTTTTTTCCACACTAATACAAGTGCAAAAGTGGTTTCCTGCACCAACACAAGTGCGAAAAGTGGTTTTTCAACACTAACACAAGTGCGAAAAGTGGTTTTTCAACATGAACACAAGTGCGAAAAGTGGTTTTTCAACATGAACACAAGTGCGAAAAGTGGTTTTTCCACACTAATACAAGTGCAAAAGTGGTTTCCTGCACCAACACAAGTGCGAAAAGTGGTTTTTCAACACTAACACAAGTGCGAAAAGTGGTTTTTCAACACTAACACAAGGGCGAAAAGTGGTTTTTCAACACTATCACAAGTGCAAAAAGTGTTTTTTCCACACTAATACAAGTGCAAAAGTGGTTCCCTGCACCAACACAAGTGCGAAAAGTGGTTTTTCAACACTAACACAAGTGCGAAAAGTGGTTTTTCAACACTATCACAAGTGCAAAAAGTGTTTTTTTCACACTAATACAAGTGCAAAAGTGGTTTCCTGCACCAACACAAGTGCGAAAAGTGGTTTTTCAACACTAACACAAGTGCGAAAAGTGGTTTTTCAATACTAACACAAGGGCGAAAAGTGGTTTTTCAACACTATCACAAGTGCAAAAAGTGTTTTTTCCACACTAATACAAGTGCAAAAGTGGTTCCCTGCACCAAAACAAGTGCGAAAAGTGGTTTTTCAACACTAACACAAGTGTGAAAAGTGGTTTTTCAACACTATCACAAGTGCAAAAAGTGTTTTTTCCACACTAATACAAGTGCAAAAGTGGTTTCCTGCACCAACACAAGTGCGAAAAGTGGTTTTTCAACACTAACACAAGTGCGAAAAGTGGTTTTTCAATACTAACACAAGGGCGAAAAGTTGTTTTTCAACACTATCACATGTGCAAAAAGTGTTTTTTCCACACTAATACAAGTGCAAAAGTGGTTCCCTGCACCAAAACAAGTGCGAAAAGTGGTTTTTCAACATGAACACAAGTGCGAAAAGTGGTTTTTCAACACTATCACAAGTGCAAAAAGTGTTTTTTCCACACTAATACAAGTGCAAAAGTGGTTTCCTGCACCAACACAAGTGCGAAAAGTGGTTTTTCAACACTAACACAAGTGCGAAAAGTGGTTTTTCAACACTATCACAAGTGCAAAAAGTGGTTTTTCCACACTAATACAAGTGCAAAAGTGGTTTCCTGCACCAACACAAGTGCGAAAAGTGGTTTTTCAACACTAACACAAGTGCGAAAAGTGGTTTTTCAACACTATCACAAGTGCAAAAAGTGGTTTTTCAACACTAACACAAGTGCGAAAAGTGTTTTTTCCACACTAATACAAGTGCAAAAGTGGTTTCCTGCACCAACACAAGTGCGAAAAGTGGTTTTTCAACACTAACACAAGTGCAAAAAGTGGTTTTTCAACACTATCACAAGTGCAAAAAGTGTTTTTTCCACACTAATACAAGTGCAAAAGTGGTTTCCTGCACCAACACAAGTGCGAAAAGTGGTTTTTCAACACTAACACAAGTGCGAAAAGTGGTTTTTCAACACTATCACAAGTGCAAAAAGTGTTTTTTCCACAAGTGCACTGTGGTTTTTACCACAAGTTTTTACCACTGTGGTTTTTACCACAAGTGCAAAAGTGGTTTCCTGCACCAACACAAGTGCGAAAAGTGGTTTTTCAACACTAACACAAGTGCGAAAAGTGGTTTTTCAACACTATCACAAGTGCAAAAAGTGTTTTTTCCACACTAATACAAGTGCAAAAGTGGTTTCCTGCACCAACACAAGTGCGAAAAGTGGTTTTTCAACACTAACACAAGTGCGAAAAGTGGTTTTTCAACACTATCACAACTGCAAAAAGTGGTTTTTCAACACTAACACAAGTGCGAAAAGTGTTTTTTCCACACTAATACAAGTGCAAAAGTGGTTTCCTGCACCAACACAAGTGCGAAAAGTGGTTTTTCAACACTATCACAAGTGCAAAAAGTGTTTTTTCCACACTAACACAAGTGCAAAAGTGGTTTCCTGCACCAACACAAGTGCGAAATGTAGTTTTTCAACACTAACACAAGTGCGAAAAGTGGTTTTTCAACACTAACACAAGTGCGAAAAGTGCTTTTCAACACTATCACAAGTGCAAAAAGTGTTTTTTCCACACTAATACAAGTGCAAAAGTGGTTTCCTGCACCAACACAAGTGCGAAAAGTGGTTTTTCAACACTAACACAAGTGCGAAAAGTGGGTTTTTCAACACTAACAGAAGTGCGAAAAGTGGTTTTTCAACACTAACACAAGTGCGAAAAGTGGTTTTTCAACACTAACACAAGTGCGAAAAGTGGTTTTTCAACACTAACACAAGTGCAAAAATGGTTTTTCAACACTATCACAGGTGCAAAAAGTGTTTTTTCCACACTAATACAAGTGCAAAAGTGGTTTCCTGCACCAACACAAGTGCGAAAAGTGGTTTTTCAACACCAACACAAGTGCGAAAAGTGGTTTTTCAACACTAGCACAAGTGCGAAAAGTGGTTTTTCAACACTATCACAAGTGCAAAAAGTGTTTTTTCCACACTATCACAAGTGCAAAAAGTGGTTTTTCAACACTAACACAAGTGCGAAAAGTGTTTTTTCCACACTAATACAAGTGCAAAAGTGGTTTCCTGCACCAACACAAGTGCGAAAAGTGGTTTTTCAACACTATCACAAGTGCAAAAAGTGTTTTTTCCACACTAATACAAGTGCAAAAGTGGTTTCCTGCACCAACACAAGTGCGAAATGTAGTTTTTCAACACTAACACAAGTGCGAAAAGTGGTTTTTCAACACTAACACAAGTGCGAAAAGTGCTTTTCAACACTATCACAAGTGCAAAAAGTGTTTTTTCCACACTAATACAAGTACAAAAGTGGTTTCCTGCACCAACACAAGTGCGAAAAGTGGTTTTTCAACACTAACACAAGTGCGAAAAGTGGTTTTTCTACACTAACAGAAGTGCGAAAAGTGGTTTTTCAACACTAACACAAGTGCGAAAAGTGGTTTTTCAACACTAACACAAGTGCGAAAAGTGGTTTTTCCAAACTAATACAAGTGCAAAAGTGGTTTCCTGCACCAACACAAGTGCGAAAAGTGGTTTTTCAACACTAACACAAGTGCAAAAAGTGGTTTTTCAACACTATCACAAGTGCAAAAAGTGTTTTTTCCACACTAATACAAGTGCAAAAGTGGTTTCCTGCACCAACACAAGTGCGAAAAGTGGTTTTTCAACACTAACACAAGTGCGAAAAGTGGTTTTTCAACATGAACACAAGTGCGAAAAGTGGTTTTTCAACATGAACACAAGTGCGAAAAGTGGTTTTTCCACACTAATACAAGTGCAAAAGTGGTTTCCTGCACCAACACAAGTGCGAAAAGTGGTTTTTCAACACTAACACAAGTGCGAAAAGTGGTTTTTCAACACTAACACAAGGGCGAAAAGTGGTTTTTCAACACTATCACAAGTGCAAAAAGTGTTTTTTCCACACTAATACAAGTGCAAAAGTGGTTCCCTGCACCAACACAAGTGCGAAAAGTGGTTTTTCAACACTAACACAAGTGCGAAAAGTGGTTTTTCAACACTATCACAAGTGCAAAAAGTGTTTTTTTCACACTAATACAAGTGCAAAAGTGGTTTCCTGCACCAACACAAGTGCGAAAAGTGGTTTTTCAACACTAACACAAGTGCGAAAAGTGGTTTTTCAATACTAACACAAGGGCGAAAAGTGGTTTTTCAACACTATCACAAGTGCAAAAAGTGTTTTTTCCACACTAATACAAGTGCAAAAGTGGTTCCCTGCACCAAAACAAGTGCGAAAAGTGGTTTTTCAACACTAACACAAGTGTGAAAAGTGGTTTTTCAACACTATCACAAGTGCAAAAAGTGTTTTTTCCACACTAATACAAGTGCAAAAGTGGTTTCCTGCACCAACACAAGTGCGAAAAGTGGTTTTTCAACACTAACACAAGTGCGAAAAGTGGTTTTTCAATACTAACACAAGGGCGAAAAGTTGTTTTTCAACACTATCACATGTGCAAAAAGTGTTTTTTCCACACTAATACAAGTGCAAAAGTGGTTCCCTGCACCAAAACAAGTGCGAAAAGTGGTTTTTCAACATGAACACAAGTGCGAAAAGTGGTTTTTCAACACTATCACAAGTGCAAAAAGTGTTTTTTCCACACTAATACAAGTGCAAAAGTGGTTTCCTGCACCAACACAAGTGCGAAAAGTGGTTTTTCAACACTAACACAAGTGCGAAAAGTGGTTTTTCAACACTATCACAAGTGCAAAAAGTGGTTTTTCCACACTAATACAAGTGCAAAAGTGGTTTCCTGCACCAACACAAGTGCGAAAAGTGGTTTTTCAACACTAACACAAGTGCGAAAAGTGGTTTTTCAACACTATCACAAGTGCAAAAAGTGGTTTTTCAACACTAACACAAGTGCGAAAAGTGTTTTTTCCACACTAATACAAGTGCAAAAGTGGTTTCCTGCACCAACACAAGTGCGAAAAGTGGTTTTTCAACACTAACACAAGTGCAAAAAGTGGTTTTTCAACACTATCACAAGTGCAAAAAGTGTTTTTTCCACACTAATACAAGTGCAAAAGTGGTTTCCTGCACCAACACAAGTGCGAAAAGTGGTTTTTCAACACTAACACAAGTGCGAAAAGTGGTTTTTCAACACTATCACAAGTGCAAAAAGTGTTTTTTCCACACTAATACAAGTGCAAAAGTGGTTTCCTGCACCAACACAAGTGCGAAAAGTGGTTTTTCAACACTAACACAAGTGCGAAAAGTGGTTTTTCAACATGAACACAAGTGCGAAAAGTGGTTTTTCAACACTAACACAAGTGCGAAAAGTGGTTTTTCAACACTATCACAAGTGCAAAAAGTGTTTTTTCCACACTAATACAAGTGCAAAAGTGGTTTCCTGCACCAACACAAGTGCGAAAAGTGGTTTTTCAACACTAACACAAGTGCGAAAAGTGGTTTTTCAACACTATCACAACTGCAAAAAGTGGTTTTTCAACACTAACACAAGTGCGAAAAGTGTTTTTTCCACACTAATACAAGTGCAAAAGTGGTTTCCTGCACCAACACAAGTGCGAAAAGTGGTTTTTCAACACTATCACAAGTGCAAAAAGTGTTTTTTCCACACTAACACAAGTGCAAAAGTGGTTTCCTGCACCAACACAAGTGCGAAATGTAGTTTTTCAACACTAACACAAGTGCGAAAAGTGGTTTTTCAACACTAACACAAGTGCGAAAAGTGCTTTTCAACACTATCACAAGTGCAAAAAGTGTTTTTTCCACACTAATACAAGTGCAAAAGTGGTTTCCTGCACCAACACAAGTGCGAAAAGTGGTTTTTCAACACTAACACAAGTGCGAAAAGTGGGTTTTTCAACACTAACAGAAGTGCGAAAAGTGGTTTTTCAACACTAACACAAGTGCGAAAAGTGGTTTTTCAACACTAACACAAGTGCGAAAAGTGGTTTTTCAACACTAACACAAGTGCAAAAATGGTTTTTCAACACTATCACAGGTGCAAAAAGTGTTTTTTCCACACTAATACAAGTGCAAAAGTGGTTTCCTGCACCAACACAAGTGCGAAAAGTGGTTTTTCAACACCAACACAAGTGCGAAAAGTGGTTTTTCAACACTAGCACAAGTGCGAAAAGTGGTTTTTCAACACTATCACAAGTGCAAAAAGTGTTTTTTCCACACTATCACAAGTGCAAAAAGTGGTTTTTCAACACTAACACAAGTGCGAAGTGTTTTTTCCACACTAATACAAGTGCAAAAGTGGTTTCCTGCACCAACACAAGTGCGAAAAGTGGTTTTTCAACACTATCACAAGTGCAAAAAGTGTTTTTTCCACACTAATACAAGTGCAAAAGTGGTTTCCTGCACCAACACAAGTGCGAAATGTAGTTTTTCAACACTAACACAAGTGCGAAAAGTGGTTTTTCAACACTAACACAAGTGCGAAAAGTGCTTTTCAACACTATCACAAGTGCAAAAAGTGTTTTTTCCACACTAATACAAGTACAAAAGTGGTTTCCTGCACCAACACAAGTGCGAAAAGTGGTTTTTCAACATTAACACAAGTGCGAAAAGTGGTTTTTCAACACTAACAGAAGTGCGAAAAGTGGTTTTTCAACACTAACACAAGTGCGAAAAGTGGTTTTTCAACACTAACACAAGTGCGAAAAGTGGTTTTTCCAAACTAATACAAGTGCAAAAGTGGTTTCCTGCACCAACACAAGTGCGAAAAGTGGTTTTTCAACACTAACACAAGTGCAAAAAGTGGTTTTTCAACACTATCACAAGTGCAAAAAGTGTTTTTTCCACACTAATACAAGTGCAAAAGTGGTTTCCTGCACCAACACAAGTGCGAAAAGTGGTTTTTCAACACTAACACAAGTGCGAAAAGTGGTTTTTCAACATGAACACAAGTGCGAAAAGTGGTTTTTCAACATGAACACAAGTGCGAAAAGTGGTTTTTCCACACTAATACAAGTGCAAAAGTGGTTTCCTGCACCAACACAAGTGCGAAAAGTGGTTTTTCAACACTAACACAAGTGCGAAAAGTGGTTTTTCAACACTAACACAAGGGCGAAAAGTGGTTTTTCAACACTATCACAAGTGCAAAAAGTGTTTTTTCCACACTAATACAAGTGCAAAAGTGGTTCCCTGCACCAACACAAGTGCGAAAAGTGGTTTTTCAACACTAACACAAGTGCGAAAAGTGGTTTTTCAACACTATCACAAGTGCAAAAAGTGTTTTTTTCACACTAAAACAAGTGCAAAAGTGGTTTCCTGCACCAACACAAGTGCGAAAAGTGGTTTTTCAACACTAACACAAGTGCGAAAAGTGGTTTTTCAATACTAACACAAGGGCGAAAAGTGGTTTTTCAACACTATCACAAGTGCAAAAAGTGTTTTTTCCACACTAATACAAGTGCAAAAGTGGTTCCCTGCACCAAAACAAGTGCGAAAAGTGGTTTTTCAACACTAACACAAGTGTGAAAAGTGGTTTTTCAACACTATCACAAGTGCAAAAAGTGTTTTTTCCACACTAATACAAGTGCAAAAGTGGTTTCCTGCACCAACACAAGTGCGAAAAGTGGTTTTTCAACACTAACACAAGTGCGAAAAGTGGTTTTTCAATACTAACACAAGGGCGAAAAGTTGTTTTTCAACACTATCACATGTGCAAAAAGTGTTTTTTCCACACTAATACAAGTGCAAAAGTGGTTCCCTGCACCAAAACAAGTGCGAAAAGTGGTTTTTCAACATGAACACAAGTGCGAAAAGTGGTTTTTCAACACTATCACAAGTGCAAAAAGTGTTTTTTCCACACTAATACAAGTGCAAAAGTGGTTTCCTGCACCAACACAAGTGCGAAAAGTGGTTTTTCAACACTAACACAAGTGCGAAAAGTGGTTTTTCAACACTATCACAAGTGCAAAAAGTGGTTTTTCCACACTAATACAAGTGCAAAAGTGGTTTCCTGCACCAACACAAGTGCGAAAAGTGGTTTTTCAACACTAACACAAGTGCGAAAAGTGGTTTTTCAACACTATCACAAGTGCAAAAAGTGGTTTTTCAACACTAACACAAGTGCGAAAAGTGTTTTTTCCACACTAATACAAGTGCAAAAGTGGTTTCCTGCACCAACACAAGTGCGAAAAGTGGTTTTTCAACACTAACACAAGTGCAAAAAGTGGTTTTTCAACACTATCACAAGTGCAAAAAGTGTTTTTTCCACACTAATACAAGTGCAAAAGTGGTTTCCTGCACCAACACAAGTGCGAAAAGTGGTTTTTCAACACTAACACAAGTGCGAAAAGTGGTTTTTCAACACTATCACAAGTGCAAAAAGTGTTTTTTCCACACTAATACAAGTGCAAAAGTGGTTTCTTGCACCAACACAAGTGCGAAAAGTGGTTTTTCAACACTAACACAAGTGCGAAAAGTGGTTTTTCAACACTATCACAAGTGCAAAAAGTGTTTTTTCCACACTAATACAAGTGCAAAAGTGGTTTCCTGCACCAACACAAGTGCGAAAAGTGGTTTTTCAACACTAACACAAGTGCGAAAAGTGGTTTTTCAACACTATCACAACTGCAAAAAGTGGTTTTTCAACACTAACACAAGTGCGAAAAGTGTTTTTTCCACACTAATACAAGTGCAAAAGTGGTTTCCTGCACCAACACAAGTGCGAAAAGTGGTTTTTCAACACTATCACAAGTGCAAAAAGTGTTTTTTCCACACTAACACAAGTGCAAAAGTGGTTTCCTTCACCAACACAAGTGCGAAATGTAGTTTTTCAACACTAACACAAGTGCGAAAAGTGGTTTTTCAACACTAACACAAGTGCGAAAAGTGCTTTTCAACACTATCACAAGTGCAAAAAGTGTTTTTTCCACACTAATACAAGTGCAAAAGTGGTTTCCTGCACCAACACAAGTGCGAAAAGTGGTTTTTCAACACTAACACAAGTGCGAAAAGTGGGTTTTTCAACACTAACAGAAGTGCGAAAAGTGGTTTTTCAACACTAACACAAGTGCGAAAAGTGGTTTTTCAACACTAACACAAGTGCGAAAAGTGGTTTTTCAACACTAACACAAGTGCAAAAATGGTTTTTCAACACTATCACAGGTGCAAAAAGTGTTTTTTCCACACTAATACAAGTGCAAAAGTGGTTTCCTGCACCAACACAAGTGCGAAAAGTGGTTTTTCAACACCAACACAAGTGCGAAAAGTGGTTTTTCAACACTAGCACAAGTGCGAAAAGTGGTTTTTCAACACTATCACAAGTGCAAAAAGTGTTTTTTCCACACTATCACAAGTGCAAAAAGTGGTTTTTCAACACTAACACAAGTGCGAAAAGTGTTTTTTCCACACTAATACAAGTGCAAAAGTGGTTTCCTGCACCAACACAAGTGCGAAAAGTGGTTTTTCAACACTAACACAAGTGCGAAAAGTGGTTTTTCAATACTAACACAAGGGCGAAAAGTGGTTTTTCAACACTATCACAAGTGCAAAAAGTGTTTTTTCCACACTAATACAAGTGCAAAAGTGGTTCCCTGCACCAAAACAAGTGCGAAAAGTGGTTTTTCAACACTAACACAAGTGTGAAAAGTGTTTTTCAACACTATCACAAGTGCAAAAAGTGTTTTTTCCACACTAATACAAGTGCAAAAGTGGTTTCCTGCACCAACACAAGTGCGAAAAGTGGTTTTTCAACACTAACACAAGTGCGAAAAGTGGTTTTTCAATACTAACACAAGGGCGAAAAGTTGTTTTTCAACACTATCACATGTGCAAAAAGTGTTTTTTCCACACTAATACAAGTGCAAAAGTGGTTCCCTGCACCAAAACAAGTGCGAAAAGTGGTTTTTCAACATGAACACAAGTGCGAAAAGTGGTTTTTCAACACTATCACAAGTGCAAAAAGTGTTTTTTCCACACTAATACAAGTGCAAAAGTGGTTTCCTGCACCAACACAAGTGCGAAAAGTGGTTTTTCAACACTAACACAAGTGCGAAAAGTGGTTTTTCAACACTATCACAAGTGCAAAAAGTGGTTTTTCCACACTAATACAAGTGCAAAAGTGGTTTCCTGCACCAACACAAGTGCGAAAAGTGGTTTTTCAACACTAACACAAGTGCGAAAAGTGGTTTTTCAACACTATCACAAGTGCAAAAAGTGGTTTTTCAACACTAACACAAGTGCGAAAAGTGTTTTTTCCACACTAATACAAGTGCAAAAGTGGTTTCCTGCACCAACACAAGTGCGAAAAGTGGTTTTTCAACACTAACACAAGTGCAAAAAGTGGTTTTTCAACACTATCACAAGTGCAAAAAGTGTTTTTTCCACACTAATACAAGTGCAAAAGTGGTTTCCTGCACCAACACAAGTGCGAAAAGTGGTTTTTCAACACTAACACAAGTGCGAAAAGTGGTTTTTCAACACTATCACAAGTGCAAAAAGTGTTTTTTCCACAAGTGCACTGTGGTTTTTACCACAAGTTTTTACCACTGTGGTTTTTACCACAAGTGCAAAAGTGGTTTCCTGCACCAACACAAGTGCGAAAAGTGGTTTTTCAACACTAACACAAGTGCGAAAAGTGGTTTTTCAACACTATCACAAGTGCAAAAAGTGTTTTTTCCACACTAATACAAGTGCAAAAGTGGTTTCCTGCACCAACACAAGTGCGAAAAGTGGTTTTTCAACACTAACACAAGTGCGAAAAGTGGTTTTTCAACACTATCACAACTGCAAAAAGTGGTTTTTCAACACTAACACAAGTGCGAAAAGTGTTTTTTCCACACTAATACAAGTGCAAAAGTGGTTTCCTGCACCAACACAAGTGCGAAAAGTGGTTTTTCAACACTATCACAAGTGCAAAAAGTGTTTTTTCCACACTAACACAAGTGCAAAAGTGGTTTCCTGCACCAACACAAGTGCGAAATGTAGTTTTTCAACACTAACACAAGTGCGAAAAGTGGTTTTTCAACACTAACACAAGTGCGAAAAGTGCTTTTCAACACTATCACAAGTGCAAAAAGTGTTTTTTCCACACTAATACAAGTGCAAAAGTGGTTTCCTGCACCAACACAAGTGCGAAAAGTGGTTTTTCAACACTAACACAAGTGCGAAAAGTGGGTTTTTCAACACTAACAGAAGTGCGAAAAGTGGTTTTTCAACACTAACACAAGTGCGAAAAGTGGTTTTTCAACACTAACACAAGTGCGAAAAGTGGTTTTTCAACACTAACACAAGTGCAAAAATGGTTTTTCAACACTATCACAGGTGCAAAAAGTGTTTTTTCCACACTAATACAAGTGCAAAAGTGGTTTCCTGCACCAACACAAGTGCGAAAAGTGGTTTTTCAACACCAACACAAGTGCGAAAAGTGGTTTTTCAACACTAGCACAAGTGCGAAAAGTGGTTTTTCAACACTATCACAAGTGCAAAAAGTGTTTTTTCCACACTATCACAAGTGCAAAAAGTGGTTTTTCAACACTAACACAAGTGCGAAAAGTGTTTTTTCCACACTAATACAAGTGCAAAAGTGGTTTCCTGCACCAACACAAGTGCGAAAAGTGGTTTTTCAACACTAACACAAGTGCGAAAAGTGGTTTTTCAATACTAACACAAGGGCGAAAAGTGGTTTTTCAACACTATCACAAGTGCAAAAAGTGTTTTTTCCACACTAATACAAGTGCAAAAGTGGTTCCCTGCACCAAAACAAGTGCGAAAAGTGGTTTTTCAACACTAACACAAGTGTGAAAAGTGGTTTTTCAACACTATCACAAGTGCAAAAAGTGTTTTTTCCACACTAATACAAGTGCAAAAGTGGTTTCCTGCACCAACACAAGTGCGAAAAGTGGTTTTTCAACACTAACACAAGTGCGAAAAGTGGTTTTTCAATACTAACACAAGGGCGAAAAGTTGTTTTTCAACACTATCACATGTGCAAAAAGTGTTTTTTCCACACTAATACAAGTGCAAAAGTGGTTCCCTGCACCAAAACAAGTGCGAAAAGTGGTTTTTCAACATGAACACAAGTGCGAAAAGTGGTTTTTCAACACTATCACAAGTGCAAAAAGTGTTTTTTCCACACTAATACAAGTGCAAAAGTGGTTTCCTGCACCAACACAAGTGCGAAAAGTGGTTTTTCAACACTAACACAAGTGCGAAAAGTGGTTTTTCAACACTATCACAAGTGCAAAAAGTGGTTTTTCCACACTAATACAAGTGCAAAAGTGGTTTCCTGCACCAACACAAGTGCGAAAAGTGGTTTTTCAACACTAACACAAGTGCGAAAAGTGGTTTTTCAACACTATCACAAGTGCAAAAAGTGGTTTTTCAACACTAACACAAGTGCGAAAAGTGTTTTTTCCACACTAATACAAGTGCAAAAGTGGTTTCCTGCACCAACACAAGTGCGAAAAGTGGTTTTTCAACACTAACACAAGTGCAAAAAGTGGTTTTTCAACACTATCACAAGTGCAAAAAGTGTTTTTTCCACACTAATACAAGTGCAAAAGTGGTTTCCTGCACCAACACAAGTGCGAAAAGTGGTTTTTCAACACTAACACAAGTGCGAAAAGTGGTTTTTCAACACTATCACAAGTGCAAAAAGTGTTTTTTCCACAAGTGCACTGTGGTTTTTACCACAAGTTTTTACCACTGTGGTTTTTACCACAAGTGCAAAAGTGGTTTCCTGCACCAACACAAGTGCGAAAAGTGGTTTTTCAACACTAACACAAGTGCGAAAAGTGGTTTTTCAACACTATCACAAGTGCAAAAAGTGTTTTTTCCACACTAATACAAGTGCAAAAGTGGTTTCCTGCACCAACACAAGTGCGAAAAGTGGTTTTTCAACACTAACACAAGTGCGAAAAGTGGTTTTTCAACACTATCACAACTGCAAAAAGTGGTTTTTCAACACTAACACAAGTGCGAAAAGTGTTTTTTCCACACTAATACAAGTGCAAAAGTGGTTTCCTGCACCAACACAAGTGCGAAAAGTGGTTTTTCAACACTATCACAAGTGCAAAAAGTGTTTTTTCCACACTAACACAAGTGCAAAAGTGGTTTCCTGCACCAACACAAGTGCGAAATGTAGTTTTTCAACACTAACACAAGTGCGAAAAGTGGTTTTTCAACACTAACACAAGTGCGAAAAGTGCTTTTCAACACTATCACAAGTGCAAAAAGTGTTTTTTCCACACTAATACAAGTGCAAAAGTGGTTTCCTGCACCAACACAAGTGCGAAAAGTGGTTTTTCAACACTAACACAAGTGCGAAAAGTGGGTTTTTCAACACTAACAGAAGTGCGAAAAGTGGTTTTTCAACACTAACACAAGTGCGAAAAGTGGTTTTTCAACACTAACACAAGTGCGAAAAGTGGTTTTTCAACACTAACACAAGTGCAAAAATGGTTTTTCAACACTATCACAGGTGCAAAAAGTGTTTTTTCCACACTAATACAAGTGCAAAAGTGGTTTCCTGCACCAACACAAGTGCGAAAAGTGGTTTTTCAACACCAACACAAGTGCGAAAAGTGGTTTTTCAACACTAGCACAAGTGCGAAAAGTGGTTTTTCAACACTATCACAAGTGCAAAAAGTGTTTTTTCCACACTATCACAAGTGCAAAAAGTGGTTTTTCAACACTAACACAAGTGCGAAAAGTGTTTTTTCCACACTAATACAAGTGCAAAAGTGGTTTCCTGCACCAACACAAGTGCGAAAAGTGGTTTTTCAACACTATCACAAGTGCAAAAAGTGTTTTTTCCACACTAATACAAGTGCAAAAGTGGTTTCCTGCACCAACACAAGTGCGAAATGTAGTTTTTCAACACTAACACAAGTGCGAAAAGTGGTTTTTCAACACTAACACAAGTGCGAAAAGTGCTTTTCAACACTATCACAAGTGCAAAAAGTGTTTTTTCCACACTAATACAAGTACAAAAGTGGTTTCCTGCACCAACACAAGTGCGAAAAGTGGTTTTTCAACACTAACACAAGTGCGAAAAGTGGTTTTTCAACACTAACAGAAGTGCGAAAAGTGGTTTTTCAACACTAACACAAGTGCGAAAAGTGGTTTTTCAACACTAACACAAGTGCGAAAAGTGGTTTTTCCAAACTAATACAAGTGCAAAAGTGGTTTCCTGCACCAACACAAGTGCGAAAAGTGGTTTTTCAACACTAACACAAGTGCAAAAAGTGGTTTTTCAACACTATCACAAGTGCAAAAAGTGTTTTTTCCACACTAATACAAGTGCAAAAGTGGTTTCCTGCATCAACACAAGTGCGAAAAGTGGTTTTTCAACACTAACACAAGTGCGAAAAGTGGTTTTTCAACATGAACACAAGTGCGAAAAGTGGTTTTTCAACATGAACACAAGTGCGAAAAGTGGTTTTTCCACACTAATACAAGTGCAAAAGTGGTTTCCTGCACCAACACAAGTGCGAAAAGTGGTTTTTCAACACTAACACAAGTGCGAAAAGTGGTTTTTCAACACTAACACAAGGGCGAAAAGTGGTTTTTCAACACTATCACAAGTGCAAAAAGTGTTTTTTCCACACTAATACAAGTGCAAAAGTGGTTCCCTGCACCAACACAAGTGCGAAAAGTGGTTTTTCAACACTAACACAAGTGCGAAAAGTGGTTTTTCAACACTATCACAAGTGCAAAAAGTGTTTTTTTCACACTAATACAAGTGCAAAAGTGGTTTCCTGCACCAACACAAGTGCGAAAAGTGGTTTTTCAACACTAACACAAGTGCGAAAAGTGGTTTTTCAATACTAACACAAGGGCGAAAAGTGGTTTTTCAACACTATCACAAGTGCAAAAAGTGTTTTTTCCACACTAATACAAGTGCAAAAGTGGTTCCCTGCACCAAAACAAGTGCGAAAAGTGGTTTTTCAACACTAACACAAGTGTGAAAAGTGGTTTTTCAACACTATCACAAGTGCAAAAAGTGTTTTTTCCACACTAATACAAGTGCAAAAGTGGTTTCCTGCACCAACACAAGTGCGAAAAGTGGTTTTTCAACACTAACACAAGTGCGAAAAGTGGTTTTTCAATACTAACACAAGGGCGAAAAGTTGTTTTTCAACACTATCACATGTGCAAAAAGTGTTTTTTCCACACTAATACAAGTGCAAAAGTGGTTCCCTGCACCAAAACAAGTGCGAAAAGTGGTTTTTCAACATGAACACAAGTGCGAAAAGTGGTTTTTCAACACTATCACAAGTGCAAAAAGTGTTTTTTCCACACTAATACAAGTGCAAAAGTGGTTTCCTGCACCAACACAAGTGCGAAAAGTGGTTTTTCAACACTAACACAAGTGCGAAAAGTGGTTTTTCAACACTATCACAAGTGCAAAAAGTGGTTTTTCCACACTAATACAAGTGCAAAAGTGGTTTCCTGCACCAACACAAGTGCGAAAAGTGGTTTTTCAACACTAACACAAGTGCGAAAAGTGGTTTTTCAACACTATCACAAGTGCAAAAAGTGGTTTTTCAACACTAACACAAGTGCGAAAAGTGTTTTTTCCACACTAATACAAGTGCAAAAGTGGTTTCCTGCACCAACACAAGTGCGAAAAGTGGTTTTTCAACACTAACACAAGTGCAAAAAGTGGTTTTTCAACACTATCACAAGTGCAAAAAGTGTTTTTTCCACACTAATACAAGTGCAAAAGTGGTTTCCTGCACCAACACAAGTGCGAAAAGTGGTTTTTCAACACTAACACAAGTGCGAAAAGTGGTTTTTCAACACTATCACAAGTGCAAAAAGTGTTTTTTCCACACTAATACAAGTGCAAAAGTGGTTTCCTGCACCAACACAAGTGCGAAAAGTGGTTTTTCAACACTAACACAAGTGCGAAAAGTGGTTTTTCAACATGAACACAAGTGCGAAAAGTGGTTTTTCAACACTAACACAAGTGCGAAAAGTGGTTTTTCAACACTATCACAAGTGCAAAAAGTGTTTTTTCCACACTAATACAAGTGCAAAAGTGGTTTCCTGCACCAACACAAGTGCGAAAAGTGGTTTTTCAACACTAACACAAGTGCGAAAAGTGGTTTTTCAACACTATCACAACTGCAAAAAGTGGTTTTTCAACACTAACACAAGTGCGAAAAGTGTTTTTTCCACACTAATACAAGTGCAAAAGTGGTTTCCTGCACCAACACAAGTGCGAAAAGTGGTTTTTCAACACTATCACAAGTGCAAAAAGTGTTTTTTCCACACTAACACAAGTGCAAAAGTGGTTTCCTGCACCAACACAAGTGCGAAATGTAGTTTTTCAACACTAACACAAGTGCGAAAAGTGGTTTTTCAACACTAACACAAGTGCGAAAAGTGCTTTTCAACACTATCACAAGTGCAAAAAGTGTTTTTTCCACACTAATACAAGTGCAAAAGTGGTTTCCTGCACCAACACAAGTGCGAAAAGTGGTTTTTCAACACTAACACAAGTGCGAAAAGTGGGTTTTTCAACACTAACAGAAGTGCGAAAAGTGGTTTTTCAACACTAACACAAGTGCGAAAAGTGGTTTTTCAACACTAACACAAGTGCGAAAAGTGGTTTTTCAACACTAACACAAGTGCAAAAATGGTTTTTCAACACTATCACAGGTGCAAAAAGTGTTTTTTCCACACTAATACAAGTGCAAAAGTGGTTTCCTGCACCAACACAAGTGCGAAAAGTGGTTTTTCAACACCAACACAAGTGCGAAAAGTGGTTTTTCAACACTAGCACAAGTGCGAAAAGTGGTTTTTCAACACTATCACAAGTGCAAAAAGTGTTTTTTCCACACTATCACAAGTGCAAAAAGTGGTTTTTCAACACTAACACAAGTGCGAAAAGTGTTTTTTCCACACTAATACAAGTGCAAAAGTGGTTTCCTGCACCAACACAAGTGCGAAAAGTGGTTTTTCAACACTATCACAAGTGCAAAAAGTGTTTTTTCCACACTAATACAAGTGCAAAAGTGGTTTCCTGCACCAACACAAGTGCGAAATGTAGTTTTTCAACACTAACACAAGTGCGAAA